>NC_133523.1:39140394-39443684 GCF_049354715.1 Callithrix jacchus
GAAGGAGCTCCTGGAGCCAGCGGTGACCAGGACCAGAGACAGGTGGCAGTGGCTCTGGTGAGTGTGTGCTGGGCTGGGCTGCGGGAGGGGACGACTGGGTCTCAGGTGGGGGCTGGGGCCCGTACCTCTGGGTCTGAGGGAGGAGGGGTTGGGGGCCTGTATCTCTGGGTCTGAGGGAGGAGGGGCTGGGGACCCGTACCTCTGGGTCTGAGGGATGAGGGGGCTGGGGGCCTGTATCTCTGGGTCTGAGGGAGGAGGGGTTGGGGGCCTGGATCCCCAGGTCTGAGGGACGAGGGGGCTGGGGGCCTGGACTCCTGGGTCTGAGGGAGGAGGGGGCTGGGGGCCTGGATTCCTGGGTCTGAGGGAGGAGGGGCTGGGGGCCTGGACTCCTGGGTCTGAGGGAGGAGGGGCTGGGGGCCTGGACACCTGGGTCTGAGGGACAAGGGGGCTGGGGGCCTGTACCTCTGGGTCTGAGGGAGGAGGGACTGGGGGCCTGGATCCCCAGGTCTGAGGGAGGAGGGGGCTGGGGGCCTGTACCTCTGGGTCTGAGGGAGGAGGGGCTGGGGGCCTGGATCCCCAAGTCTGAGGGAGGAGGGGCTGGGGGCCTGTACCTCTGGGTCTGAGGGAGGAGGGACTGGGGGCCTGGACTCCTGGGTCTGAGGGAGGAGGGGCTGGGGGCCTGTACCTCTGGGTCTGAGGGAGGAGGGACTGGGGGCCTGTACCTCTGGGTCTGAGAGAGGAGGGGCTGGGGGCCTGGATCCCCAAGTCTGAGGGAGGAGGGACTGGGGGCCTGTACCTCTGGGTCTGAGAGAGGAGGGGCTGGGGGCCTGGACTCCTGGGTCTGAGGGAGGAGGGGCTAGGGTCTAAATCCCTGGGTCTGAGGGAGGAGGAAAGGGTAGGAGTGGGCCTGTACCTCTGGGTCTGAGAGAGGAGGGGCTGGGGGCCTGGACTCCTGGGTCTGAGGGAGGAGGGGCTGGGGTCTAAATCCCTGGGTCTGAGGGAGGAGGAAAGGGTAGGAGTGGGGCTGTGACCTCTGGGTCCGGGAGGAGTGGAAGGTTGGGTTAGATGTGAGAGCAGGAATTCCTGGATCAGAGAGAGAATGTGATCAACGGGGCACAGAACAGCTGCGGATCGCTGGGGTCTGCACTGTGAAGTCCTCTCTGCCACAGGAGCCTCAGCGGCCTCCGGGGCTTCATGCAAACCTACTATGAAGACCACTTGAGGGACCTGGGTCCTCGCACCAAGACCTGGCTCCTGGAATCCAAAGACAGCCTCTTGAACAAGACCTACAGCCTGTGCCCCAGGCTTCTCTGTGCGGACGAGAACTAGGATTAAAATGTCCATAAAACCCAGCGTGGTTGTGGTGTGTACCTGTAGTCCAGCTACTCAGGAGGCTTAGGCAGGAGGATGGCTTGAGCCCAGGAGCTCTAGACCAGCCTGGGCAACACAGCAAGATCTCTTGGGGGGACAAAAGAAAAAATTAAGTTCATACTTCTCCAATAAACACAGTCTTACCTGTGCCCCTGTCTGGCTCCTTCCCCAGAGTGGCTAGGAATAACCCCACCCCACGCCCTCCAAGGAATTAACGAGTAGAAGAGGTGACACCTGACGTGGGAGGGAGATTTGGGGGGTAGGCAAGGGTGTCAACGGATAACACCCCATTGCGGGCTTGCGGAGGGTGGGGAACTTGGAGGCGAGTCAGTTTCAGGAGAGTGAGGGCAGGGTTAGCAGATTTCCACCATGGCTCTCACTGAGAGCTTTGCCTTCGTTTCCCACAAGATCTGACTCCATTCCCGATGGGCACCCAGCACCTCCAACCCCTCCACAGCCACCAGCCCAGCCTCTGTCAGGGGCGAATTCTTAGCGTGAAGGTTCCCTGTGGCTTGATCTTGGCAGACGTCATTGCCCTTTTTGCCCCTATCCACCCCCTCGGTGGTGGTTCTGTTGGCCAGGACTTTGGCCTAGACCACGGATGGGGGTGGTGGCTGTGGAGCGGAGGTGGGTCTCAACAGCTATAAAGCCTCTCTGTGCCCGTTCAGAGCCGGTGAGGACAGCCTGCCAGAATCTGGTAAGAGAAGGACCCGGGGTGTGGGGGGCAGGGAGGGCATCAGCAGGGAGGGGGTAAAGATCGATAAAGCAGGAATTGTAAGAGGCACAATGTCAGAAGCCTGTGTTGGAATCATGATTTGTGTGTGTGTGTGTGTGTCAGAGAGACAGTGAGGGAGTCTTGCTATGTTGCCTAGGCTAGACTCAAACTCCAGGGCTCAAGCAATCCTCCTGCCTCAGCCTCCCCATTAGCTGGGACTACGGTGCACCAGCACACCCTGCAAATCACAGAATTTAGAATCGTAGCCTATTTGAGTTTGTGCCTGGAGTCGGGGTAGCTGAGGTGGAGAAGATCCCTTGAGCCCAGAAGTTTGAAGCTGCAGTGAGCTATGGTCTCGCCACCGTGTTCCAGCCTGGGTGATGGAGAAGCCCAGTTTCTAAAAGAGAAAAAGGGTCAGATTCAGTGGCTCACATCTGTAATCCCAGCTACTCGGGAGGCTGAGGCAGAATAATTGCTTGAACGCAGGAGGTGGAGGTTGCATTGAGCCCAGATCACACCACTGCACTCCAGCCTGGGTGACAGAGCAAGACTATCTCAAAAAAAAATTTTTTTTTCAAAAACTAAAAAAAGAGTTGTAGACCGGGTACGGTGGCTCATGCCTGTAATCCAAACACTTTGGGACGCCAAGGTGGACGGATCACTTGAGGTCAGGAGTTTGAGATCAGCCAGCCAACGTGAAGAAACCCTGTCCCTACTAAAAATACAAACATTAGCCAGGCATGGTGGAGCATGCTTGTAATCCCAGCTACGCAGGAGGCTGAAGCAGGAGAATTGCTTGAAACCGGAAAACAGAGGTTGCAGTGAGCCAAAATCGCACCACTGCACTCCAGCCTGGGTGACAGGCTGGAAAAAAAACTGTAGACCTTTTGCTTATTCTCTGGGGCTCAGGTCTCAACGTCTTTCTGCTGTAGCTTCCTCATCTCCTCTGTGTGGATGACGATATTGTGCCGTGCGGGTGTTTGTCATCGCCAAGAGTGGGTAGGTGAGGACTCAATGAGCAGGTCCAGGGAGATGAGGTCTGACACAGGGCAGAGCCCAAAGGAAACCTGTCTGATCTACTGTTGTGATATAGCTGGCCTAGAATTAGAACCAGTACAATGCCATTTTAAAATGGGAAAACTGTTTCCATTCTCACAATGACTGCTAGCCATGGCTTCTGTAAACTACTAAGATTACCTTGCAAAATGCAAAGAGAGGACAAGCTGCAGACTTTCTCTTATCTGTAACTGCCAGAATTGCTGGCCTTTGTTTACCAAAGTAAGCACCCCCAGATAATCCCATCCTGGCGCCAAGGATGGAAAATCTGTGGCCTCACACCTGCCCAAATAATGTATAAACTAATGTTTACCTTGACCCCTGTAAACCACTTAGGTGGCAATCGGAATGACAAAAGTCCCCTGGCCCTTGGAATGTCTGGAGCCCCCTCACCCTCTTCTCAGCCTAGGAGGTGATTGACAGCTTTCATTCCCATCTCCACTCCTCACCCCGACTCCCAAGGTGGTTTTGCGGGTATAAAAAGGTCTTGTCACTCTTCTTTCTCTGCCATGTGTTGGAGAGACGTGAGTCCTCCATGGTCGCCGGCAATAAACCCTGCAATTTGGCATCCTTTTGTTCTGGTGTTGACTTTCTGTGCTCAGTTCAGTGCAACACTGTGAGTCCTCAACGGCGTGTGCAGAGCACCTCGCTGCACTGACTCAGCCTTACCAACAGGCAGGGCCTTTGCTGGGTTCCCCCCTGGGCCCAGAACCGTTTAGGTGCTCAAGAAAGCCTTCCAGGCTGGCCTCGGTGGCTCACGCCTATACTCTCAGCACTTTGGGGAGGCCGAGATGGGAGGATTGCCTGAGCCCAGGACTTCCAGCCCAGCCTGGGCAACGAAGAAAATATCCCATCTCTACAAAAGAATAAAAGTTAGCTGGGCGTGGTGGCACATGCCGATGCCACTTGGATCATCTGAGTCTAGGAGGTCGAGGCTGCATTGAGCTGTGATTGTACCAATGCACTTAAGTATGGGCCACAGAGTGAGACCCTGTCTCAAAACAAAAATCAAAACAGGCTAGTGCAGTGGCTCACACCTGTAATCCCGGCTACGTGGGAGCCTGAGGCGGGAGAATTGCTTGAACCTGGGAGGTGGAGGTTGCAGTGAGCCAAGATCACACCACTGCACTCCAGCCTGAGCAACAGAGCAAGATTCAGTCTCAAAAAAAAAAAAAAAATTGCAATGTTAACATCAGGAGTAGAATCACGGAATGTTGGAAAGTGAGGCCCAAGAAGGGGGCCGAGTCCAAGTCCAGGCGTGAGGAAGCTGCCCGGACATGGAGCGAACGAGGAGCAGGATTCAGTGCCCCCGCCAGGCTGCCTCCAGTTGGCCTGCCGTATGACGCCCCCCCCATGTGGCAGGTCTCCTGACACCATGGGCACTCGATTCCTCCTGGCTCTGTTTCTCGTCCTCCTGGTACTGGGATTCGGTGAGTGTGGGCTTCAGCAGAGGGAGGTTCGGGAATGAATTCCAGGTCTTCCCAACCCAGGCGCTTCCTACCCCCGCCTCTGCCCTCTCCTCTCCTTCCTACCTCCTTTTCCTCTGCTGCAGCCCACACACTCCCCTGACACACTCTCCCCCCGCAGAGGTCCAGGGGGCCTATCTGCCCCAGCAGGAAGAGTCGGCCAGCCCGGCCTTGCTTACCCAGATGCAGGAATCACTCTCCAGTTACTGGGACTCAGCAAAGGCAGCTGCCTCCAGCCTGTACCAGAAGACATACCTGCACACTGTAGACGAGAAACTCAGGTAGTCCCTGCGCCTGGGGAGCTGCAGTCTGGCACACACCACCTACTGCACCCAGGAGCCAGGGGTCCCCGCCCCAGCGCCTCCTCCCTCAGACCCAGGGGTCCGGGCCCCAGCGCCTCCTCCCTCAGACCCAGGGGTCCAGGCCTCAGCCCCTCCTCCCTTAGACCCAGGCCCCTGCCCCTCTTCCCTCAAACCCAGAGAGCCAGGCCTCAGGCCCTCCTCCTTCAGACCCAGGGCCCCTTGCCCATCCTCCCTCACACCCAGAAATCCAGGCCTCAGTCCCTCCTTCCTCAGACCCAGGGCCCCCACCCCTCCTCCCTCACACCCAGGATTCCAGGCCCCAGCCCCTCCTCCTCCCTCAGACTCTGGAGTCCAGGGCCCCAGCCCCTCCTCCTCCCTCACACCCAGGAGTCCAGGCCCCCAGCCCCTCCTCCTCCCTCACACCCAGGAGTCCAGGTCCCCCGCCCCTCCTTCCTCTAACCCTCTGTCCTTTCTCCCCAGGGACATGTACAGCAAAAGCACAGCAGCTGTGAGCACTTATGCAGGCATTCTCACTGACCAGCTTCTTTCTATGCTGAAGGGAGAGGAGTGACGGCTATATTCCCAGTCTGTGGGTGAGGGGAGAGTCCCCGCTCCCCTGGACCCCCAGGTTCAGACCGAGGCCCCATTCCCAGCAGCTCTTGCGTCACGCTCCCGCCTCTAGCCTGAATTCTTCTCAATAAAAAACAATTCAAGTTCCTTATGGATGTCACTGCTTTTCTGAGGACTCAGGGGCCAGGATGGAGGGGCTGACTCAATCTAGCCAGCATTTAATGAGCACCTACTGTATGTATGGAGCCCTAACCCAATCCATGGGAATAAAGGAGTGAATAGTAACAATAAATAATCATAAGAGCAATTAGAGATTACTCTTTTATTTTGATACAGAATCTCACTGTCACAAAGGCTGGAGTGCAGTGGCACAATCTCAGTTTACTGCAACCTCAGCCTCCTGGGTTCAAGTGATTCTCCTGCCTCAGTCTCCTGAGTAGCTGGTATTACAGGCACACACCACCATACCTGGCTAATTTTTGTATTTTTAGTAGAGATGGGGTTTCACTATGTTGGCCAGGCTGGTCTCAAACTCCTGACCTCATGATTCACCCACCTCAGCCTCCCAAAGTGCTGGGATTACAGGCATGAGCCACTGCACCTGGCCTAGAGACTACTCTTTATTGAAGTCTGGCTTTCTCTCTTTGAGACAGGGTCTTACTCTGTCACCCAGGCTGGACTGCAGTGGCGCAATCTCAGCTCAATGCACCCTCCACCTCCCAGGCTCCAGCAATTCTCTTGTGCCTCAGCCTCTGGAGTAGCTGGGATTACAGGCATGTGTCACTATGCCTGGCTAACGTTTGTATTTTTAATAGAGACAGGGTTTTGCCATGTTGGCCAGGCTGGTCTCAAACTCTGACCTCAAGTGATCCAGTCACCTCAGCCTCCCAAAGTACTGGGATTACAGGCATGAACCACCGCACCAGGCCAAAATTCGGCTTTCTCATCTGTAAAATGACCAATCATAGATACAGATAGTCCACAGTGGCTTCTGTCAGGGTCCAGCTGTTAATGGTGGATGGTTCCAGGTTCTTGGTGTCACGAACAAAGAACTGGAGAAAATGAAAAAGCAAAGGAAGGGAGAAGGTTCGATTATTTTTTCTTTTTTTCCTTGCTATTAAAGCAATTAATTCAATAATTTTTCTTTGTCTTAATTTTTTTTCCTTTAAAATGCAGCAGGAGCCAGGCTCGGTGTCATGTGCCTGTAGTCACAGCTACTCGGGAGGCTGAGGTGGGAAGATTGCTTGAGCCCAGGAGTTCTAGGCTGTAGTGCGCTTTGCTGATCTGGTGTCTGCAGTAAGTTTGGCATCAATATGGTGACCTCCTGGGAGCAGGGGACCACCGGGTTGCCTAAGGATGGGTGAATAGGCTCAGGTCGGAAACGGAGCAGGTCAAAACTCCCGTGCTGATCAGTAGTGGGATCACACCTGTGAATAGCCACTGCACTCCAGCCTGGGCAATATAGTGAGACCCTGTCTCTAAAAAAACAAAAAAAAAATGCAGCAGGAGGAATGATGGGATTTATTGAAAATCAAAGTATAGGCCGGGCGCCGTGACTCACACCTATAATCCCAGGACCTTGGGAGGCCGAGGCGGGCAGATCAAGAGGTCAGGAGATCGAGACCAGCCAGGCCAACATGGTGAAACCCCATGACTACTAAAAATACAAAAAATTAGCCAGGCATAGTGGCATGTGCCTATAGTCCCGGCTACTCGGGAGGCTGAAGCAGGAGAATTGTTTGAACCCAGGAGGTGGAGGTTGTGGTGAGCCGAGATCTCGCCACAGCACTCCGCCTGGGAGACAGATTGAGACTCTGTCTCT
Organism: Callithrix jacchus; assembly: GCF_049354715.1. Classification (NCBI taxonomy): domain Eukaryota; kingdom Metazoa; phylum Chordata; class Mammalia; order Primates; family Cebidae; genus Callithrix; species Callithrix jacchus. The sequence goes on from NC_133523.1 coordinate 39,147,697, forward strand.
AAAGAAAAAAAAGAGGGCCAGGCGCGGTGGCTCACGCCTGCCTATAATCCCAGCACTTTGGGAGGCCGAGGCGGGTGGATCACGAGGTCAAGAGATCGAGACCATCCCGGCCAACATGGTGAAACCCCGTCTCTACTAAAAATACAAAAATTAGCTGGGCGTGGTGGTCCCAGCTGCGCCTGTAGTCCCAGCTACTTGGGAGGCTGAGGTAGGAGAATTGCTTGAACCCAGAAGGTGGAGGTTGCGGTGAGCCGAGAACGTGCCATTGCACTCCAGTCTGGGTAACAATAGCAAAACTCTGTCACAAAAAAAAAAAAAAAAAAAAGAATGAAAGAAAACGAAAGCACACTCCATAATGTGGGAGCCGGCCGGAGCATAGCAGTTCAAAAGCCCTGTTACAGAGTTTTTCGGAGCTTAAATTCCCCCTAGAGGATTTCCCCGCCACTGGTTAAGTCTGGTAAGCCCTACGCAAATAGAGAAAATGAAGGAAAGTTAAAAAGTCATTTAGGGCAGTTTCCTGCAGTAACAGTTATGGCTGTTTCCTGCATGCTCCATAAAGGGGCGAGTTTCCTGTTATATCTGAAGTGTGAATTGGCCTTCTGTTCCCTGCCTCCAGACCCTATTTTCCTGTCTCACAATTCCTGGACTGACACTTCGTTTTTTATTTATTTTGTTTTGAGATAAGGTCTGTCGCCCAGATTCCTGAAGTGCAGTGGTGGGATCCTGGCTTACTGTAGCCTTGACCAACTGAGCTCAAGAGATCGTCCCATCTCAGCTTCCCAAGTAGTTGGGACTAGAGATGCCCACGGCCACACCTGGCTAATTTTTTGTATTTTTAGTAGAGACAGAATTTCCCCATGTTGCCTAGGCTAGTCTCTGTAAGATCTTCTAGGCTGACTTACTGTGCCACATACAATGTAATAAGTAACCTCTGTGACCTGCATGTACACTCCAAATGAGTTCCTAGAATTAAAACATCTGAAGTAACTGGAAAACCACAAAAAGGAGAATGACCAACCCCTGTGGTGCCTAATTAACTTTGAGACATTCTTCTATTGTTCCTTATTCCTGCCTCAACTGATACAGCAATTGGACTTTGTAACCGACCTTAGTCAACCTCATGACTACAGACCCTACAACCCTCTCCCAGCTTGCAAAACGCCCCCTGAACTGTAACTTCTGTAACTTCTCACTGCCTACCCCAAACCTACAAAATCAACTCCTATCCCACCACCCTCTGCTGACTCTCTTTTCGGGTTCAGCTTGCCCACACCTCAGTGAATAAATAGCCATGGTGCTCACACAAAGTCTGTTTGGGGGGGGGGGTCTCTTCATTCAGAGCACACATTTAACAGTCTCCAATTCCTGGGCTCAAGCAATCTGCCCATTTTGGCCTCCCAAAGTGCTGGGATCACAGGGGTGAACCACTGCACCAGGCCTGTGCTGACACTTTAAATGTGCCAATGCAGTTAGTGTATAATGATCCCGTGGCAGAGGGGAGAATGGGGCCCAAGTCAGTGCTGCATTGGCTGGGCCCCAAGAAGACAGACCTCTAGGCCTGGTGCGGTGGCTCACGCCTGTAATCCCAGCACTTTGGGAGGCCGAGGTGAGCAGATCATCTGAGATCAGGAGTTCAAGACTAGCCTGGCCAAAAAGTTAAAACCCCATCTGTACAAAAACACAAAAATCTGCCAGGCATGATAGTGGGTGCCTGTAATCCCAGCTACTTGACAGGCTGAGGTGGAAGAATCACTTGAACCCAGGAGGCAGAGGTTGCAGTGAGCTGAGATCATGCCATTGCACTCCAGCCTGGACAACAGAGCAAGACTCTGTCTCAAAAAAAAAAAAAAAAAAAAAAGCCCTCTAGAGCCTGTGCTCATTAACAAACCTCATGTAATCATCCCACATGCCATGCATTACTGAGACCCTACCTAGCTCTGGGGACATGGCAAGAAAAAGAGAGTCCTGCCCGCCTCATGTGCCCCCTCAAAAAGCCACGGGTCCACTGCAAATGGTTTTCATGATTATAGCTTTGTAGTATGTTTTCTTTTCTTCTCTCCTTTTTTTTTTGGCAGTCTCCCTCTGTCGCCCGGGCTGCAGTGCAATGGTGCAATCTCAGCACACTGCAGCCTCTGCCTCCTGAGTTCAAGCGATTCTCCTGCCTCAACCTCCTGAGTAGTTAGGATTACAGGCATGTGCCATCATGCCGGGCTTATGTTTGTATTTTTGTTTTATTTTATTTTATTATTTTGTTTTGAGACAGAGTCTGCTCTGTTCCAGGCTGTAGTACAGTGGTACCATCTGGGTTCACTGCAACCTCTGCCTCCCAAGTTCAATTGATTCTCCGGCCTCAGCCTCCTGAGTAGCTGTAGCTGGGATTACAGGCAGGCGCCACCACACCCAGTTAATTTTTTGTGTTTTTAGTAGAAATGGGGTTTCACCAGCCGGGTCCGGTGGCTCACGCTTATAATCCCAGCACTTTGGGAGGCCAAGGCGGGTGGATCACGAAGTCAAGAGATCGAAACCATCCTGGTCAACATGGTGAAACCCCGTCTCTACTAAAAATACAAAAATTAGCTGGGCACGGTGGTGCGCGCCTGTAGTCGCAGCTACTCGGGAGGCTGAGGCAGGAGAATTGCTTGAGCCCAGAAGGCGGAGGTTGCGGTGAGCGGAGATCGTGCCATTGCACTCCAGTCTGGGTAACAAGAGCGAAACTCCATCTAAAAAAAAAAAAAAAAAAAGAAATGGGGTTTCACCATATTAGCCAGGCTGCTCTCAAACTCCCGACCTCAGGTGATCTGCCTACCTCAGCCTCCCAAAGTGCTGGGATTACAGGCATGAGTCACCAAGCCTGGCAGCATTTTTGTATTTTTGGTAGAGATGGGGTTTCACCATATTGGCCAGGCTGATCTTGAACGCCTGGGCTCAAGTGATACACCGGCCTCGGCCTCCCAAAGTGCTGGGATTACAGGCTTGAGCCACTGCGCCCAGCCTGTAATATGTTTTCTTAACTGTTTTCTCCTTATTAGTGATAGTAATAACATTACTATTACTCACAGCCAGGAGCTCTACTCCATCCTGAGGCCACAAATGGAGAGACCCTAGCCCTCAGGGAACAAAAAGACAAAAGGAGAAGTTAATTTCAGACACCAATAGAGGCAAGGAAGAAGACTGAAGCTGAAGACTTCAAAGCCCTGGGTGTGGCCAACCTTAGACAGAGCACTCCACCGTGGGCTGCAGAGCGAAGACCGTCTCAAAAAAAAAAGGACAGGGCTGGGTGCGGTGGCTCATGCCTGCAATCCCAGAAGTGTGGGAGGCCACGGCGGGCAGATCACGAGGTCAAGAGAGCCCGAGACCATCCTGGCCAACACAGTGAAACCCATCTCTACTAAAAATACAAAAATAGAAAAATTTTAGTGGAGACGAATTTTAGTAGAGCTAGGCGTGGTGGTGTGTGCCTGTAATCCCAGCTACTCAGGAGACAGAGGCAGGAGAATTGCTTGAGCCCAGGAGGTCGAGGCTGCAGTGAGCTGAGATGGCACCACTGCCCTCCAGCCTGGGCAATGGAGGAGACCCTGACTCAAACAAAAACAAAAAGGGCTGGGCGTGGTGGCTCATGCCTGTAATCACAGCACTTTGGGAGGCCAAGGAGGGCGGATCATTTGAGGTTAAGGAGTTTGAGATTAGCCTGGCCAACATGGTGAAACCCCATCTCTACTAAAAATGGCTGGGCATGGTGGCTCATGCCTGTAATCCCAGCACTTTGGGAGACTGAGGTGGGCGGATCACCTAACGTCGGGAGTTTGAGACCAGCCTGACCAACATGGAGAGACCCTGTCTCTACTAACATTACAAAAAATTAGCTGGGCATGGTGGCACATGCTTGTAATCCCAGCTATGTAGGAGGCTGAAGCAGGAGATGGCTTGAACCTGGGAAGCAGAGGTTTCAATGAGCCGAGATCACGCCATTGCACTCCAGCCTGGGCAAAAAGAGCAAAACTCTGTCTCAATAAATAAAATGAATGAATGAAAATAAAAATACAAAAATTAGCCAAGTCTGGTGATGCATGCCTGTAATCCCAGTTACCTGGAGGCTGAGGCAGGAGAATTGCTTGTACCCGGGAGGCAGAGGTTGCAGTGAGCCGAGATAGCACCACTTCACTCCAGCCTGGGCAGCAGAGCAAGACTCCGTCTCAAAAAACAAGAAAAAAGAAAACCTTAATTGCAAGCAAAAAGCACAGAAGGCAGAAGGTACAGATAAGCAGAGGCTCCGTGGTCTGAAGGAGGCCAGTGCTGGGACCATGAATGAAGAAGACTGGGGGCGGTGATTCCTGTATCCTGAGGGGATCCAGGGTGGTCCTGCTTCCCAAGTCCCATGGGTGGGGCTATTGGTCTCTGGGGATCCACAGCTTGTATTTCTCCATTAACTTCCAGTCAGGGTTTCAACACTCTTGGGGCAGCTTTTCCAGGTCTTGAGGCTGGGCGGTTGAGTCCAGTAGAAAACAGGCGCCCTGGGGAGGGACTGCGGGTAATGCCCCAGAGTACCCGGGGCCTGGGAAGGACTGAGGCTGCCAAGCGCAGGGGGTGGTGGGGAAGGGTAGATCCTGCAGGAACAATCCCTGCTCTGTGCACTTGATTCCCACGGACTGGAGCCAAACTAAAGCACTGCCCGGACCAGTTCCGCTTCCAACCAATCCTGGTGCTTGTCTCAGACTCCTCCTTCCTTTCTCAGAACCCCATTCCCCTCAGGGCCCCCAGAGTCCAGGCCCCTAGATTCTTCTTTCCCTAGAACTCAAGAGTCTGGGATCCCCCAATCCCTTTTCCTCAGGACCTAAAGTTTGGATCCCCAGCCCCTTTCTCCCTTAGAACCTGAAATCACAGCCCCGATCAGTATTTTGCGCCCCCTAGTGGAGAGAAGAGTGCCTGTCCTGTGACTTAGAGTAGAAATGGCGAAGTTTTTACTTATTATGATTATTTTTTTTTAGAGACAGGGTCTCACTCTGTCGTCCAGGCTGGAGTGCAGTAGTGTGATCACAGTTCACTGCCACCTCGAACTCCTGGGCTCCGGCGTCCCTCCCACTTCAGCCTTAGAGTAGCTGGACCACAGGTGCATGCCACCACACCAGCTATTTTTTTTTTTTTTTGAGACGGTCTTGCTCTGTCGCCCAGGCTGGAGTGCAGCGGCGCGATCTTGGCTCACAGCAACCTCCGCCTCCCAGGTTCAAGCGATTCTCATGGTTCAGCTTCCTGAGTAGCTGGGATTACAGGTGCGCGCCACCACGCCCGGCTAATTTTTTGTATTTTTAGTAGAGACGGGGTTTAACCACGTTGGCCAGATGGTCTTGATCTCCTGATCTTGTGATCCACCCGCCTTGGGCTTTGGCCTCCCAAAGCGCTCTTTTTTTTTTTTTTTTTTTTTTTTTGAGGCGTGGAGTCTCACTCTGTGGCCCAGGCTAAAGTTCAATGGCGCGATCTCGGCTCACTGTAACCTCCGCCTCTCGGGTTCAAGAGATTCTCCTGCCTCAGCCTCTCGAATAGCTGGGATTACAGGCGCGCGCCACTACACCCAGCTAATTTTTATATTTTTAGTAGAGACAAGGTTTCAACATGTTGGTCATGCTGGTCTCCAATTCCTGACCTCGTGATTCGCCCGCCTCAGCCTCCCAAAGTGCTATATTATAGGCGTGAGCTACCACGCCCGGCTGAGAGCCTCATACTTTCTTTCAGGAATCATCCCCAGGGCAGTGCTGGAGATACAGCAGTGACCACAACAGTCCCAGGTCAGCCTGCCCAGTTGGGGAGACACACCCATCCCTGACAGTGATGACACAAAGTGATCGGCGTGGGATGGAGGAGCTGAGGGGGCCAGGAAGAATGGGAAATGGGCTCAGGGGGAGCTTCCTAGAGCGAGAGATACTAAGAGCTGAGACCTAGAGAAAAGTGGAGGTAACAGATAATAAAATGACAAATATTTAGAATATCCCAATGCAAAGCTTGCACTCCCTCCAGGTAATTTATAAAGTTCAAAATCACAGCACCTTGAATATTGACCACTTAAGCATGAGGCCCAGGACCTCATGTTTTACATTCGCTAGCTAACTAAGTCTTCCCAAATAACACAACAAGGCAAAACAGAAAGACGAATAACAAGTATGATTATAATCCCTAGTTTATAAAAGGGGGAGAAACTGAGACTCAAACAGAGATGTCACTTGTCACCAGCTTGGCCAACATGGCAAAACCCCGTCTCTACTAAAAATACAGGAAAAAAAAAAAAAAAAGAGCTGGGCGTGGCGGCGCACTCCTGTAATTCCAGTTACTCGTGAGGCTGAGGCAAGAGAATTACTTAAACTCGGGAGGCAGAGGTTGCAGTGAGCCGAAATCGCGCCATTGCACTGCAGCCTGGGCGACAGAGCGAGGCTCTGCCAAAAAAAAAAAAAGTCACTTGTCCAGGATCTCTTAGCCGGTCAGTAGCAGGACAAGGGTTTAAACCCAGGCCAGACCTGCACCCAAGTTCACGGGTGAAGGGTTAGCAGCCTCTGAAAATCTTGTCCTCTCTGGGCCTCCGTAACACCTTCTCCAAGCCAGGGGTCTCTCAGCACATGTCCAGGATTAGAGCCGTAGGAAGACACACAAGCTAACGAAAAATCGTGGAATTCTCAGAGTCGGCGAAGCCGAGTTCATGGATGCGAGGTTTGGACCACTAAGGGAACGCGCAAGCATGCTAAGCAGGGCTGCCCGAAAGCTTGGAGGTGTCTGATAGGGTCTCATCGGAGGTGTGTTGGCCGTAAGTCCCCTGGAATTGGAACTCTAAATACACTGAAAGACTATGAGCTTGGGAGACTTGGACGCAGGAGTTGTGTTAGGAAGAGGAGTAAGAAGACGAGGGTACTGGGTAAAAGGCTGCTCTTCCAATCCGAATACGGTGGCCAGAAAAGTTCCTATGACGACACAGGGCGTGTCTTGAAGCCTGTACTGTGGCCGGTAAAGCTCAAGAAACATGGAACGAAAGGACTCGAAGAATCGGCAGGGAGAAGCGGACAGGATGACCGGAAGACTCATAAAACTCTAAAAGTCGAGTTAATACGACGGGGCGGAAGGGACAGAACTTGTGGGAGGCGCATGCTGGCCGAGAAAGTCCTGGATTTTTGGAGTGTACAGCGTTTCTACTAGGTGAAAATAAATGGGCTGCGGGGAAGAGGAGTACGGGGGCCCGGTCGGTCCTTTCGTAACCAGAAGTGGCCCTCCCGAGAGGCGTGGCTAAGGCGCGCTTGCAGGATACGGTGGCCCGTCAGGGCTAGGAAAGCGTGAAATCTCGCGCGATTGCGCTGCGCCGTCGGGGACGGGGCGGGGCTGGCGGCGGGGGCGGGGACCCGGAGCGGGAAGATGGCGGCGGCGCAGGAGGCGGACGGGGCCCGCAGCGCCGTGGTGGCGGCCGGGGGAGGCGGCTCCGGTCAGGTACGGAGGCCGAGAGGGGACTGAGGGGATTCTTCCCCGGCCGGGGGGCCTCCCACAGGGCGTGTCCTACTCTTTGTCGCAGAATCCCGTGCACTGGGGGCTCCTTGCCCAGAGGGACCTTGAATACCCGCCCCAAGCGGGGCCGGACGGTGCCGGGAACGGGGCCCTGTTGCGTGTCGGGTCTCCTGCACGCTCGCTCCGGGCAGCCACCAGGTTCGTCGCTCGAGCCGGGGAGACAGTGGCTTGGAGAAATGCAGGCTTGTATCTTGGCGCGTTGGGTTCTCGACTCCGGGATTCCAGCCTCCAAGGCCGGTTCTACAGTCGTCTGGCATTCAGGGTCTCGTTGTAGAGCTTGAGGTGTGCGCAGTGATTAGGAGTTTTCTGGCTCTGGGGAAGTCAGGATATTCAGAGCACCGCCGACAGACCCATTTTACAGACGGGAATCCAAGGAACAGGGAGACTAAGGCGCTTCCAGAAGGTCATCACGGTTAGGTTTGTAACTTCATACAAGATATTGCTGACACAGGGACTGGTATGATGTGCTTTTAACGTAAACTCGTCCTGTGGGTTAATTAGTCCAGGTGCTGATGACTTCTGACCCACTGCTGCCTTAATTAAACACACTGCAGAACATACCATTTCAGGCAGCCACCGTTCAGGCATTTGGGAAATAGATGGAGACATCAAGGTGCTGTCGACCCACCCACTGGGATGTCACTGACATGTGGGAGGCAGCTCAGGGGAGAGGAGTGCCGGTTGAGAGGGGAGAATAAAGCTGACTCTTTGTATGACCTTGGGTGAATTCCTTTCTCTCTCTGGCCTTTATTTCTCCTGTGTCAAATGCAGAGGTTGGACAGGAGGGCCAGCCATGTCCCTGCTCTCTGGGGGTCGTGGGGGAGTGGAGACTGACATGTAAACAAAGAGTTATAATCCTGAATCATTAGGTTGGTGACAAAAGTCTGTGTCAGGGATTGGGGGAGCCCAGAGAAGGATCAAGTGATAATACCTGGGGAGGACACCTGAATGAAATTTGTGTGATAGAGCCTACTATATCTGCTCTGAATCTCTTCAGCATTCTCAGCCAGGGCCTGGCCTCAGGGACAGCTCAGGAAATGTTTGTTGAGTTAGTGCTGGAACGAAGGTTCAGCTCCTGTCTTCAAGGGTTTCCCAGTCTTGCTGAAAGGGGGTCGTTTCCCCTCTTAGTTTCTGTTGATTATTGGGTTGGGGGTGGTTTGAGAGACCAGGGCCCAGGTTGCTCTGATTGCCCTGAGCTTCCAGATGGCACTCTGATCTTCTCTTGTACCAACTCTGCTTAAAAACAATCAAGACTTACCCCTTTGCCTTTAGGGTGAAGTACAAATTCTTCAATAAATCTCAGCCTTGCACCATCCGACTCTTTTCTTCAGACCAGCCTAGGATTTCTCGAACTCGGGACTCCTGACATTTTGAATTGGATAATGCTTTGTTTGGGGGGCTGCCCTGCGCAATTTAGGGTGTTGAGCAGCATCCCTGGCCTCTACATGCCAGATGTCAGTAGCATCTGTGACAACCAAAAATGTCTGCAGACATTGACAAATGTTCCAGAAGCAGGGGGGCAAAGGCTTCCTTGTGTGAGAACCTCTGCCCTAGGGAGGATTCACTGCTCTGAACCTATTTTATTTCTAAACCTCTTTTATTGCTTCTCAGTCCCTTTCCTCATAGTAAATGCACAGGTCTCTCCCCTTGTTAGCTGGTTGATGTGTGTCCTACGGATCTCAGATGTCCCCTCCTGCAGAAAGTCCTCTTTGACTGTCTGGGCTCCCCTGTCGCAGCCCTGCCTCCACTGGGCTTCACTGTCTGGGGACTGGGCTCCTCTGGGAACCCCAGGAGGGCAGAGCCAGGACTGTCATGGTCACCACTGCTTTCTTAACACTGCTCAGCGCAGGGCCGGACACGGGAGGTGCTCAGTGTTTGTGGAATGAGTGGATCTTGAAACAGAGGCTGGGCTGAGGTGGAATTCCTGATGCCCACGGTGGATCCAGGTAATCCAGTGAAGACATGTGGCAAAACCTAGCTTCCTCCTGCTCTTGCATAGCCCTGGTGGTCTCAGCTACTTCCTGAGCCCCTTAGCAGATGTTGCTGGGGATTGCGCATGCACGTGGACATGCAGATCTAAGAGCAGGAACTGTGTCTTAGTCACTGATGTGTCCACAGCCACTGCTACCCTCCCACGGCTGGAGCCTAGTGCACAGCGGGCAGACCCTCGGCCCTGTCTCCTGCCTTAGCCAGCCTGCTCCTATGGCCAGAAACTCAGACACAGAACCCACAGTTTTGCATTCATCCTTCAGCAAATGCAAATTGAGTCAGCTACATTGTGCTGATGCTGGGGATACAGCTGTGAACAAAATAGGTGCTGCCCTCTTGAAGGCCCTTGCCCTATGTTCTAGTTAGAGTTGGATTTAGGGGAAGCGCAGATGGGTACACACAGTGAACAAGATAAATAAGAAAAACAGCAGTTCAGCTGGCTGTGCGTGCCATGGACAGAAATAAAACTGGGCTGGGGATAGAAGAGTTGCAATTAAATAGGGTAGTCTAGGAAGGCCTCTCTGAGGAGGTGACGCTTGAACAAAGACCTGAAGGAAGTGAGAAAGGGAGCCCCAAAGATACACAAGGAAAAGCCCTTCAGGCAAAGGATTAGCGGGTGTGAAGGCCTTGAGGTGGGAGGTGCCTGGTATGATGGAGGGATGGTGAGGAAGCTGGAGCCCATGAGTGAGGGGAGAGAGGTGGGTGGGGTCAGATGCCAAGCTTTGGAGGCCTTAGGGTGGACTTGGCCTTTACTCTGAGGGAAATAGGAGTTGGGGAGAGTGACTTTTTTTTTTTTTTAAAGACAGGGTTTCACCATGTAGGTCAGGCTGGTCTTGAACTCCCGACCTCAGGTGATCCACCCACCTTGGCCTCCAAAGCGCTTGGATTACAGGCATGAGCCGCCATGCCCGGCCTGACTTTTTTTTTTTTTTTTTTTTAAATGGAGTTTTGCTCTGTCACTCAGGCTGGAGTGCAGTGGTATGATCTTGGCCCACTCCAACCTCTGCTTCCTGGGTTCAAGCAATTTCTGGCTAATTTTTGTATTTTGAATAGAGATAGGTTTTGAACTCCAGACCTAAAGCAGTCAGCCTGCCTGGGCCTCCCACAGTGCTAACATTACCAGCATGAGCCATCTCACTTCTCTGAGAATGACTCTTTTTTTTGAGTTTTGCTTTTATTACCCAGGCTGGAGTGCAATGGCACTATCTCGGCTCACGGCAACCTCCGCCTCCAGGGTTCAAGCAATTCTCCTACCTCAGCCTCCCGAGTAGCTGGGACTACAGGCTGCGCCACCATGCCCAGCTAAATTTTGTATGTTTAGTAGAGACGTGGGTTTACCTTGTTGACCAGGATGGTCTCGATCTCTTGACCTTGTGATCCACCTGCCTCGGCCTCCCAAAGTGCTGGGATTATAGACGTGAGCCACCGCGCCCGGCCGAGAATGACTCTTTATTGGAGTATAATTTAGATGCTCTAACGTTCAGCTGTTGTCAGGATACAGTTCAGCGGCTCCTGGTCCATTTATGCAGTTGTATGGCGCAGCCGTCACCATGGTCTGGTCTGAGAAAGCTTCTGTCCCCTCAGAAAGTTCCCTTTTGCAGGCTCTGCTGCTCCCAGCCTAGGCAGCAGAGACTCAAAATGGGTTTGACGTTTACAGTGTTGCATAGGTCTGTGGTTGTTCCTTTTTATTTTATTTTTTACAACCTAGGATCAGGGAAATTTGGCCTTTGGGGAAATCCTAAAGTGCATGCTCCCAGTTGTTCCTTTTCACTGCTGAGTCGTAGTCCACAGACGTGGCACAGTTTATTCTCTCACTCCTCAAAGGATATTTGGGTTGTTTGTAGTTTTTGGCTATTACCAGGAATGTTGCTATGAACATTCATGTACAAGCTTTTGTGTGGCTATGTTTTGTTTCTTGTTTTTTTAAGTAATAGAGTCAGGGTCTCCCTATGTTGCCCAGGCTAGTCTCGAACTCCTGAGCTCAAGAGATCCTCCTGCCTTGGCCTCCCAAAGTGCTAGGATTACACGCATGAGACACCATTGTTTGTTTTGTTTGTTTGTTTGTTTGTTTGTTTTTGTTTTGTTTTGTTTTGAGATGGAGTCTCCCTCTGTCGCCCAGGCTGGAGTGCAATGGCGCGCTCTCGGCTCACCGCAACCTCCTCCTCCCAGGTTCAAGCAATTTTCCAGTCTCAGCCTCCCAGGTAACTGGGATTACAGGTGTACACCACCATGCCTGGCTAATTTTTGTATTTTTACTAGAGACCGTGTTTCACCATGTTGGTCAGACTAGTCTGGAACCCCTGACCTCGTGATCCACCCACCTCAGCCTCCCAAAGTGCTGGGATTACAGGCGTGAGCCACCGCGCTTGGCATGTTTTGTTTTTGTTTTTGTTTTTTGACAGTCACGCTCTGTTGCCCAGGTTGGAGTGCATTGGGGTGATTCTGGCTCACTGCAGCCTCATCCTCCAAGGCTCAGTCAATCCTCACACCTCAGCCTCCTGAGTAGCTGGGACCACAGGCATGTACCACCACACCTGGCTAATTTTTACATTTTTAAATACAGATGAGGTCTTGCTCTGTTGCTCAGGCTGGTCTTGAACTCCTGGGCTCAAGCGATCTTCCTGTCTTCCTCCAGAAATGCCAGGATTATAGGTGTGAGCCACTGCACCTGGCCTGCTGCGTGTTTTCTGCCTCCTGGGCAGCCATCCAGGTTGGGTTTGTTGGATTGTGTAGTAGGTGCACATAGGACTCGTTAAGTAATTGCTGTATTTTCCGAAGTGGCTGCACTTTTACTTTCCCCATAGCAGTGTACGAGGTTCCCATTTCTCCACATCTCCGCCAGCACTTGTGATTGTCCATCTCTGTGATGCTGGTCACCCTAATGCGTGCGAAGCGACATCTCATTGTGGTTTTAACTTGCCTTTCCGTGGGAAGGTTCCCAGCCAGATCACCCGTCACTAATGGGTAAGAGCAGAGACCTGGGAGTCAGCCAGATGTGGCTTCAAATCCTGACCTGGTGCCAAGCGTCCATTCCTGACCCCGAATCAGCTCAGACCCGTTGAAGGCCTTACTTGGACCAGTAAATCTCCCAGGAGCTAGGCTGGCCTTGAGTAGGGCCCCCCCCCCCCTTAGATCTCCTCACTAGAATATGGCTGCCTCTGTCTCAGCCCGAGGGTCTCACCCAGACGACCCGGACATCAAAGGGAGTTCCTTAGGGAGACCTCTGACCACCCACTCCAAAGTGGGTCCCTGTCCCCAACTCAGTTGCTGTCACTTCCACCTGCTTGTTTTCCATATACCGTTTTTAATTACCTTGTTTACACTTCTGGTGTGTTTCCCTCTAGATCCCCAGCTCTGGACAAATAGGTCCCAAATTTCTGTCTAAAATGTGCCGGTATTTTCACAACCTGGTCCGCAGGTCAGAGGGGATCACATCACAGAAGTGATGTGCCAAGAACGGTGGGACTAGGACTATAGCTCAGGTCCGTCTGACCCTGGAGCCCCTATAGTGCCGTCCTGTGCTTTGGGAGATTACAGGAAAGAGCTCTTGCTGGGGAAGGGGACAGGAGGTGACGAGTGAAACATTTAACAAATGTGGCCCCTCTGACCATGCTCCTGGGGCATTTGCTATCTGGTGGGTGAGGTGAACAGAGAAAACATTGCAGAGGCATGGGCTGGGGGTTGTGGAGGGGAAGGCTGGATCCTGGAGTCTCAGTGGGACCTGGGTTTGGATGACCTGAGCCTCCAGGGCGAGCCCTTTAGACAGCAGTGGCTTCACATGTGTTTATCACACCCCTGCTCTGTGCCACTGGTGCTCCCAAGCTAACCGTGACCATGACAGCCCTGCTTCTGCCTCTTGAAGGCTGATGGCTGAGGGGACGTTGGGAGGAGGGGTGAATGAGAACAGCACTGGGGAGCCAGCAGGGTGCACGAAGGTTGAGCAGAACATCTCCTTCCCAACCTGACATTTGGAGAGTCTCTGATTGTGAGCTTCTGTGTCTGAGTGAAGAACCCTCCTCCGGGAAGCCCTGCCTGACTCCCTCGCCCACTCCACTTCTCTTCTGTCATTCTGCCTCTGCGTTCATCCTTCCCCAGTGACCAGACAAGTGGCTTCACCTCTCTGGGCCTCGTTTTGCTCAGCAGCCAGATGGAGCTGGTCATAATTGTGGCCTCAGGGTTAGTGTGCTGTGTGCCATCACATACATGTCCTGTGGCTGTGGCTCATGGTAGGGGCTGATAGTCTGGTTGTATTTTTCTGTCTGTCTCACCTGCTGGACCAGCGGTCCTTGGTGGGGAAGACTGGGCACAGAGGGAACCTCAGGAATGGTTTGCCCAGGGAAGGCCCTTTCAGCTAAGTCCCAGCCTTGAAGAACCTGGCACCTGCCACGAGACTCCTTCTCTTGTTGTCCCTGATAGCCACTTCCTTGCATCCTGGCTCCAGCCCCAGGGAACAGTGAACAGTCATCAGAATCAGACTGTGTCTCTCATCTTCTGTTTCTTCACCTGCTGCTTCTCTTACTTCCTCCTTTGCACCACCAATTTACTATGTTTTGGGTCTCAGCTCCGATGCTCACTCCTCCAGGAAGTCACCCCGACCCCTCTGCTGGACCCCAGGTACCTCTTGAGGCTCCTGCATTCCAGCCCCACTCTGGACAGCTACTGTCTAGAGATCTAGAGATGAGTCTGTCTCCCCCGCCAGGCTGTCGAACCCCAGGAGGACAGTAAAGGACTGTCTGGGTCACCAGTGGGTCCCCAGCACAGAGGAGGCACTGAGGGAGTGTTTTCCTCCTAAAAGAAGAGGACCCCACCTTCCCAGGTGCTTTCCTTGATTCATTCTCCAGTTATCGGTAAGCACCCACTCTTTCTTTTTTTTTTTTTTTAAGACGGGGTTTCACCATGTTGGTCAAGCAGGTCTTGAACTCCCGACCTCAGGTGATCTGCCCGCCTTGGCCTCCAAAGTGCTTGTATTACAGGCGTGAGCCACCGCGCCCAGCCGTACCCACTCTGTGCTCATCCTGTGCCCGGCCTTCGTGTGTGATGGTGTCTAAGACAGCGTCTGTGTCCGTTCTCCCTCCTTACCATGGCCTCTGTCCCCCACAGGTGACCAGCAATGGCAGCATTGGGAGAGACACGCCAGCAGAGACCCAGCCTCAGAACGCACCACCCCAGCCAGCACCCAATGCCTGGCAGGTCATCAAAGGTGTGCTGTTCAGGTGAGCAGACGGGACTTGGGTTCGTTCACTGAAGACATTCGAATGAAAGCATAAGGAAGAAAGGAGAAATCAGCTGACAGCTGAGAGTGGTGATCATTACTGTATTGGTAGAGTTGTTTTTTTTTATGATGGAATGTTTTCTAAACTTTTTTTTTTTTTACCCTGGGAAAATATACTGAAATAGGCAGTCTCCCTGAGCCTATTCTGGTTTGTGGGGGCTGCCTGATTTGTAAAAAAATAAAAACGAAAAATACTGATGTAGCTTGCTAGGGCCCTTGTAACAAGTAATACAGACCAAGCAGCTTAAACAACAAAAATACAGAATTGGATTTTCTTGCAGTTCTGGAGGCTGGAAGTCCAGGATCTAGGTGTGGGCAGGGCTGGTTTCTTCTGTGGCTTCTCTCCGTGGCTTGCTAAGGCCGTGTTCTCCCTGTGTCTTCATGTGGTCTTTCCTCTGTATGTGTCTGAGTTCTAAGCTTCTCTTATGGGGACACTAGTTGTACTGGATTAGGGCCCACCATAATGAGCCCACTGGACCTTAGTGTTTTAAAGACCCTATCCGGGCTGGGCACAATGACTCACACCCATAATCCCAGCACTTGGGAGGCCACGTCGGGAGGATCGCTTGAGCCCAGGAGTTTGAGACCAGCCTGGGCAACATATGAGACCTGGTCTCTACTAAAAATAAAAAAATCTGGCTGGGCGCAGTGGCTCATGCCTGTAATTCCAGCATTTTGGGAGGCCTAGGCAGGCAGATCACAAGGTCGAGAGATTGAGACCATCCTGGCCAACATAGTGAAACCCCGTCTCTACTAAAAATACAAAAATTAGCTGGGTGTGGTGGCAGTCGCCTGTAGTCCCAGCTACTCAGGAGGCTGAGGCAGGAGATTCGCTTGAACCCTGGAGGTGGAGGTTGCAGTGAGCCAAGATCACGCCACTGCACTCCAGCCTGGCAGCAGATCAAGACTCCATCTAAAAAAAAAAAAAAATTAGCCAGGTATAGCGGCACACACCTGTAGTCTTGGCTACTCAGGAGGCTGAAGCAGGAGGATCACTAACTAGAGCCTCAGAAGTTGAAGCTGCAGTGAGCCAAGATCACACCCCTGCATGCCAGTCTGGGCAACAGAGCAAGACCCTATCGCAAAAAAAAAAAAAAGGTGGGGAGACCCTCTCTCTAAATTCAGTTTCGGTGGTGCTGAAGGTTAAGACTTCAACACATAGGCCAGGCGTGGTGGCTCACCCCTGTAATCCCAGCACTTTGGGAGGCTGAGGTGGGTGGATCACGAGGTCAAGCGATCGAGACCATCCTGGCCAACATAGTGAAAGCCAGTCTCCACTAAAATATAAAAATTAGCTGGGCCTGGTGGTGTGTACCTGTAGTTCCAGCTACTCAGGAGGCTGAGGCAGGAGAATTGCTTGAACCTGGGAGACAGAGGTTGCAGTGAGCCGAAATCACGCCACTGCACTCCAGCCTGGCACCTGGCAACAGAGTGAGATCCTGTCTCAAAAAAAAAAAGACTTCAACACATGAATTTTAGGAGATTGGTTCAGCCCACATCTGCACATAACATCAAATTTACCATTTTTACCTATGTTTCCATTTTAACCTTTTTGTTTTGTTTTGTTTTGTTTTTGAGACTGTCTCTCTCTGTCACCCAGGCTGGAGTGCAGTGGCACAATCTCGGCTCACTACCACTAGCCTCTGTCTCCTGGGTTAAGCAATTCTCCTGCTCAGCCTCCTGAGTAGATGGGATTACAGCGCCCACCACCATACCCAACTAATTTTTGTATTTTTAGTAGATAGGGTTTCACCATGTTGCCCAGGCTGGTCTCGAACTCCTGACCTCAGGTGATCTACCCACCTCAGCCTCCCAGAGTGTTGAGATTACAGGCATGAGCCACCTCACTTGGCTCATTTTAACCATTTTTAATTATATAGTCCTGTGACAGAGTACATCTACACTGTTGTGCCCCGATCACCATTATCCATTCCAAGAACTTCCTCTTCCCAAACTGAAATTCCACACTCAACAGACACCAGCTCCACATTTCTCCTGCCTCACAGCACCTGGCAGCCTCCTTTCTACTTGTCTCTCTGACTTTTTACTACTCTAGTTAGCTCCTGTATGTAGAATCAGGCAGCAGCTGCTTCTGTGACTGCCTGGTGGTGACCCTTTCACCTGTCTGTTTGTTTGCCATTCCTGGGCATTGGGACCCCAGGACCTGCTTTTTGAAAGCCCAACTTCTGTCTGAGGCCCTGGGGAGATGCTGGGTGGTAGTGAGGAATGTTTGGTGCTGGGTTCTATCCTTGCCTGCCTAGACCTGGTGACGGTCACCTTCTGTGCTCTGAGCCTTTGTTTACTCCTCTGCAAAATAGACATTCCTTTTATTTATTACTTTGTTTTTGGAGATGTATTTTAGCAAAATAAGAGACCATGCAGTTAGGCATCAGCTCCCCTAGTTATCAGACGGAAGGAATTGCAGAGCAGAGATGTTTAAAACAGTTATCTCACTGGGCGCGGTGGCTAAGGCCTATAATCCCAGCACTTTGGAAAGACAAGGCAAGCGGATCACAAGGTCAAGAGATTGAGACCATCCTGGCTAACATGGTGAAACCCCATCTCTACTAAAAATACAAAAATTAGCTGGGCGTGGTGACAGGCGCCTGTAATCTCAGCTACTCAGGAGGCTGAGGCAGGAGAATCACTTGAACCCAGGAGGAGGTGGAGGTTGCAGTGAGCTGAGATCGTGCCATCGCACTCCAGCCTGGCAATAGAGCAATACTCTGTCTGTCTCAAAAAAATAAAATAAAACAGTTATTCCCTTGGCCAGGACGTCTTCACGTGGCTATGACCAGCTGCACAGGAGGCTGGGAAATGTGATCTTTAATCTGGGAAAGAGAGCATCCTGCTGGAAAGCAGGGCTTCTGTTACTGAGGAGGAACAGGAGAGTGGTTTTTAGAGGCAGCTACTCATCTCTTCTACAAAATCTTATTACTGGTTTTTCTTAACTTAAAAATAGTATGTGTTTAGTTTACAAAATTAAGTAATTCAAACAACACAGAAGAGTGAAAAGAAAAAATTAATGAAGCCGGGCACGGTGGCTCACGCCTATAATCCCAGCACTTTGGGAGGCCAAGGCAGGTGGATCACGAGGTCAAGAGATCGAGACCATCCTAGTCAACAAGGTGAAACCCGGTCTGTACTAAAAATACAAAAATTAGCTGGGCATGGTGGTGCGCGCCTGTAGTCCCAGCTACTCGGGAGGCTGAGGCAGGAGAATTGCTTGAACCCAGGAGGCAGAGGTTGTGGTGAGCCGAGATCCTGCCATTGCACTCCAGTCTGGGTAACAGCAGCGAGACTCCGTCTGAAAAAAAAACAAAGTGAAGATGGCGCCAAAAGCGAAGAAGGCAGCTCCTGCCCCTCCTAAAGCCGAAGCCAAAGCGAAGAAGGCAGCTCCTGCCCCTCCTAAAGCCGAAGCCAAAGCGAAGAAGGCAGCTCCTGCCCCTCCTAAAGCCGAAGCCAAAGCGAAGAAGGCAGCTCCTGCCCCTCCTAAAGCCGAAGCCAAAGCGAAGAAGGCAGCTCCTGCCTCTCCTAAAGCCGAAGGACGCGCGGGAGGAAAGATGGAAGACTATCAGGCTGCGGAGGAGACTGCTTTTGTTGTGGATGAAGTGAGTAACATTGTAAAAGAGGCTATAGAAAGCGCAATTGGTGGTAACGCTTATCAACACAGCAAAGTGAACCAATGGACCACAAATGTAGTAGAACAAACTTTAAGCCAACTCACCAAGCTGGGAAAACCATTTAAATACATTGTGACCTGTGTAATTATGCAGAAGAATGGCGCGGGATTACACACAGCAAGTTCCTGCTTCTGGGACAGCTCCACTGACGGGAGCTGCACCGTGCGATGGGAGAATAAGACCATGTACTGCATCGTCAGCGCCTTCGGACTGTCTATTTGACCTGCAGTCCAGCCTGTGACCTTTCTCCTTTGTCTCTAGTTCATCCTCTAAACACCAGCCATGAATTCAATGAACTCTTTTCTCATTCTCTTTAAGTGTGTTTTGTGGCACTCTCAAAATGTAGAGAAAAAAAACCAAATGACCACACTGTGACGTGAACCGCACCGAAGTCAGATGAGTCTCCCTGCAGGTCACCGGCAGACTGTGTTGCCACTTGTCTTAACTCTGAATATTTCTTTTCAAAGGTGCTAAAATCTGAAATCTGCTAGTGTGAAACTTGCTTTACTCTCTGAAATGATTCAAATACACTAATTTTCCATACTTTATGCTTTTGTTAGAATAAATTATCCAAATCTAAAAAAAAAAATAAATAAAGGCCAAGGAGGCAGTGTTGAAAGGTGTCCACAGCCACAGAAGAAAGAAGATCCGCACGTCACCCACCTTCCGGCGGCCCAAGACAGTGCGACTCCGGAGGCAGCCCAAATAGCCTCGGAAGAGCGCCCCCAGGAGAAAGAAGCTTGACCACTATGCGATCAGGTTTCTGCTGACCACTGAGTCCGCCATGAAGAAGATAGAAGACAACAACACGCTTGTGTTCATTTTGTGGATGTTAAAGCCAACAAGCACCAGATCAAACAGGCTGTGAAGAAGCTCCATGACCTTGATGTGGCCAAGGTCAGCACCCTGATTCGGCCTGTTGGAGAGAAGGCCTATGTTCGACTGGCTCCTGATTACGACGCTTTGGATGTTGCCAACAAAATTGGGATCATCTAAACAGTCCAGCTGGCTAATTCTAAATATATGTATATCTTTCCACCATAAAAAAAAAGTAATGAAAAAGCGTAATGTATTGGTGCCCAGCCCATATAAGCACACACTTTTTTTTTTTTTGAGACAGAGTCTCACTCTGTTGCCCAGGCTGGACTGCAATGGTGTGATCTCCACTCACCACTCCACCTCCCGGGTTCAAGCTATTCTGCCTCAGTCTCCCAAGTAGCTGGGACTATAGGCGTGCACAACCATGCCCAACTAATTTTTGTATTTTTAGTAGAGACGGGGTTTCACTATGCTGGCCAGGCTGGTCTCAAACTCCTGATCTTGTAATCAGGCTTCCTCAGCCTCCCAAAGTGCTGGGATTACAGGTCTGAGCCACCACACCCGGCCAAGCACACTCTTGTAATCAGCCCTGAATGGGCCATACACAGATGCTCAGACAGAGTTGTTTAAAATAGAGAAAAATTAGGAGTGGGGATTAGCTAATAAAATTTGGAGGTGGGGGTGGGTGGTGTCAAGCAGCCTGAAAGAGCACAGACTTGCTGACATCTCAGCCCTGCCACCTCTGAGCTGTGGGGCCTGCTTAGGTGATCACCCTTGATTGAAGCTGTTTCCACCTCACAGACAAGAATCTTGACAATTAGCTCAAGGTGTACCGAAAGGATTCCAAGAGAATACATGTCAGCCGAGGGGTGTGGGACCTGGCGCACACTCAGATCGTGTTGGCCGTGATTCCTGTTGTTGTTCAGTGTGGGGGAAGAAAAAGCCCTTAGCATCAGCCTGAGCAACATAGCAAGACCCTGTCTCTTTCAAAAACTAAGAAATTAGCTGGGTGTGATGGCACACACCTGGAGTCCCAGCTGTTAGGGAGGCTGAAGAGGGAGGATTGCTTGAGCCGGGGAGGTCAAGGCTGCAGTGAGCCATGATCATACCACTACACTCCAGCCTGGGCAACAGAGTGAGACTGTGTCTCAAACAAACAAAAACCTTAGGAAATAATATAGCAAAACAGCTAAAAAAAAAAAAAAAAAAAAAAGCTCATGAGGCCGGGCATGGTGGCTCACACCTGTAATCCCTGCACTTTGGCGGGTGGATCACCTGAGGTTGGGAGTTCTAGACCAGCCTGATCAACATGGAGAAACCCTGTCTCTAGTAAAAAATACAGAATTAGCTGGGCATGGTGGCGGCTGCCTGTAATTTCAGCTACTCAGGAGGCTGAGGCAGGAGAATCACTTGAACCCGGAAGGTGGAGGTTGCAGTGAGCCGAGATTGTGCCATTGCATTCTAGGCTGGGCAGCAAGAGCAAAACTCCGTCTCAAAAAAAGAAAAGCCTAATGATTGCTGATGTAGTCACTGATCCCATTCTAGACTAGAGCAGAACTGCCTGCCTGGTGTCCTCCAAGAGCGTCACACAGGACGCTGAGAAGCTGTGCGGGAAAGAAACCTCCCCACTCTGTTGAGTTGCAAAGCTGACACGTGTGCCTCAAAAATTCCTGCCAGGTGCCCTAGGCTTCTCAGTCGTGGGTCCCTGTCCCTCATCGTCTCCACTTCACCTCCCCTCCCCACAGCCATGTAAAGACTTCAGATTTTCTTATATGTCACCTTTTTTTTTTTCCTGCTGCAAGCAGCTCTGCATGAAAATTATTTTTATCTTTCCCTTCGTTTTTACATAAGAGGTAGCCTGTTTTACACGCTGTTCTCCTCCTTTTTTTCATTAACAATATATCTTCGAAATCTCGCCACGTCAGTACATGAGGGAGCTTCCTTCAGAGAGACGTTTTTAATACAAGTCACACTGTAGGCTAAGTTCCTTTCTTAGAACTAAGCAGCGTCAAACATCAGTTCGGGTGGTAGCTCAGAGACCATCTTGACTGCAGTTCTTAAAATGGAATTCAGGGTTTGTTTTGAGGGGCCCATGAACTCCCTGTAGCTTGAGGCTGATTATATGGAAACGGCCTTTCTAGATAGCGGGTGGTATCTGTGGTTTTGAGCACATGTGGTTACCTGGAGTAGGAGGTGGAGCAGGAACTGGGTATATAAAGGAATGGGGTGGGAGGGAGAGTTTATTATATGTCTTCTCATATATTTAACAGTTTTCTGAACCTGTGAATGCAGAATACCTATTTGGGGTGGGAGAGAGGATTTAATGTCTGTTTTCTTGGTTTACTCAAGTATATCAGAAAGCATCAGAAAGGCCCAGTCTCTTGCAGGCCTGATGCATGGCTGAAGGGCTGCAGCCATGAGCCCTCTGAGAGGGTCCACAGAGCTGTGGGTGTGGATACACACAGATGTTCTTTGGGGGACTGGGGATCTGGAATCCAAAAAGGCCTGGCCTTGTTTTATACATGGGGACCTGGAAGCCCAGAGGGGTTAGGCCCCACAGGCCCCACACTAAGCCAGGGGCCAAGCTGCCTGTGGGCATCCCAGCTTCACACCCTCCCTTGGTATATCCGCCACAGGCCACACACTAAGCCAGGGGCCGAGCTGCCTGCTTCACACCCTCCCTTGGTGTATTTACTAAAAGAGGAGCCTCTGTTGGAGGCATTGGTCTCACAGAGATTGCCAGTTCCAGACCTTCCCCAGCAGTACGTATCAAGGCCTTCTTGGGATTGTAGCAGATGGTTCAGCTGGGCCATGGCCCCTGGGACCCTGGACCCCAGGGACCCTGGACCCCAGGGTCTTGTGGCTTCTACAGGCAGAAGCAAGTCCGTCTGCCTGATCTTGCTCCTGATCAGGGCTCAGCAGGGAGGCACCCCACCCACACTAGAATTCATGGAGTGTTTTTCCACTCCAAAGTTTTTTGTATGCCAAAAAGTAACAGTCATAGCTGAAACTTCCAAATCACCTATTGGGTATGTACCAGGCTCCATTCTGAGGAATGTGTGTGTGTGTGTATTTCATATAAACATATATGTATAATTTAATGCATTTAATGCTTATAAACTACCCTGTGAGATAGGCACTGTTATTATCTCCATTTCAGCCATTGAAGTTGACCACTGTGGTCACAGTAAGTAGCAGAGCCCGGCTTCAGACAAAGATATTGGAGTTTAGAGGCTGGGCTCTTAACCTGTTCTGCTATGTGGTTCTTTAGTACTATAATTAATAAGCACTTATATCATTTACTAATCACATGACTGTAAGCAACCAGGAGACCTCCATTAACACAGTAGAGGTTCACTTCTCTCTTATACACCCGTCTGAATGGAGGCAGATGAGGATTCTGAAATCTTCTGTGACCCAGACTCCTTCCTGCTGGTTGTTCCACCATTGCTAGGTTTTGCCCCTTATCCTCATAGCCCAAGACAGCTGCTGAAGATCCAGCCATCACATCCACATTCCAGGTGACAGGAGGGAAGAAGAAATCAAGAAGGAATATTTCTTCTTTTTAAGGACACTTTCTTTTTTTAGGATGAAGTCTCAATCTGTCTTCCAGACTGGAGTGCAGTGACATGATCTCAGCCCACTGCAACCTCCGCCTCCCAGTTTCAAGTGATCTCCTGCCTCCACCTCTCAAATAGTTGGGATTACAGGTGTCCACCACCACCCCCAGCTAATTTTTGTATATATATTTTTTCAGACGGAGTTTCACTCCTGTTACCCAGGCTGGAGTGCAATGGCTCAATCTTGGCTCACTGCAACCTCCGCCTCCTGGGTTCAGGCAATTCTCCTGCCTCAGCCTCCTGAGTAGCTGGGATTACAGGCATGTGCCACCATGTCCAGCTAATTTTTTGTATTTTTAATAGAGATGGGGTTTCACCATGTTGACCAGGATGGTCTCGATCTCTTGACCTCATGATCCACCCACCTCGGCCTCCCAAAAGTGCTGGGATTACAGGCTTGAGCCACTGCGCCCAGCCAGTTTTTTGTATTTTTAATAGAAATGGGGTTTCTCCATGTTGGTCAGGCTGGTCTCAAACTCTCGACCTCAGGTGATCCACCACGCCCAGGCCTCCTTTTGTCTTTGGTATCTGTTGTTGCTGCTGGTTCTCACTCATAATGTCTTGTTTTCTTTTGCACCTGGCTTATCTCTGTCTGTGTCCTGGGCATTATACTTGAAAAGTTATTTATAGGAATTTCAGGGCTAGGATGAGCATATTTTCCTACAGAGAGGATTGCCTTTGCTTCTGCTGGCTGCCTGGGGACATGACCAAGTCCTAGGTTTCCTTCCACCAGGTTCTGGGCCTGAGCTGCCCTGTCTGACTTCTTGTCCCAAGAATGGCTTTGTATACTTGGCCCTGCATACCTGGTGTGCAACTCCTGGGAATGGGTAGGCTGCCTGGTTCCCTCCTTCCTAGGGGTGGAGGCTTGTGCCTTGCTGGGTCTTAGTTTCCTGTAGGGTAGGTCTCTGGTTACCTTATATGTCATATATGCCCTGGGCTAGCATTTCTTTTCTTTTCTTTTTTTTTTGGAAACAGAGTCTCGTTGTGTGGCTCAGGCTGGAGCGCAGTAGCATGGTCTTGGGTCACTGCAGCCTCTACCTCCTGGGCTCAGGTGATTCTCCCACCTTAGCCTCTGAGTAGCTGCGACCGTAGGCATGCTACGTGCTGCCATGACTGGCTAATTTTTGTAGTTTTTGTAGAAGCAGTGTCTGTGTTGCCCAGGGCTCAAGCAGTCCACCCACCTCGGCCTCCCAAGGTGCTGGGCTTACAGGCGTGAACCACCACGCCCAGCCTAGGCTAGCATTTTTGTCACCTATGAAAACACCTAGCAGATGTCCTCAGGCACATGAAGAAGCTTATAGGGCCCCTTTACTTTTTTTTTTTTTTTTTTGCGCCTAGACCTGCAAATCCAAGATCCTTTACTACTACTACTTTTTTTTTTTTTTAGACAGTTTTGTTCTTGTCTCCCAGGCTGGAGTGCAATGGCACGATCTCGGCTCACTGCAACCTCCTCCTCCCAGGTTCAAGGGATTCTTCTGCCTCGACCTCCCCAGTAGCTGGGATTACAGGCATCTGCCATCATGCCTGGCTAATTTTTGTGTTTTTAGTAGAGACCAGGTTTCACCATGTTGCCCAGGCTGGTCTTGAACTTTTGAGGTCAAGCAGTCTGCCTGCTTCAGATTCCCAAAGTGCTGAGATTACACATGTGAGCTGCCACACTTGACCCAATTCTCCTTTTAAATTTGTTTGTATGTTTATTTATTTACTGAGGCAGTCTTGCTCTGTCATCCAGGCTGGAGTGCAGTGGTGCCATCTCAGCTCACTTGCAACCTCTGCCTCCTGGGTTCAAGCAATTCTCCTGCTCAGTCTCCTGAGTTGAGTAGCTAGAACTACAGGTGCCCTCGACCACACCCAGTTAATTTTTGTATTTTTAGTAGAGATGCGGTTTCACCATATTGGCCACGTTGATCTCGAACTCCTAAACTGGTGATCCGACTGCCTCGGCCTCCCAAAGTGCTGGGGTTACAGGTGTGAGCCACTGCGCCCAGCCAGATTATTTTTAAATATGTAATTAAATTACTATCTGCTATAGTTGCCCTGTTGTGCTGTCAAATACTAGATCTCCTTCATTCTTTCTGTTCTTATAGCCATTAACAATTCCTAGTTCTGTGCTTTTGAAGTGCTGGGATTCCAGATTTTTTCTTTTAAAAATCTTAATGTTTATTTTTAAAAATTTATTTATTTTAGTTCACCCGTCTGCACACTGAAGGGGTTCCAGATTCTTTTTTTTTTTGGACGGGGTATTGCTCTGTCTCCAGGCTAGAGTGCAGTGGCATGATCTTGGCTCACTGGAACCTCCACCTCCCGGGTGCAATTCATTGTCCTGCCTCAGCCTCCTGAGTAGCTGGGACTACAGGCGTGTGCCACCACACTCAGCTAATTTTTTTGTATTTTTAGTAGATAAAGGGTTTCACCATGTTGGCCAGGATGGTCTCGATCTCTTGACCTGATCCACCTGTCTTAGCTTCCTAGAGTGCTGGGATTACAGGCGTGAGCCACCGTGCCTGGCCAGAGGTTCCAGATACTTAGCATCCTCTCGCGGGGTTCTGGGAGTTGGATGGCAGGTTTCCCAGTCTGAGGTTTTGAGAGTCAGCCCCTGCAGCCCTGTGCTCACTGGCAGGTCCTGGAGGACTGAGTCAGGGGTCTGCATGCAGACCAGGGCACTGCCACCCCACCTGCACTGCCAAATAGTGGCATCTGGGCTCTCTCCCCAGATGTGGTCTTTGGGGACATCTTATCTTCTTGCCAGCCCTTCGACTATCTTCTCAGGGACTCCCTGACTTGGTCACCAGGTCCTGGTCAGGCGCTGCATGTGCTGAGTCAGAAGGAAGTCAGGTGGGTCTGTGGCGGAGAGCCAAGGCTGGGGGACTCACCACCTTGCTGCTTCTCTCCTCAGAATCTTCATCATCTGGGCCATTAGCAGCTGGTTTCGCCGAGGGCCAGCCCCTCAGGACCAGGCGGGCCCTGGAGGAGCCCCACGTGTCGCCAGCCGCAACCTGTTCCCCAAAGACACTTTAATGGTAACTGCCGGGTAGTAGGACAGAGTTGGGAGATGATGGGGCGAGGAGGTGCGGATTGTGGAGGAGTGATGTCAGCAGTCCGGACAGACCAGGTTCCTGCTCACTGGCAGGTCTAGGAAAGCAGGTCCAGGGTTGAAGAACTCTGGGTCCATCCCTGTCACATTAGACCTGTGCCACCCAAAGGAAAAAGCAAATACTTTTGGTTAAAATATCTAACCAGGGTCTTTGGATGTTATTTTCAAAAGTATGTTCAGCCTTTAAAGGTTGCAGAGGGAGGTGTGGGAGGGAGTGTGAGAGGTGGGGAGGGCAGGGAGCCAGCAGAGGCTGTCAGGAGGTGGGCACAGAAGGAGGGGAGACCTGCACTTCCATAGTGGACTTGGGCACCAGCAGCAGGGCTTCGGAAGCAAAACCGTTTAGACCTGTCACTTTCGACTTTTCTGAGCAAACATGGCCATGGGGTCTTGAGAAGGAAGGAAGTTCTTGTTGGCTCACCATGCTTTTTTTTTTTTAAGATGGAGTCTCATTCTGTCGCCTAGGCTGGAGTGAGTGCAGTGCTATAATCTCCGCTCACTGCAACCTTTGCCTCCCAGGCTCGAGTGATCCTCCTGTCTCAGCCTCCCAGGTAGCTGGGATTGCAGGCATGTGCCACCATGTCCGACTAATTTTTTTGTGTTTTAGTAGGGCTGGGGTTTCACCTTTTTGCCAGGCTGGTCTCAAACTGCTGACCTCAAGTGATCCACCAGCCTCGGCCTCCTAAAGTACTGGGATTTTAGGTGAGACCCACCGCGCCCAGCTGCTCACAGTGCTTTTTTAGTTCCAGACTGCTCTATCCATAAGTCTGTCTGCAGAGCTCTGACCAGGAAGGCCCAGCAGCCACAAGGGCAGGAGATCATTGAAGGAGCTCCTGCCCTTTCTGCCCCTAAATTCTTGTTGGCAGACTGGTCCAGGTGTTCTTTGTTCGTTGACTTCACAGGCTCAGACCAGGACAGACGGTCGAATGAGAAAAGGGAAAATATGTTTTCTCTGCTGCTCTTCCTCTCTCCTCTCCCCTGCCCTCTGTAATTACTGTTCCTCTGAGTGCTGACCGCTGCCATAGCTCTTCCTCTGTTCTTTAGCCAGCCTGCAGAGGCGCTGAAGAGCAGGCCTGACGCTGTTCCCTTCCCTCCTCACAGAACCTGCACGTGTACATCTCAGAGCACGAGCACTTTACAGACTTCAACGCCACCTCGGCACTCTTCTGGGAGCAGCACGACCTTGTGTATGGCGACTGGACTAGCGGGGAGAACTCAGACGGCTGCTACGAGCACTTTGCTGAGCTTGACATCCCACAGGTGAGGGACAGCTTCTGGTTTCTGGCCCCATGGCTGTTTGACTGGCACTGAAGGACCTTTCCTCCAGTCCATTCCTTTTTGAAGGCGTGTAGAATTCTGGCTTCAGGCTTGGGACCCTACCCTGGGCTCACATGCTCTGTGACCACAGGTGGGTCCCTGAGGTTTCTGGGCTTCACTTTCCCCTACCTGAAAAAGGTAGAGGCTGGGCACGGTGGCTCATGCCTGTAATCCCAGCACCTTGGGAGGCTGAGGCAGGCGGATCACCTGAGGTTGGGAGTTCAAGCTCTAGACCAACATGGAGAAACCCCATCTCTACTAAAAATAAAAATTAGCCAGACGTGGTGGCACATGCCTGTAATCCCAGCTTCTTGGGAGGCTGAGGCAGGAAAATCGCTTTAACCCAGGAGGCAGAGGTTGTGATGAGCTGAGATCGTGCCGTTGCACTCCAGCCTGGTCATCAAGAGCAAAAATATCTGTCTCAAAATAAAAAAATACAAAAATTAGCTGGGCCTGGTGGCAGGCCTCTGTAATCCCTACTCAGGAGACTGAGGCGGGAGAATTGCTTGACCCCCAGGGGCTGGGTCGCAGTGAGCTGAGATCACGCCACAGCACTCCAGTCTGGGCCACAGAGCGAGACTATCTCAAAGAAAAAAAAGAAAAAGGTAGATAGGGGTGGAATTGGCCCGGAACCCTCCCAGCTGCCTCTAAGGTTGTGCAGCCCTCAACTTTAAACCAGTGAAAGATTAGTAATTGTCCTGGGGATGTTTGCGTGTCACCAGTTTATCAGACAGCTCTGTTTCAAAATAATGTGAGTTTTGAGCAATTACTAAGTGCAGGGTACTAAGCTATGCTGACCTTTGGAAACCCGTGAAATAGGAACTGTGATCATTCTCATTTAACATATGAGGAAACTGAGACATAGGGAGGGAAAGTGACTTACCCAAGGCCACATCACATGAGAGATTCAAACTCAGGCTCTATGACCCTGGCCTCTCACAGCCCCAGGATTAAATCTTGCCTCCTCCAGGAAGCCCTCCCTGACCCTCAGAGCACTCAGGCTTGGTTAAGTGCCCTCTCTGGGTTCTCACACCTGCTGGGCTTCCCCATCCCACCCCACTCTGGGGCCTCCCTGGGACAGGTCTTTCTTCTCTATGGGACTGTGAGCCTTATGATGATAAGGCTGGGACTGCCTAGATCCCTTCTGTGTCCCCAGCACTGCCCAGTGTGGGACTGGGCCGAGAATCAACAAATACTGAACAAGGGAAGGGGACATGTTTTTGGGGCCTTCTTCAGCTGAATCCAAGACAGCTGCCCTTGTTCCTTTCTCCCCAGCAGGCCTTCTCCTCATCCTTGGGGTGGAGGGTGCATTCTTTTCTGTTTCTTTCTGGATGGCTAGAAGCTGAATGTGGACACAGTCATTCTTTTTTTTTGAAACAGAGTCTTGCTCTGTCAGCCAGGCTGGAATACAGTGGCGTGACCTTGGCTCACTGCTGCTTCCATCTCCTGGGTTCAGACTGTTCACATGTGTCGGCCTCCTGAGTAGCTAGGACTGCAGGCACCCAGGACCACACCCAGCTAATTTTTGTATTTTTTTTCTTTTCAGCAGGTGGGTTGCTACACACTCCTTAGTGGATTCCAACTTCCATGGCCACCATCCTAATTTTTGTATTTTTAGTAGAGACAGGGTTTCACTATTTTGGCCAGGCTGGCCTTGAACTCCTGACCTCAAGTGGTCTGCTTACTTTGGCCTCCCAAAGTGCTGGGATTACAGGTGTGAGCCACTGCGCCCTGCCATCATTCTTTTTGAGATGGGATCTTGCTGTTGCCTAGGCTGGAGTGTGGTTGCACGGTTACAGCTCACTGCAGCCTCAACCTCCTGGACTCAAATGATCCTTTCACCTCAACCTCCCAAGTAGCTGGGACAACAGGTTTGCACCACCATGACCAGCTAATTTTTTGTGTTTTTCATAGAGGTGGGGTCTCAACATGTTCCCGAGGCTGGTCTCAAACTCCTGAGCTCAAGCGATCCTCTCACCTCAGCCTCCCAAAATGCTGGGATTACAGGCATGAGCCTGTAATGAGTGGGCTGGGATGGGGAAGCCCAGCAGGTGAGAGAACCCAGAGAGGGCGCCCCACCTTGCTGGACACAGACTTTCTAACCTGCACTGAGACGTGCCTCCCACAGAGACCTCAAGCCCAGCCCCCAAGCCTTGCCCCAAGATCCAAGGAAGGACCAGGGTGTGGCAGGCCCAGCAGGGGGACCTGCTTCCAAGGCCTTGGATCTAAGTCGAAGCTTCAGGGGTCTGGGTGGACTTAAAAGGCTTGAGAGCTGGGCACAGTGGCATATGCCTGTAGGCACAGCTACTCAGGAGGCTGAGGAGGGTGAAGGACTGGAGCCCTGGAGTTAGGGCTGTAGTACACCATGATCACAACTGCAGATAGCCAGTGCAGTCCAGCCTAGACAACACAGCAAGACCCCGTCTCTAAAAACGGCAGGAGAGTGAGGCGAACACAATGTGGCCGAATGAATATGAGCTCTCCTCAAGGATCAGAGAGATTCAGCTCTGGGCTTTGTCTCCAGCCCCTGGACAACTTGTCTCCCTTCTTGAAGCCTCAGTTTCCTCATCTGTATCAAGTGAGAATAGTCCCTCTCCCCTGGGAGGCAAGGAGACTGGATGAGATAATGAGAAGGCTTGGGCAGACGGGCCAGCTGGAGGTAGCAGGGAGTAGTGCACAGTATCCCATAGACTGGATTTCCATCTGCATACTCGCCACACACTATGTGACCCCTTGGCATGAGCCCCGTTTGCCTCATCTGCAAAATGGGGTGGTAATGTGACCCATTGCATAAGGTCGGTGAATGTTACATGTGTGTGGATTATGGAACTTCTGTCTGAAGCGCCCAGGGCAGGGTCTGGCCCGTCATAGGAGCTCTGTGTCGGTGAGCTGCTTCTTCCTGCTGAGTGAACTCTTTTTTTTTTTTTTTTTTGAGACAAGAGTTTTGCTCTTGTTGCCCAGGCTGAGGTGCAGTGGCATGATCTTGGCTCACCACTGCCTCCATCTCCAAGATTCAAACAATTCTCCTGCCTCAGCCTCCCAAGTAGCTGGGATTACAGGCATTCGCCACCACGCCCAGCTAATTTTTCGTATTTTTAGTAGAGATGGAGTTTCTCCCTGTTGGTCAGGCTGATCACGAACGCCTGACCTCATGATCTGCCTGCCTTGGCCTCCCAAAGTTCTGGGATTACGGGAATGAGCCACTGTACCCGGTCTCCTGCTGAGTGGACTTAAGGAGAGCTTATTGGCTGAGCTGTGTGCTAGTGCTCTGGGTAGTCCCTGCAGTGGTGCCCTCGGGTCAGTGCTGTGGGGACCTTGCATCCTCCATGTGGGGTCCTGAGGCTCAGGGAGAAGCGGAGCTCACATGGCCATGACAGGTAGAGCAGGGGTCTGAGTCTCACTGACTCCAGCATTTAACCCTAAACCACCCAGCTACATGCCCCACCTTGAGCACTCAGTAAATAGCCAGAGAATTGAGGGGGAGGAAAGTGCTGGGGGCGGGTGTCAGGCAGGGCTTTAAAGTGTCCCTCATCCCAGGTGCCCAGCTTGCCCACCTGACCCGTCTCTTGCAGAGCGTCCAGCAGAACGGCTCCATCTACATCCACGTTTACTTCACGAAGAGTGGTTTCCACCCAGACCCCCGGCAGAAGGCCCTGTACCGCCGGCTTGCCACAGTCCACATGTCCCGGAGTAAGTGCTTTTCTGCAGCCAGGACCCACTGTCCGGGGGCCAGCATCCTGGGAGCTTCCAGGCTGGTGTGGTGGACAGTACATCCCAGGTTCAGGAGGGCAGGCAGGAAGCCTGTGCTCAGAGAGGGTGGAACTGGCAGGGCAGGCTCAAGCCTCACCCACCCTTAAAGAGCCCTGTGGACACTAAGCAGGGAGACCCACGGAGGAAGGGCTCGGGGAACAGAGAGGAACTGGCCAGAAAGAGCAGTTGGAGACAGGGACTCTTGGAGAGGAAGAGACAGACTTTACCAAGCTGGAGGAAGGGCCAGGGGTGGATTGTGCACCGTAGGGGCCTGATAGAAGTAGGTGCTCGAAAATAATTCACACCTGTAATTCCTGGTACCTTGGGAGACGGGGTGGGCGGATTGCTGGAGCCCAGAAGTTTGAGACCAGCCTGGGAAACATGGCACAACCCTGTCTCTACCAAAAAAGATTAAAAAATTAGCTGGACATGGGCCTGTAGTCCCAGCTACTCAGGAGGTTGAGGTGGGAGGATCGCTTGAGCTCAGGAGGTGAAGGTTGCAGTTAGTTGAGATCACACTATTGCACTCCAGCCTCGGTGACAGACCAAGAAACCTGTCTCAAAAAGATAAATAGAGGCCAGGCGTTGTGGCTCACGCCTGTAATCCCAGCACTTTGGAAGGCCGAGGCGGGTGGGTCATCTGAGGTGAGGAGTTTGAGACCAGCCTAACCAACATGGAGAAACCCTGTCTCTACTAAAAATACAGAATTAGCCAGGCATGATGGCACATGCCTGTAATCCCAGCTACTTGGGAGGCTGAGGCAGGAGAATCGCTTGAAGCCAGGAAGGGGAGGTTGCAGTGAGCTGAGGTGACACCATTGCACCCCAGACTGGGCAATAAGAGGGAAACTCTATCTCAAAAAAAAAAAAAAAAAAAAAAAAGATAGGTAGATAGATAAAATTCAAAGAATAGCCTGGGCAATGTAGTGAGACTTCGTCTCTACAAAAAATAATAGCCAGGTATGGTGTTGAGCACCTGTGGTTCCAGCTACATGGGAGGCTGAGATGGGAAGATCACTTGAGCTTGGGAGTTTAAGGCTGCAGCCAGCTGCGATTGCACCACAGCATTCCAGCCTGGGTGACAACAAGTCAACGTCTCTCAAAAAAACAATAAACTACCAGTGTTCGCAGCTACTTGGGAGGCTGAGGTGGGAGAATCAGCATGAACTTTGCATGGGACAAACATTCAAACCATAGCATTGTCCGCCCTCTTGTTTTCGGGAGGGCAATAATTGTTGGCATCTTTCTGCTTGCCTGGCTCTTTTTTTTTTTTTGAACAGGATCTTGCCCTGTCACCCTGGCTGGAGTGCAGTGGACGATCTCAGCTCACCACAACCTCCACCTCCCGGGTTCGAGTAATTCTTTCACCTTAGCCTCCCAAATAGCTGGAGCTACAGGCACACGCCACCACACCCAGCTAAGTTTTCTATTTTTAGTAGAGACAGGGTTTCACCATGTTGGCCAGGCGGATCTCAAACTCCTGACCTCAAGTGGTCTGTCTGCCTTGGCCTCCCAAACTATGGGGATTCCAGGCGTGAGCCACTGCACCCAGCCTTGCCTTTGTGACCTTTTTCCTTGAGTCCTCTCTCTCCTGATTGGCAGCCATAGAAATCTCTCACTGTACCTGTTTGAGCAGATCTGGAGAATGACCTCCTCAGAAAGCCCCCCATTCTCCTGACAGAATTCCATGTTCTCCACCCAGCTTTCATTTTATTGGCAACTATTCCAGACATTCCCTGTGGATTTGGTTAAGCTCCATCTGGCTGGTTTGGGGTGGCACATTAGCAGACGGAATTCTATTTGTATGTCTTATGTCTTTCCTACTTCTTTTAGTATAAAAATGTCCTAAAGGATGACAGTTTTTTTATCACCTATGCTGGATGAAGTGAAAAGTTGATGGCTTCTACATGGGTCCCCGGAATTGACTTGGAAAGGTCTTGTGGAGTTAGTTGAGCGCTGATCTGAGTGAGTGCGTCTGCAGAATGTGCTGTGTTGGTGTATCCCACCCAGCTGGCGTACATGTGGTGAGATCTTTGGAGAACTGAGCAGAGGTGGCTTGAGGGGGTGTGACCTACAGGGATGGCCTCTTAGATGCTTCCCTGCAGGGGACACACCAGGGGTCTGGGTTAAACAGCCTGATGCTTCAGAGGTCGCTCTGAAGGTGACCTAGCTGGGTGGCTCTTCACTGCATTTTTGTACCCCCGTTTGACAGTCACCTGATCACCCCGTTGATCTGAATCAATGGCAGTATTTTCTGTGGTTTTGTCTTTGTGAATGTGATCCATGTCGTCGTGTGGTGAGGTTTATTCACTGTCAGTCTGGTCTGTAAAACAGAAGCTGCAGCCAGTGAACCTGAAAAGGATACTAGGATCATCCAGGCCTTCCTCCCCAGCCCTGGAGCTGGGACCCTCAGAGCAGGGACACAGAAGGACTTGGAGGGAGCCACCTACCAACTCCAAGGTGAAGGAGAGTGTGGGTTCAGAAAAGTCCCCTTTTGGCTGGCCAAGGTGGCTCAGGCCTGTAATCCTAGCACTTTGGGAGTCTGAGGCAGATGGATCACTTGAGGTCAGGAGTTCAAGACCAGCCTGGCCAACATAGTAAATCCCTGACTCTACTAAAAATACAAAACTTAGCTGGGCATGGTGTCATGTTCCTGTAATCCCAGCTACTCATGAGGCTAAGGTGGAAGAATTGCTTGGACCCCAGAGGTAGAGGTTGCAGTGAGCTGAGATTGCGCCACTGCCACTGCAGCCTGGGTGACAGAATGAGACATTTCTTTTCTTTTTTCTTTTTTTGAGAGGGAGTCTCACTCTGTCACCAGGCTGGAGTGCAGTGCACAGTCTTGGCTCACTGCAACCTCCGACTCCCTGATTCAAGCTATTCTGCCTCAGCCTCCCAAGTAGCTGGAATTACAGGTGCCTGCCATTGTGCCCAGCTAATTTTTGTATTTTTAGGAGAGATGAGGTTTCACCATGTTGGCCGGGATGGTCTTGATCTCCTGACCTTGTGATCCGCCCGCATCAGCCTCCCAAAGTGCTGGGATTACAGGTGTGAGTCACCATGCCGGCTGTGAGACTACATTTCAAAAAAAAGAGAAAACCCCCCTTTTTCCCCAAAAGGCCAATAATATATATTCTAGAGCAACTCCATCCAATGGAGCTAGAATATGAGTCAGAGAAGGCATTAAAAGTAAAAAGAGGCCAAGCACAGTGGCTGATGTCTGCAATCCCAGCACTTTGGGAAGCCAAAGTGAGAGGATTGCTTGAGCCCAGGAGTTCGAGGCCAGCCCTGGCAGCATAGGGAGACCTCATCTCTACAAATGAAAAAAATTTTTTGAGATGGAGTTGCACTCTTGTTGCCCAGGCTGGAGTGCAATGGTATGACCTAGGCTCACCGCAACCTTTGCCTCCCAGGTTCAAGTGGTTCTCCTGCCTCAGCCTCCTGAGTAACTGGGATTACAGGCATACACCATCATGCCCGGCTAATTTCGTATTTTTACTAGAGACTGGGTTTCTCCATGTCGGTCAGGCTGGTCTCGAACTCCTGACCTCAGGTGATCCAGGCCAAAAAAATTTTTTTCTAATTAGCCAGATGTGGTGGTACCAGATTTGCTAGTATCCTCTGACTCAGGAGACTGAGGTAGGAGGATCACTTGAGCCCAGGAGGTCAAGGCTGCCGTGAGCTGTGATCAGGCCACCACACTCTAACCTAAGCAACAAAGTGAGACCCTGTCTCAAAAAGAAATGTAAATAAAATAATACAAAGGTAAGGCCAGGAACATGATGGCTCACACCTGTAATCTGTAATCCCAGCACTTTGGAAAGCCAAGGCTAGAGGATTGCGTAGCCTAGGAGTTCGAGACCAGCCTGGGCAACGTGGCAAAACCCCTCTACTAAAAATACAAAAATTAACCAGGCATGGTGGCCTGTAATCCCAGCTACTTGGGAAGCTGAGGTGGGGCATCATCCGAGCCCAGGAGGTCGAGGCTGTAGTGATCACACCACTATACTATAGCCTGAGTGACAGAGAGGGACCCTGTCTCACAAATAAATAACTAAAATATAAAGAGAAACCAGGAGATTACAGCTATTAGGGCAATAAAAGTATTGCCGTAATAGTTTTATTGAGGTCAACGTATTCTCATTTCAACATATAATCAGTATAAAAAGTGAGACCCTTTAAGTTTTTTTCCCCTTTGCACCAGTTTTCAGAATATAATGTGTGTGGTGAGGCGCATTGGCTCATGCCTGTAATCTCAGCACTTAGGGAGGTCAAGACAGGGGGATCACTTGAGGCCAGGAGTTTGAGACCAGCCGGGCCAACATGACAAAAAATACTAAAAATGCAGAAGTTAGGTGAGCATGGTAGCGAGCACCTGTAGTTCCAACTACTCGGGAGGCTGAGGCAAGAGAATTGCTGGAACCCAGAAGGCAGAGTTTGCAGTGAACTGAAATCACACCAGTGTATTCCAGTCTGGGCAGCAGAGCGAGACTGTCTAAAACATAAAAAGGATCTGGTGTGTGTTTTGTATCTCAGCACTTCTCGGTTTGGACCAGCCATATTTGCAGTGCTCAGTAGCTGCATGTGGCCAGCAACCCCCATACTGGATGGTGCAGCTCTAGGAGATTCTCCTCCAAGAAAGGGGGTTTTTCCTCCCCTTGGGAGCCAGGTCCATCTGGTCTGGATGCCTCCAAGCTACAGAATGTGTTCTCTGCCTGAGCCAAAACCTCTGTGCCCTGTGCCTCCTCCTCTGCCAGCCAGCGCAGCCCTGTGGGGTCCTCCCTTCCCTGGACAGTGTCTATCAGGTGTGGAGAGGAGTGGAGTATGTCCCCCTGGAATTTTCTCCAAGTCAACTCTTGGGTGCCTGCTTCTCCCCCTGGACACAGGAGGAAGATTCCCAGTGACTGAGTAATCACAGAGATGATGAGGATGGGCCAAGCGCAGCGGCTCAGCCCTGGAACTCCAGCACTCTGAGAGGCTGAGGCAGGTGGATCACTTGAGGTCAGGAGTTTGAGACCAGCCTGGCCAACATGGTGAAACCCCGTCTCACTAAAAATAAAAGATTAGTTGGGCATGGCGGCTCATGCCTGTACTCCCAGCTGCTTGGGAGGCTGAGGCAGGAGAATTGTTTGAACCCAGGACTCAGAGATTACAGTGAGACTCCATCTCAAAAAAAAAAAAAAAGATGAGGATGATGATTGTGCTGATAAGCAGCAGACCCTGGGCCAAGAGGAAGTGACATCACTCACCAGCGTCCCTTAGCTTGTAAGATTGCACCCAGAGCCCCTGCTGTTGGCCAGCTCTCTTTCCCCTTTCCCTGTCTTTCTCTGGTCCCAGGGGCAGGATGGAGAGTTGAGGGAGGGCAGACTGAGTTTTCCTTCGCAGCAGAAGGAACAGCTGAAAAGTCCCTGGGTGCGGTGGCTCATGCCTGTAATCCCAGCACTTTGGGAGGCTGAGGTGGATGGATCACAAGGTCAAGAGATTGAGACTAGCCTAGCCAACGTGGTTACATCCCATCTCTACTAAAAATACAAAATTAGGCGGGCGTGGTGGTGCATGCCTGTAGTTCTAGCTACCCAGGAGACTGAGGCAGGAGAATAGCTGGAACCTGGGAGGGGGAGGTTGCAGTGAGCCGAGATCACGTCACGGCACTCCAGCTTGGGTGACAGAGCAAGACTCTGTCTCAAAAAAGGAAAAATACTTCTTTTTGGGTCAGGTATGTGGCTCACGCCTGTAATCCCAACACTTTGGGAGGCCAGGGTGGGCAGATCACACCACTGCACTCCAGCCTGGGCAACAGAGCAAGATTCCAAAAAAAGAGTCCCCAGGCCACGGCAGAGGTCGAGGATGGAGCATGGGCACACACAAGCCCCTTCCTCTCTGGCAGTATTCAGACAACTGGCAGGGAGCCTGTGGCCAACCTGGCCTCTGCGAGAGGAAGTGAGGCCAACTCCTGGCTGGGGATTCACAGCCCCAAAGTGTTTCTCATGTTGGTTTCTCATGTTGGTGGCTTCGGGCCTTCTCTGGAACTGTTTGCTGCCTGTTTATAGTCACGTATTCAGTTGGTCATGACTGAGCCTGGGCAGGCGCTCCATTTGTGTTAAAACAGGCTCTGTACCTACCCACATCCCTGCATGGGGTTTGCAGACCGGTTGCAGGGATGGACAGCAGGCACGTAAAACACCCGGTAGGTAATTTTGGATAGTGGTGAAATGTGAAGTAAACAAAGTTGGCAGGAGCATGACTGCATAGCCTCAGTCAGTGGGGTGCCCAGGGAAGCCCTGTGGAAGAAGGACATTCTACCAGGGACCTGAACGCCACAGAGAAGCCAGCCACAAAGATTGTGTAGGGGCATGCGTTCCTGGGAGATGGGGCAGCACGCCTGAAGGCCCTGGGTCGGCATATTTGAGGAGAAGCGGAAGGTGGTGAGGGTTCAGAGGTCACCGGGGCTATGGTGAGTGTCGGATTCCAAAGCTGCAGGATGCCACGATCAGTCACTTGTTTTTATTTATGTATTTGTTTTTACTTTTTATTT
The DNA here is from genome assembly GCF_049354715.1 of Callithrix jacchus. Taxonomy (NCBI): domain Eukaryota; kingdom Metazoa; phylum Chordata; class Mammalia; order Primates; family Cebidae; genus Callithrix; species Callithrix jacchus. Next base: position 39,185,306 of record NC_133523.1, read on the forward strand.
TATTTATTTATTTTCTGAGAGGGAGTTTCACTCAGCCTCCTGAGTAGCTGGGATTACAGGCGCCCGCCCCCATGCCCGGCTGATTTTTGTATTTTTAGTAGAGACAGGGTTCCACCATGTTGGCCAGGCTGGTCTGGAACTCCTGATCTCAGGTGATCCGCCTGCCTCAGCCTCCCAAAGTGCTGGGATTACAGTGCCCTGCTGAGCTCCGGTTTCTGCCTGAGGCATTTGGTGATGGTGGCATCCCCATGATGATGGGGAGCTGGGATTGGTTGAGGTTTGGGGAGGCTGTTCTGGCATTCTAGGTCACGTTGATCTCTGCAGGTGAGTGCAAGGTGGATGCCAGGAGACCATGAGCTGCTGCTGGTGGCCAGGGGTCCAGGCTCTGGAGGCTGCAGATGCCGGCAGATCTCATGTCCCCTCCTTTCCCCACCTGTCACCCACAGTGATCAACAAATACAAGCGCAGGCGATTTCAGAAAACCAAGAACCTGCTGACGGGAGAGACAGAAGCAGACCCAGAAATGATCAAGGTAAATGGGCAGGGCTGTCAGGGCCTATAGGGACCAGCCAGGCCGTTCACAGCTCAGACCAGACCATTGGGGCTGTCATCTGTCACCACCACTGAGCCACTGTGCAGGCTCAGTGACGCCGCCTCCCCTCCCTGAGCACTGGGCTCCTCCAATGGTAAGTGGGGTCAGGAGGCGGCTGCCTCTCAGGGAATAGGGAGGATCCCAGACAAGGTTACCTGGGCCTACCCCATCTCTCCCTAAAAAAAGAGAGAGAAAAGAAAGAAAGAAAAGAGACTGCCCATGCTGGCTCACTCCTGTCATCCCAGCACTTTGGGAGGCTGAGGTCGGAGGATCGTGCTTGAGTCCAGGAATTTGAGACCAGCTTGGGCAACATAGCAAGATCCCATTTTCTTAGCCCCATTTTCCCACAAGGACACTTGCTCAGTCTGACAGCCAGGAAGTGGCAGGGCCAGGATTCTCACCCACACAGCCAGGCCCCACAGTCCAAGCTCAGCCTGGCACCAAGCAGGCAAATGAGAATATGGCTTTAATAGGAACTGAAGGATTAGTAGTTGCTGTCACTCCTGGTGGGCTGGGGAGCCGGGCTGTTAATCTGTGGTTAACCTGCAGTGGGCACTAAGAGCCTTCCTGTCTCCACGGGTGGTCCTGCATGGGAGGGGTGGTCCCTGCCTCTGCCTCTGCAGGCCTTGGTTTTCTGCACTGTGGAGTGGGAGGATCCTTTTGGTGGCCGGAAGGGTCCTGGGTGACAGAATCTCTAAGCCCAGGGAGAAGATCCTTCTGCCAGCAGTTGCTGTGGTGGCTGATGCTCTGCTGCCAGGGTTGTCGGGAGGTGGCTCATGCCTGTAATCCCAGCATTTTGGGAGGCTAAAGCAGAAGGATTACTTGCACCCAGAAGTTCAAGACTAGCCCAGGCAGCATAGTGGGAACCCCATTTCTCCCTAAAAAGAGAGAGAGAGAAAAGAAAGGAGGAAAGAAAAGAGGCTGCCCGTGGTAGCTCACTCCTGTGATCCCAGCACTTTGGGAGGCCGAGGTGGGAGGGTCGTGCTTGAGCTCAGAAATTCGCGATCAGTTTGGACAACATAGCGAGACTCCATCTCAAAAAAAAAAAATAATAAATAAATAAAAAGCAAAGATTAAAATTGTCATGGGAACCCTTGGAAGTGAGCAGAGGCTGATGGTGCCTGGGCACTTCCACCTGCCTCTGAGGCCCTTCCCTCCATGTCACCTCAGAGGGCTGAGGACTATGGGCCTGTGGAGGTGATCTCCCACTGGCACCCCAACATCACCATCAATATCGTGGACGACCACACGCCGTGGGTGAAGGGCAGTGTGCCCCCTCCCCTGGATCAGTGTAAGTTCCCAGCCCTGCCTGCTGCTTGCAGAGGCCTCTGGGAGGGTGCTTGGGGCCCATCTCCTTATCTTCTCCTGGCCCCGTCCCCCTCAGAGGAGGGCTCCACCCTCCCAAGCTCCCCACCCTGTCCTATCCCCTTCTCATGTCCTCTCCCTGTCCCACAGCCCCACACCCCTGGACTGACTGCCACACACCAGCATCGGTCCACACACAAGTCCCATCCAACCCACAGACAGTTTTCAAAAAATGTTTATCACTTTCCAACTTTGGAAATGGAGGCAGTATCACTTAAAAGCCACAATTTCTGGCTTATTTCATAAAACTGGGTTACATGGTCACCCATGGGGCAGCCGTGGGCTGGAGCTGAGCCACCACTGCCCTCTTCAGTGGGGAGCTGCCTACCCTTTGCATGTGATCCCCTTTGCTGAGGTTAGGGGGCCCCTTCGCTCCTCACAGTGTGGCCTAGAAATGTCCCCTATCCTCTATTCTCTGTAGAGGTGCCCTGTTGGGTCCCTCCAGACACCTGAGGCCTGTGGGTACCCTGGCCTCCTGCCTGGGCCAAACAGTGTCCCCCTGCCCCACGTGCTGCAGATGTGAAGTTTGACGCTGTGAGCGGTGACTATTACCCCATCATCTACTTCAATGACTACTGGAACCTGCAGAAGGACTACTACCCCATCAACGAGAGCCTGGCCAGCCTGCCGCTCCGTGTCTCCTTTTGCCCGCTCTCGCTCTGGCGCTGGCAACTCTATGCCGCCCAGAGCACCAAGTCGCCCTGGAACTTCCTGGGTGATGAGTTGTATGAGCAGTCAGATGAGGAGCAGGATTCAGTGAAGGTGAGTGTGGGCGGGGCTTCCTGGCGCCTTCCTGGGCGCATCGGGCCAAGGGGAAGTGCACCAGGCCTTGGCTGTGGGATCTCCCGCCTGGCACTCCTCTGCCCACAGTTTCACAACCTCCCAGGTCCCTTCTCCACAGTGAAAGGAAGTGGGCCTCTGGCCCTCTGGCTCTAGATGACTGGGGGTCCTCTCCCCAGGCTGTTCTGATGGCTTGGCCAGGCCCTTTGGGTCCAGACCCATCCCTTCCTCCTGTCTCAGACCTGGTCTCCCTGGCCATGGGCTCCGACTCTATGTCTCTGCCCTCTCACTGGGTTCTGAAGTGCTGGCCTGTGTCTGTGGCGTGAGGCTCAGCTTTGCCTCCTGGACTGTCATCACTGTTGGGTCTCTGCTGCTCACCCAGTGTCCCTTCATCCTCTCCCTGCAGTGCCCCCTCAGTCTCTGCCTCTTCCCCTAGTGCCATCTCCCTGTCTCTTCTGTCTCTGTGAGTCACCCTCCTCTCTGTCCCCATCTGCTCATCTCTGACCCAGTCTCCTCCCAGCTGGCCTACCCTCACCCTACCCTCTTTAGGCAGCCCCAGGGCAGGTCTCAGGACAAGAAGGGAGCCCCCTAGTGAAGGGGCTCTTGGGCAAGGGCGGGCTGTGCTCAAAGGTGTCCCCTGCAGGTGGCCCTGCTGGAGACCAACCCCTACCTGCTGGCGCTCACCATCATCGTGTCTATCGTTCACAGTGTCTTCGAGTTCCTGGCCTTCAAGAATGGTAGGAACCGGACCGGGGCCAGTGAGGGGCTCTGGAGGGTGGGGGACAGGGCTTGCCCCCTTCCTCTTCCCCTCCCTACCTACATGTCCTCCCCCTTCCTGGGGTCTCTCAGTCCCACTCTCCAGAGGCCTAGTGAGCTGGGGAGGGGCAGTGGCCCCAAAACTCCCAGCCCAAAAATTCCCATTCACCGGGTGTGGAGCTGAGGGAGGGGCTGGCCTGCCTCTGGGGCAGAGGACAGGCTGATACTGCCAGGAAGCGGGGCTGGGGAACTCCAGCGCCAGGAGCAGGGAAGCCCCGGAGCTGCTCCGCCACCCTGCCCAGCAGGCTGCCTGCCTCTGGAGGCAGCTCAGGACTGAGTGGACAGGGTCTGCCCGAGTGGGAAGGAGGAACACTGTGCCCCGAAGGTCCCTAGGTTCTAAGGCTGACAATGCTGATGGCAGCTTTTGAGGAGGAGCGGCCACGTACCAGGCACTGCCTTGAGGGCCTCCCCAGCTAGCTCCTTGAGCCCTACAGGAGCCAGAGGCTCAGGGATGTCACTTGCCCAGTTACATGGTTCTGAAGGGGCAGATGGTTCCAGCCCCAACTCTCATCTTCTAGGCCCTGCAGGCCACTTCTTCCTTCCCGAGAGCACCCCTGTCTGAAGGGGGTGGCCTGCTGTCCGCAGCTCCTGGAGGTGGCAGGAGGAACGAGTAGTCGTATTCCTGGTACTAAAATGCTATTGTTGGTGTGGTGGCGGCTCTCGCCCGTAATCCCAGCACTTTGGTGGGAGGATCACCTGAGCCCAGGATTCAGAGATGATCACCCTGGGCCACAAAGTGAGATTCTGTTTCTACGCAATTTTTTTTTTAATAATTACCTAGGCATGGCGGTGTGTGCCTGTGGGCTCAGCTACTGGGGCCGCTTGGGCCTGAGAGGTCAAGGCTGCAGTGAGCCATGATCACGCCACTGATCTCCAGCCTAGGCAACAGAGTGAGACCCTATTCCAAAAAAAGGATGCTCTTTGCTATTTTTTTTTTTTTTTGAGACAGAGTCTCGCTCTGTTGCCAGGCACCAGGCTAGAGTGCAGTGACGCAATCTCAGCTCACTGCAACCTCCGCCTCCCAGGTTCAAGCAGTTCTCCTGCCTCAGCCTCCTGAGTAGCTGAGACCACAGGCGCATGCCACCACGCCCAGCTAATATTTGTATTTTTAGTAAAGACTGGGTTTCACCATGTTGGCCATGATGGTCTCGATCTCTTGACCTCATGATCCGTCTGCCTCGGCCTCCCAAAGTGCTGGGATTACAGGTGGGAGACACCATGCCCGGCTGCTCTTTGCTATTATTGAGAGCTGCTATCTGGAAGAATTCAGTATCATACAGGCACAGGAGCTGGTGCTGACCCCAGCCAGCCATCTACCCACTGTCCTGGGAGACAGGACCCTTCTGCCTTGGAGCTGGCTTGGTTGGGGTCCAATAAGAAATGAGGCATGAGAAGGCTGGTTCCTCACCCAATATCACGCAGCAGGGGGCGCAGCCATCACTTGGCACAAATGCTGTGTGGCCTCCCTGGTCTAAGGAGGGGCTTGGGCCCACCCGTCCCCACCAGAACCTGGTCTCCAGACCCATTCTCAGTTGGGACGGGGGTCAGTCTGAGGGGTAGGGGAGAGTGGAGCGAACCTGTGGAGTGATTCAGAGCTCTGGAATGTGGGGGAGCTCAGGGATGGGGCAGGGTGCAGATGGGCCAGAATTCACAGCCCTCACTCCCTGAGTGCAGAGCTGGCTTTCACCCTGCAGGCCTGCAGACCCGGCTCTACCACTGTGCTACAGACATGGTGGCTCAGCACACATGCTTCCATCTGGAGTCCTGTGGCTGCAGTTAGACGCTCAGCCGAGCAGGGTCAGAGAGGGGTGTCTATGGTGAGACTGGGGCTTAGAGCTAGGAGCTCACTAATATGGATCCCTGGCAGCATCCAGGCGGAGCACTGGAAGAAGCTCCAGACTGGAGCCCTTGTCTGTTTCCTGAGCCAGTTCCTTCACGGTGTCAGGGTGGGGGCCTGGAGGAGGTGGTCTCAAAGCGCATGCACAGATTTCCTGCCCAGGGGAAGCAGGCTGGCACCACAGCGCAGCACTGACCCAGCATTCCTCCAGATTCTGCCATGCCAGGCCGTTTGGCCTCAGGGAAGCAGCTTTCCTGACCAGCCTTCAGCACCTGGCATGTGGTGAGCCCCATCCATGGCAGCAGTCACTGTCACCATCAGTCGGGGGACTGCACCCTGGGGTGCTGGGTGCTGATGTCTTATGGGAGGACTCCAGGGGTGCTGCCTATCTAGTGCCCTGGGGCCACCCGATGAATGAGAGCACCTCCCTGGGAGAGAAGAGTCTTGTTCGGCACCCGTCCTGAGGACCCAGCCCCGCCCCGGGGTGTGAGGAGGCTGCAGGCCAAGGGGGCCTGAGGGAGCTGAAGAAGGGTCTCTGCAGCTCCTCAGCCTCCCGTTGCCCCCACCCACTGTGCGCAGATATCCAGTTCTGGAACAGCCGGCAGTCCCTGGAGGGCCTGTCTGTGCGCTCCGTCTTCTTCGGCGTTTTTCAGTCATTTGTGGTCCTCCTCTACATCCTGGACAACGAGACCAACTTTGTGGTCCAAGTTAGCGTTTTCATCGGGGTCCTCATCGACCTCTGGAAGATCACCAAGGTCATGGACGTCCGGGTAAGGCTGGGGCGCCGTGCTGTCTCGGGCTGGGGCTGCAGGGGTTGGGAGAGGATAGTGTGGCCCAGCCAGACCCTGGAGCTGGCCCCTGGGGGATTCCCAGCACGCGCCTCACTCCCAGGACTGAGGGGATTTTCTCACCAGGGGATTTCTTGGGTCACACATGGGGCAGGGGAACTGGGAACGGTGGGGAAGGGCAGGGGCTGGTTCTGGCTTGTGGAACAGGAGACAGCCTGGCAACTGACCACGGCCACCCCCTTGTCCACAGCTGGACCGGGAGCACAGGGTGGCAGGTATCTTCCCCCGCCTGTCATTTAAGGACAAGTCCACGTATATCGAGTCCTCGACCAAAGTGTATGATGATGTGAGTGTCCGCACAGTGGGCCCCTCGGGGTGGCCTCCAAGTACCCACACGCCCCTGAGAGACCCAGGGGTCGGCCATATCCCTGCTGGGCCCACGCTTTATGGCCTGCGTCCCATCCTCTGTGTCCCCCACCTGCCATAACTGCTTCCTGGTGGAGTCCAGAGTCCCCAGGACTACCTGGAAATTCCCCCTGCCCAGCCTGCCAGACCAGGTGTGATGGGTGAGGGTGGGGAGCAGGGCTGCCAGGCGGGGCCGAGGCGCTGGCTAACAGCCCCACCCTGTGGCCCCACAGATGGCGTTCCGGTACCTGTCCTGGATCCTCTTCCCACTCCTGGGCTGCTACGCCATCTACAGCCTTCTGTACCTGGAGCACAAGGGCTGGTACTCCTGGGTACTCAGCATGCTCTATGGCTTCCTGCTGACCTTTGGTGAGCAGCACGGCAGCCCCAGGAGAGAGCAGACCCCCTGCTGGGCGGGGCTCACAGCCCAGTGTGGGAGACAGACAGACCCAACCCCAGACAGGGACAACCCAGGGTGGGCAGAGCTGGGAGGTGGGGAGCCCAGAGGGCACACATGGTTCCATCTGGGGTCAGAGAGGGCTTTGGGGAGGACATGAACAGTATGCTTCAGTCCCCATCCTCGGGGGAGCTTGCATCTTGGGATCAGGACGAGTAAACTCTCTCTAACAGTAGAGCTGGGTGCAGTGGCTCATACCTGTTATCCCGACACTGTGGGAGGCCAAGGCAGAAGGGTCACCTGAGCCCAGGAATTCCTGACCAGCCTGGGCAACATGGCAAGGCCCAATCTCTACAAAAAAACACAGACATTAGTGGGGAGTGGTGGTACGTGCCTGCAGTCCCAGCTACCTGGGAGGCTGAGGTGGGAGGATCCCTTGAGCCCAGGAGGCTGAAGTCGCAGTGAGCCATGATTTTACTGCACCTCAGCCTGGGCAACAGAGTGAGACCCTGTCTCCAGAAGCAAAAAACCAGGTGAATCACAGCCAGTAATGAGTACAGTGAAGGGCAGAGTGGGGGGGAGACGTACATTAATAGGGGGCTCCTCTGAGGAGAGGACATTTAAACTGAGGCCTCACATATCCAGGGAGGGGCCGTGTAGGTGTGACTGAGGACCCCACCAGCACAGAGGCCACCGGTAGACTGTGCCCAGGTGTAGGAGGTGGTGAGGGGCTGGTATGGCCGGTACAGAGCATGCAGGGGAGCGGCGGGAGAGGCCGTCCCTCCGCTCATGGTGCCCCTCGCTGTAGGCTTCATCACCATGACACCCCAGCTCTTCATCAACTACAAGCTCAAGTCCGTGGCCCACCTGCCATGGCGCATGCTCACCTACAAGGCCCTCAACACCTTCATCGATGACCTGTTCGCCTTTGTCATCAAGATGCCTGTTATGTACCGAATTGGCTGCCTGCGGGATGGTGAGGCCCGGCGGGCAGGTGGGGGCCCAGGTCTGAGGGGGTGCCACGGCCCCCAATGGGGTTCTAGTCTGAGGGGGCTCGGCCCTGCCCTTGCATCACGCCCTCTCCGCCCAGGCCCACCTGGCTGTGGACCGGCCAGTCCTGACCTCACTGCCTCCCACCCCTCCCCAGATGTGGTTTTCTTCATCTACCTCTACCAACGGTGGATCTACCGCGTCGACCCCACTCGGGTCAACGAGTTTGGCATGAGTGGAGAGGACCCCACAGCTGCCATCCCTGTGGCCGAGGTTCCCACAGCAGCAGGGGCCCTCACGCCCGAACCTGCACCCACCACGACCACCGCCACCAGGGAGGAGGCCTCCACGTCCCTGCCCGCCAAGCCCACCCAGGGGGCCAGCTCTGCCAGCGAGCCCCAGGAAGCCCCTCCAAAGCCAGCAGAGGACAAGAAAAAGGATTAGTCGCAACTGGTCCTGGCCTGCTCCGGCTCCTGGTGACCACCACCCCTGTGCCCCGGCCCCCCCACCCCCACTCCCTGTCGCCCTTTCCCTGGACAGATCAGGCCAGGGTGGCAGGAGGCCCGCCTCGGGCCAGGGCCCAGTGTGTGACGTAGGGGCCGGGGCAGGCCAGGGCTTGTTTGTGGAGGCGCCGTCTGTCCCTCTGTCTCTCTGTTTCCAGCCATCTCGCCCTGCCAGCCCAGCACCACTGGGAATCATGGTGAAGCTGACGTGGTGCTGCCGAGGGGGTGGGCGGGGGTGGGGCTGGGGCCGGGCCCCGCTACAGGATGACCATGGCCGTCCATCATCTTGTCCCTCATCCCTCAACCACATCCCCCCAACCACCGCCCTTTAACACAGTCTGGATTTAATAAATTCATATGGGTGTTTAACTTAAACTCAGCACTGCCCCTCCTCCTCGTGCCTTCCTTCCTCTGCTGCCTTGGAGAGCAGCTTCAAGCAGGGATGGTGACTCTCCTGGGTCTGGGAGGGAGACCTGCAGGGTATGGGATGTGGAAAGGTGGAGATTGTAACCCTGTGTCAAGAGCCATACCTGGCGAGGTGGATGGATCACTTAAGGTCAGGAGTTGGGGACCAGCCTGGCCAACATAGTGAAACCCCATCTCTACTAAAAATATAAACATTGGGTGTGGTGGTGGGTGCCTATAATCACAGCTACTCAAGAGGCTGAGGCAGGAGAATCATTTGAACCTGGGAGGCAGAGGTTGCAGTGAGCCGAGATTGCACCACTGCACTTCAGCCTGGGCAACAGAGCAAGACTCCATCTCAAAAAAAAAAAAGACCCATACTTGCCGAGCCAGGCCTCTTCCTCACTTCTTGCCCTCCCACCAGCCCTCTGAGATTTCATTAACTGGCCCCATTTCTGATTCCTGGGGAAGCTGCTTGCAGGGAGCTCGCTGCCCCGTACCTTTTCCTGCCAGCTGCCTCTGCTAGGCTCAGGCGGGAGCCTCCCATGCACCCGCTGGATGTCTCCTAACCCAGCATCGCCAGGCAGGGCCAAGCACAGCTCTCAGCCGTGGACCATGAGCAGAGGCACCCACCACCATGAGGCCTCAGCGCAGCACTCGGGCACTCTAGTGTGTGCCCTCGCTTTTTTCTGCTGACACCCACTCACCCCCCAGGTTAGGAGGCATGGGGGTGAAGCCTTAGCTGGCCTGAGTGGCACCTAGCTGTAGCACTCCGTGGGTATTGGGGTATCAATCCACATCCCCAGGGCTGCCTGTGACAAGGACCAGCCAAGCTCTCCAGAGGTGGCACGAGTTGGCCTTGCCAGCCCAGCCCCTGGTACTGGGACCCTTCACCCACTGGATAGGGGAGTTGAGCAAGGCCTCTGTCCTCTGAGGAGTGGGGACCCTACATTCCCGGGTGTACTTTTTTGGGAGTGGACTCAGCGCTGAGGACCACACCAGTTTCCTTCAGGCTCCAGCTGCCACCCCACATTGCAGAGCCAGGCAGGGGCTCCGTGAGATCCCAGGGAGACAGCACTCATGGAGCCCCATACAGGCCCACAAACAGGCCTCGGCAGTCTCCCATCCCTCAGGGCAGCCATGGGTTGCCATTACCAGCCCCCCAACTCTGTGCCACTCCATGGCTCCCCCAGTGTCCTTTGAGCCCCAGGCTCTGCACCATGGCCTGATAGGCTCCTAGGAACCCTCAAGAGTTGGGGGCAGCTCTCCAGCCGCCTGCACTCCCTGGCCTCATCACCCATTTATTCCTCTCGTAGCTCCACACCCCAGCCTTTGACAAGCCCCAGCAACTACCCCCACAACTCCTTGAGGGTCTCGCGTCTTCACTGGGACCACCTGCTCCAGGCCTCTCTACCCTCTGGGGTTTTTGCCTCGTGTCCTCTCTAGTCCTCTGTCCCTATCCTGCCCTCCCGCATCCCATTCACGCTCTAGCAGCTGGAGGAAACTTTTTTGTTTTATTTGAGACGGAGTCTCGCTCTGTTGCCCAGGCTGGAGTGCAGTGGTACAATCTCAGCTCACTGAAACCTCTGCCTCCTGGGTTCAAGCGATTCTCCTGCCTCAGCCTCCTCAGTAGCTGGGATTACAGGTGTGCATCACCACGCCTGGCTAATGTTTTTTGTATTTTTAGTAGAGACCATTTCTGGGGTTTCACCATTTTGGCCAAGCTGGTCTCGAACTCCTGACCTCAAGCAATCCGCCCACCTTAGCCTCCCAAAGTGCTGGGATTACTGACGTGAGCCATAGTGCCTGGCCCAGCTAGAAGAAACTTTCTAGTTTCTTCTTCTAAAGCGCAAACCTGACCTTGCCCAGCCCTTGCTCAGAACCTACCGTGGCTGCCCAGTGACCTCAGGAGAAAGCCCAGGCTCCTTACTGAGGAGTGAGATCTTGGTGGGAGAGACACTTCTTTTTTTTTTTTTTTTTTGTGAGACAGAGTTTTGCTCTCGTTACCCAGGCTGGAGTGCAATGGCACGATCTCGGCTCACCGCAACCTCCGCCTCCTGGGTTCAGGCAATTCTCCTGGTCTTTCTCCTACCAGCCCCCAGGCACACAACCCCTACTTTTTTTTTTCTTTGAGACAAAGTCTTGCATTGTCACCCAGGCTGGAGTCGGTGGCACAATCACAGCTCTGCAGCCTTAACCTCCGGGCCTTAAGCGATCCTCCCGCCGCAGCCTCCACACTAGCTAGAACCAGTCAAGTGCCACTACACCTGTGTCATTTTTAATTTTTTGTAGAGATGGGGTTTCTCGATGTTGCCAAAGCTGATTTCAAACTCCTGGCCTCAAGCAGTCATCCTATCTGGGCCTCTCAAAGTGCTGGGGTTACGAGCCTAAGCCACCACGGCTGGCTCATCTCCTCTTTCCCTTACCCCATGTGTCCTCCGGGTTGTGGCTCCAATGCCCCCTCCTCTAGGAAGCCCTCCCTGGCTGCCAAGATCTCTGGGGTCTCATGGCAGCCCTGCCCACTATGAGTCATCACTGGGGACAGGTTGGTCTCTTCCACTGGATGGAGCCTTGTGAGGACACAGCCAGACCTGTCTTGATCACTGCTGTGTCCCCAGCATAGGGACAAGCACAGAGAAGCCACTCCAGGAATGTTTGATGAGTGCATGTTGAACAATCCAACATTCACTTTCCCAGACACGGACACATCCAGAAGTGTGGACCTCGTTGGGGCCCACATTCAGACACTGGAGACTGTGACAAGCAGTCAACAAATGTAACAAACATTCCCTGAGCCCTGCCCTGGGTGGGGTTGAGTGCTGGGCGTTTTTTGTATATACAGCCAGGACCAAGACAGACCCAGACCTGCCCTCATGGGGCTCACAGCCCAGCAGAAATCCTGAGTGCTGAGAATGTCTGACATGTCCTTTTTATTTTTTATTTTATTTACTTATTTATTTAGAGACGGAGTTTTGCTCTTGTTACCCAGGCCAGAGTGCAATGGCACGATCTCGGCTCACCGCAACCTCCGCCTCCTGGGTTCAAGCAATTCTCCCACCTCGGCCTCCCAAAGTGCTGGGATTACAGGCTTGAGCCACCGGACCTATTTATTTATTTTTGAGATGGAGTCTCACTCTGTCACCCGACTGGAGTGCATAGCACGATCTCAGCTCACTGCAACCTCCACCTCCTGGGTTCAAGCAATTCTCCTGCCTTAGCCTCCTGACTATCTGGGATACACGAGGCCCGCTAAATTTTTCGTATTTTTAATAGATTCAGGGTTTCACCATATTGGTCAGGCTGGTCTCAAACTCTTGACCTCAGGTGATCTACCCATCTTGGCCTAGCACAGTGCTGGGATTACAGCCACCATGCCCGTCCATCCTTTTTACTTTTTAATTTTTTTTTTTCAGGCAGAGCGTCCGTCACCCAAGCTGGAGTGAGTGCAGTGGCATGATCTCGGCTCACTGCAACCTCCGTCTCCCAGGTTCAAGTGATTCTTCTGCCTCAGCCTCCCAAGTAGCTGGGATTATAGGTGTCTGCCACCACACCTGGCTAATTTTTGTATTTTTAGTAGACACGGGGTTTCGCCATGTTGGCCAGGCTAGCCTTAAATTCTTGATCTCAGGTGATCTGCCTGCCTCAGCCTCCCAAAGTGCTGGGATTACAGACATGAGCCACGGCTCCCAACCCTGACATGTCCTTTTAGTTAGTCACTACAGACCTTTTTTTTTTTTTTTTTGAGATGGAGTTTTGTTGTTGTTACCCAGACTGGAGTGCAATGGCACGATCTCGGCTCACTGCAACCTCCGCCTCCTGGGTTCAAGCAATTCTCCTGCCTCAGCCTTCCGAGTAGCTGGGACTACAGGCGTGCACCACCATGCCCAGCTAATTTTTGTATTTTTAGTAGAGACGGGGTTTCACCTTGTTAACCAGGATGGTCTCGATCTCTTGACCTCGTGATCCACTTGCCTTGGCCTCCCAAAGTGCTGGGATTACCGCGCCTGGCCTTTTTTTTTTTTTAAAAAAACAGAATCTCACTCTGTCACCCAGGCTGGAGTGCAGTGACACAATCTCGGCTCACTTTTGGCCTTTGCTTCCTGGGTTCAAGCGATTGTTCTGCCTCCGCCTCCTTAGTAGCTGGGACTACAGGCGCACGCCACCATGCTTGGCTAGTTTGGTGTTTTTAGTAGAGACCGAGTTTCATCATTTGGCCAGGCTGGTCTTAAATTACTGACCTCAAGTGATCCACCTGCCTTGGTCTCCCAAAGTGCTGGGATTACAGGCGTGAGCCACCATGCCCAGGATCAACAACTATTTTTGAGGCCTGGCATTGGCAAGGGGCAGAGAGGAATCAGGAGAGCTTCTGGTCCTGCAACAATGGAGCTGCTATTTGTCACCCTTATCATAAACACTAGTCTAAGTGCAGCATGAGGTGGGCTTCATCCATTACATTTAATATTACTCACTGTCCTGGTCACCTTCCCAGTCCATCACTTTGCCCTCATCTCCACCTCTTTCCTGTCAGTCACTCGCACCAGCCTCCTCACTGTTCCTTTTTTTTTTTTTTTTTTTGAGACGGAGTTTTGCTCATTACCCAGGCTGGAGTGCGATGGCGTGATCTCAACTCACCGCAACCTCCGCCTCCTGGGTTCAGGCAATTCTCCTGCCTCAGCCTCCCGAGTAGCTGGGATTACAGGCACATGCCACCATGCCCAGCTAATTTTTTGTATTTTTAGTAGAGATAGGGTTTCACCATGTTGACCAGGATGGTCTCAATCTCTTGACCTCGTGATCCACCCACCTCAGCCTCCCAAAGTGCTGGGATTACAATTTTTTGTATTTTTTTTTAGTAGAGATGGGGTTTCACCATGTTGACCAGGATGGTCTCAATCTCTTGACCTCGTGATCCACTGCCTCGGCCTCCCAAGGTGCTGGGATTACAGGCTTGAGCCACCGCGCCCGGCCTTTTTTTTTTTTTTTTTTTTAAAGATGGAGTCTTGCTCTGTTGCCCAGGCTAGAGTGCAGCAGTGCAATCTCAGCTCACTGCAACCTCCACCTCTCAGGTTCAAGCGATTCTCTTGCCTCAGCCTCCTAGGTAGCTGGGATTAGAGGTGCCTGCCACTGTGCCCAGCTAATTTTTGTATTTTTAGTAGTGATGGGGTTTCACCACGCATGTTCCTACCACAGGGCCTTTGCACACGCTCGTTCCTGTGCTTTGAACACTCTCCCCCAGATATCCACATGGATCCCTCACCTCTTCTGGCTCCCTGTTCAAATGGCACCTCTCAGACGCTGATCTTCCTCATGCAAGCGGTCCTCCAAACTCATTGTTTATCCTGCTCTCTTCTGTAATACCACCACCACCACCAGACACTGCTTACCTGTTTTCCATGTGTCTCCTCACTTAGAGTTCCTCAGTGGTAAGGGCTTTTTGTCTGCTGTGTGCCTCGCTATGTCCCCCGCTTTTAGAGCAGTGCCTGACACTTACACTGTGTGTAATAACTCTATATATTGAAGAGCCGGGCACAGTGGCTCATGCCTGTAATCCCAGCACTTTGGGAGGTTCAGGCAGAAGGATCACTTGAAGCTAGGAGGTCAAGATCAGCCTGGACAACGTAGCAAAATCCCATCTCTTATTTATTTATTTGGGACAGAGTCTCACTCTATTGCGAGGTGCCAGGCTGGAGTGCAGTGGCACAATCTCGGCTCACTGCAACCTCCGCCTCCCGGGTTTAAGCAATTCTCCTGCCTCAGCCTCCCCAGTAGCTGGGACTACAGGCGCGCACCACCACACCCAGCTAATTTTTGTATTTTTTAGTAGAGACAGGGTTTCACTATATTGGCCAGGATGGTCTGATTCCCCCCCTTTTTTTTTTGAGACGGAGTTTCGCTGTTGTTACCCAGGCTGGAGTGCAATGGCGCGATATCGGCTCACCGCAACCTCCGCCTCCTGGGTTCAATCAATTCTCCTGCCTCAGCCTCCCGAGTAACTGGGACTACAGGCGCATGCCACCATGCCCAGCTAATTGTTGTATTTTTAGTAGAGACAGGGTTTCACCATGTTGACCAGGATGGTCTCGATCTCTTGACCTTGTGATCCACTCACCTCAGCCTCCCAAAGTGCTGGGATTACAGGCTTGAGCCACTGCGCCTGCCCTAAAATCCCATCTCTTAAAAAAAGAAAGCAATAGGGCCAGGCACAGTGGTTCACCCCTGTAATCCCAGCACTTTGGGAGGCCGAGATGGGCTAATCACCTGAGGTCAGGAGTTCAAGACCAGCCTGGCCAACATGGTAAAACCCTGTCTCTACTTTTAAAAAAAAGAAAGAAATGTAGTCCCAGCACTTTGGGAGGCTGAAGAGGGCAGATTGCTTGAGCCCAGGAGTTTGAGACCAGCCTAGGCAATATGTTGAAACCTCATCTCTGCAAAAAAACACAAAAATTAGGCCAGGCATGGTGGTACACACCTGTGGTCTCAGCTCACCAGCTGTGTGACCTCAGGCAACTGACTTCATCTCTCTGAGCTTCAGTTTCCCGTCTGTCTAGTGGACCTAATGATAGGATGGTTATGAGGATTAAATACAATGATGTTCACAGTTGCCATGTGGCCAGGTGCAGTAGCTCAGCCTGAGCAACAGAGCCTCTCTCTACAAAAAAATAGAAAACAGACTGTGCATGGCAGCTCACACCTGTGGTCCCAGCTACTTGGGAAGCTGAGGCAGGAGAATCGCTTCAACCCGGGAAGCAAAGGTTACAGTTAGGCAAGATCATGCCACTGCAGTCCAGCCTGGGCGACAGAGTGAGACTCTGTCTCAAGAAAAGAAAAGATTAGCCAGATGTGATGCTGTGTGCCTGTAGTCCCAGCTACTCTGGAGGCTGACGTGAGAAGATCTCCATAGTCCAGGAGGTTGAGGCTGTGGTGAGCCGTGTTCCTGCCACTCCAACTTGGTTGACAGAGTGACACCCTGTCTCAAAGAAAAAAAAATTCACATTTGTATATAGCACTCACATGTGCCGGGTCCTGTTCTAAGAATTTTATGTTTTAAATATTTGTGTCATATTTAAATATTGTGTGACCTTGGCCAAATTAATTTCCCTGGGTCTCAGTGTTCTCATCTGCTCTGTGGGGATAACAACATATACTTCACAGGATTATTGTGAACATTCAACTTACAGAGTTATTTATTTTTCTTTTTGAGACAAGGTCTCTGTCACTCACGCTGGAGTGCAGTAACACGATCACAGCTCACTGCAGCCTCAACTTCCCTGGCTTGAGCAATCCTCCTGCCTTGGCCTCCCAAAGTATTGGGGTTACAGGTGTGAGCTACTGTGCCCAGCTAGAACACCCAAATTTTGTACATGCAAAGGAAAGACACCAAACCCTGCATCTGTGGTTCGATAGTGCCTGGCATTCAAGTTAGAACCTAATAGATTACCTAGTTGTTCTCAGGGATATGGGGGACTTAGGAATGTGATCTAGCCAAATGGCTGCCCCTCTTTCAGCCTGAATCTCTTCTGCAATAATCCTATCATATGCTTCTGGCACTGGTGCAAGGGATGAGCTCAGGGGCTGGGCACCAAGCTCAGGATGTGTACGGAGGCTACACTGTTGCCATTTGCAGACTGCATCACTGAGCTTTTGAGCTCAAAGTGCTCTGGGCTATTTATGGGGAACTTTCAGGGGCTGCGCGGAGGAACAAACCATTAAATAAAACATCCATGCATTCATCCAATAAACATTTTTCTTTTTTTAGGGAGTCTCGCTCTGTCGCCCAGGATGGAGTGCAGTGGCGCAAAATATTGGCTTACTGCAACCTCTGCCTCCTGGGTTCAAGCGATTCTCCTGCCTCAGCCTCCTGAGGAGGTGGATTACAGGCGCGCACCACCGTGCCTGGCTAATTTTTGTATTTTTAGTAGAGATCGGGTTTCACCATGTTGATCACACTGGTCTCGAACTCCTGACCTCGTGATCCGCCCGTCTCGGCCTCTCAAAGTGCTGAGATTACAGGTGTGAGCCACCACGCCCAGCCTAAATAAACATTTATTGGGCACCTACGGTGTTCCAGGCGCTGGTCTAGGCGTTGGGGATACAGCAATGCACAAAACAGAAATTCTGAAGCTGACACGCAAGCTTTAAACATTCTTTAAGGGCCGGGAGCGGTGGCTCACGCCTGTAATCCAAGCATTTTGGAGGCCAAGGCGAGCGGATCACCTGAGGTCGGGAGTTCAAGACCAGCCTGACCAACATGGTGAAACCCCGTCTTTAAAAAAAAAAAATTCCTTAAATATCTTTATCCTCAATTTGCGGTTGAGGAAACTGAGGTGTAGCGAGACCTTGGAGGTTTCCGAAATATTATTACGGATGGCAGCTGTAGAGGACTGGCAAACCTCCCAATCCTGAAGCTTCCCTTCCAGCCTGAAAAACGGCAGGTTCAAGTCCCACTGGGAGACCAAGGCAGGCAGTTTCCCGGCTTGCTCAATGGGTAGGGCGTGATGGTCCCAAGCAGGCCTCAGTTGTCTTGTCCAAAGCAATGGGCAGCGACGCCTGCCCAACCCCTCCTGAGCGCACAGCCTCCCTTTCCCGGCCGGCCCCGCCCCCGCGACCACGTGACGCGTGGGGGTTTTCCCGTTCCCCAGCCGTGACGTCACGGCGGGGTGCGGACCAATGATCGCGCAGGCCGGCAGCGCCGGGGAATTCCGCCGCCCCGCCCCCTCCCGCCGCCCGCCCGGCCCGGCCCCGCGCCCCGCGCAGCCCGGGGCGCCGCGCGTCCTGCCCGGCCTGCGGCCCCAGCCCTTGCGCCGCTCGCCCGACCCGCAATCGTCCACCGGACCGTGCCTCCCGGCCGCCCGGCCTGCCCGCGTGCATGCTTTGGTCTGGGCGGGCCTCTGGGCCGTCCGTCCCCACTGGCCGGGCCATGCCGAGTCGCCGCGTCGCCAGACCGCCCGCTGCGTCGGAGCTGGGGGCCTTGGGTAAGCGGCGCTGGGGTTCAGGAGAGGGGTCCGGGCCGGGGCTGGAGATGGGGGAATTCTGGCAGTCCCGGAGTAGTCTGGGGGATCCTACGGGAATCTAGGGGTTTCGCGGGGACAGAGGGTTCCGGAGACACTGTATTAGGGAGTAGGAAGGAGGCAGAGGGTGATGAGGGAGTCCGGCCGGAGGTTCGAGCAAGGCGTCCCGCTGTAGAGTGAGAGGGGGCGGGGCCTGACCCTGAGGCAAAGAAGGGGGCGTGGCCTGACTCAGAGAAGGCGGAGCGAAATCTGCTTTTGGGGAGCATGGGGGCGAGCCCCGGCCCCGAGAGGGAGAAGAGGGGCGGGATCCCACCGGGACTACAAGAAGAGGGCCAGGCCTGACTCAAAAAAGGAAGCAGAGCCCAACGCGGAGGGTGAGGGGGCGGGGCCTGGCCGCGAGGTCCAGAAGGGGGCGGGGCCTGAGTTGGCCGAAAGAAGGGGAAGGGGCGGGCCTGACTCTGACCGAGAGGAGTGGAAGGGCCTGTTACCCAAAAAAGCAGGGCGGGGCCTAATACAGAGAATGAGGAGAGGGTGGGGCTTGCCTCCCGACGGAGAAGCGGGGCCTTGACATTGAAAAAATAAAAAGTGGTGTGACGCTGAGAGGAGGCTGTTTTTTTGCTTTATTTTATTTTACTTATTTTTTGTTTTCGTTTTTTTATTATTGTTGAGGAGGATGTTTTGGTTTTTTGTTTTGAGACAGAGTCTCGCTATGTTGCCCAGACTGGAATACAGTGTCACAATCTCAGCTAATTGCAACCTCTGTCTCTCGAGTTCAAGCGATTCTCTTGCCTCAGCCTCTCAAGTAGCTAGAATTACAGGCGCCTGCCACCACACACGGCTAATTTTTGTATTTTTAGTAGAGACGGAGTTTCACCATGTTGGTCAGGCTGGCCTGGAACTTCTGACCTCAAGTGATCCACCTGCCTAGGCCTCCCAAAATGCTGGGATTACAGGTGTGAGCCTCTGCCCCCAGCGGGATGGGGGCTTTTTATGAGTTTAAGAAGGGGTCCCCTCCAGGTCCAACTTTAAGGGAGAAAAGGAGCAGGCCCTGAGTGTGATGAGGTTGGTGTGAACGACAGAAACTAAAGGCCAGGACCTGTCCATGATTTAGCCAGGAAGCCTGGCCAACCGAGTGGGCAATCGGGGGAGGGGCCTGATCTAGAGGGGAGGGGCTAAGAGGGGAAAGGGTGGGGCTTGCTTGGGAGATTCTTTGGTCCCATGGCTGCCCTCCATCACCTCCTGAGACTTTCCTCCTTCTCTGCAGGGTCCCCCGACCTCTCCTCGCTCTCGCTTGCCGTTTCCAGGACCACAGGTGAGCAGCCCTCCCCCATTCCTGCCCACCTGCACGTGCAGGATGGGGTTGGGAGGACCCCGTGGAGAAGTCTCTGTTTGGGGGCTCACCGAAGTCCACCTCAGCTTTCCCCTGACAGGCTGCATCCCTCCCTGCCAGTTGAGATGGGCCCCCTAGGTTTTCCTACCTATCGAACTGTTAAGAGCATGACAGGTAAAACTAACCACGTATCCAGGTGAGAAGCCTTCTTTAGAGATTCTCTGTGGCTTAGAAGGTAATCACTGCCATCCTGGGCTTTGGAGCTGGGGTTTACATGCTGTTGTCACCGCCCCTCCCTCTGTGAGTGTCTGCAAGTCAGTTCCCCAGTCCAGGCCTCAGTTTTCTTCATCTGTAAGATGGACAGAACAACAGTGCCTCTCTTTCAGGGGGATTGAGAGGATTGAGTGAACTGATAGAGGTACACTTTCCACAGTAAGGGCTCAATAAGTGTTAACTGTTACTGGTATTATAATAATATGATAATAATTATTACTAAACAGTCTATGACAGTGGTTAATTTTTGGTGTTTTTAATTTTAATTTTTTTTTTTAAGATGGGGTTTCACCATGTTGGTCAGGCTGGTCTTGAACTCCCGACCTCAGGTGATCCACCCACCTTGGACTCCAAAGTGCTTGGATTACAGGCGTGAGCCACCATGCCCAGCCTGTTTTTTTTTTTTTTTGAGATGGAGTCCTGTCCCATTGCCCAGGCTGGAATTCAGTGGTGTGATTTTGGCTCACTGCAATCTTCACCTCCCTGGGTTCAAGCTATTCTCCGGCCTCAACCTCCTGAATAGGTGGGATTACAGGTGCCCACCACCACACCCCACTAATTTTTTATATTTTTAGTAGAGACGGGGTTTCGCCATGTTGGCCAGGCTGGTCTTGAACTCCTGACCTCAGGTAATCTGCCTGCCTTGGCCTCCCCAAGTGCTGGGATTACAGGTGTGAGCCACTGTACCTAGCCAGACAGTGGTTCTTAAACCTCATGCATCAGACTCACTGAGAGTGCTGGTTAAAACATAATGTTGGCCGAGCTTGGTGGCTCACACCTATAATCCCAGCACTTTGGGAGGCTGAGATGGGCAAATCACCTGAGGTTGGGAGTTTGAGATTAGCCTGACCAACATGGAGAAACCCTGTCTTTACTAAAAATATAAAATTAACCAGACGTGGTGGCACACGCCTGTAATCGCCGCTACTAGGGAGGCTGAGGCAGGAGAATCGCTTGAACCCAGGATGCAGAGGTTGCAGTGAGCTGAAATTGCACCACCACACTCCAGCCTGGGTGAGTTCACACTACTGCACTCCAGCCTGGGCTCCAGAGCAAGACTCCGTCTCAAAATAATAATAATAATAAAAATAGGCTGGGCACGGTGGCTCACGCCTGTAATCCCAGCACTTTGGGAGGCCGAGGCGGGTGGATCACGAGGTCAAGAGATCGAGACCATCCTGGTCAACATGGTGAAACCCCGTCTCTACTAAAAATACAAAAAATTAGCTGGGCATGGTGGCGCGTGCCTGTAATCCCAGCTACTCAGGAGGCTGAGGCAGGAGAATTGCCTGAACCCAGGAGGCGGAGGTTGTGGTGAGCCGAGATCGTGCCATTGCACTCCAGCCTGGGTAACAAGAGCGAGACTCCGTCTCAAAAAAAAAATGTCAGGCCCTACCTCTCGAGTTTCTGATTCAGTAGGTTTGGGATGAGAAATTATTTTCATTTTTAGCAAGCTCCCAAGTGATGCTGAGAATTACTAGTCTATAAAGTCCCCAGCCAAAATTCACTGCATTCAAAAGGAAATGCAGAATTTCGACCAAATTATGACATTTTTCTTATATACGTTTGCTGGGATTTAGAGGGCAGGGATAGTCCTGTCGTTGTGGATACTCAGTGGCTGTAGTTAGCTGGGTCTGAGCCTTTCTCGGGCAGTATCATCTTGGGATTTGGATGGACGCCATTCTGGCTTGGCCATGGAAGAGGTGAGGCCAGTTCCCCAACAGGTCTGCGAGTGTAGGGAGGATGGCATCAGGGACAGGCACTGCCCAAGTGGTGGTTCTGGGCAGGAACAAGGCTGAGAGTTTTCTTTTCTTTTTTTTTTTTGAGATAGAGTCTTGCTCTGTCACCCAGGGTGGAGTGCAGTGTCACAATCTCAGCTCACTGCAACCTTCGCCTCCTGGGTTCAAGCGATTCTCCTGCCTCAGCCTCCCGCTGGGACTACAGGCATGTGCCACCAAACCCAGCTCATTTTTGTATTTTTAGTAGAGACGGGGGGTTGCCATGTTGGCCAGGCTGGTCTGGAACTTCCAGCCTGAAGCGATCTGCCTAGCTTGGCCTCCCAAAGTGCTAGGATTACAGGCATGAGCCACCACACCCGGCCAAAGCCAAGACTTTTCTGGTTCAAGACCTAGATCTTTGATTTCAAATGAGTTATTTCTGATGTCATCCATTCAATAAATATTTATTGTGCACCTGTTCTGTACCTGGCCATGTGCTGAGCAGTACTGACAACAGCCCTAGCCTTGGGGTTCCCTACCTAGATGGGAGGTAGACACACAAACATTAAATTAAATATGGGATTGGCCGGGTGCGGTGGCTCATGCCTGTAATCCCAGCACTTTGGGAGGCCGAGGCGGGTGGATCACGAGGTCAAGAGATCGAGACCATCCTGGTCAACATGGTGAAACCCCGTCTCTACTAAAAATACAAAAAAACTAGCTGGGCATGGTGGCGCGTGCCTGTAGTCCCAGCTACTCAGGAGGCTGAGGCAGGAGAATTGCCTGAACCCAGGAGGCGGAGGTTGCGGTGAGCCGAGATTGCACCATTGCACTCCAGCCTGGGTAATAAGAGCGAAACTCCGTCTCAAAAAAAAAAAAGAAATTAAATATGGGATTATAA
The DNA here is from genome assembly GCF_049354715.1 of Callithrix jacchus. Taxonomy (NCBI): domain Eukaryota; kingdom Metazoa; phylum Chordata; class Mammalia; order Primates; family Cebidae; genus Callithrix; species Callithrix jacchus. The sequence continues at coordinate 39,207,414 of NC_133523.1, forward strand.
AATGTGATTAGGGCTATGAAGAAACCCTGGGGTCAGTGATATTTAACAGCAGGGTGGGGATACCAGAACTAATGAGACAGAATGGGGGCTGGGCGCGGTGGCTCACGCCTGTAATCTTAGCACTTTGGGAGGCCGAGGTGGGTGGATCACCTGAGGTCAGGAGTTCAAGACCAGCCTGGCCATCATGTTGAAACCCCATCTTTGAAAAAAAAAATTAAAAAAGAAAAAAAGAAGAAAAGAGACAGAATGGGAAGGAAAAATCCCTTCTCTTTTTTTTTTTCTGGAGGCAAAGACTCATTCTGTTGCCCAGGCTGGAGTGCAGTGGTGTGATCTCACCTCACTGCAACTTCTGCCTCCCAGGTTCAAGCAATCCTCCTGCCTCAACCTCTCAAATAGCTGGGATTACAGGCACCTGCCACCACACCCAGCTGATTTTTGTACTTTTAGAGAGACAAGTTTCACCATGTTGGTCAGGCTGGTCTCAGAATCCTGACCTCAACTGACCCAGCCGCCTTGGCCTCTCATAGTGCTGCGATTACAGGCATGAGCCACTGTGCCTGGCTGGCTGGAAAATTCCCTTCATTCTGATGGGCCAGACACATGCTGGACCCTGGGGATGCAACGAGGACAGACAGACATTGTTCCCACTCTTCAGTGCTCCCAGTGTGCAGGAGAAGACAGGTAACAGTCAGTGTCATGCGAGGTCACGTGACATCCTCTTTTTTTTTTTTTGAGACGGAGTTTCGCTGCTGTTACCCAGACTGGAGTGCAATGGCACGGCTCACCGCAATCTCCGCCTCCTGGGTTCAAGCAATTCTCCTGCCTCAGCCTCCCGAGTAGCTGGGACTACAGGCGTGCACCACCATGCCCAGCTAAGTTTTGTATTTTTAGTAGAGACGGGATTTCACCTTGTTGACCAGGATGGTCTCCATCTCTTGACCTCGTGATCCACCCGCCTCGGCCTCCCAAAGTGCTGGGATTATAGGCGTGAGCCACTGCACCCGGCGACATCCTCATTAATGCCATGAGAATGATGAAACAGGCTAGATGCAGTGGCTCATGCCTGTAATCCCAGCACTTTGGAAGGCCGAGGCAGGTGGATCACCTTAGGTCAGGAGTTCAAGACCAGCCTGACTAACATGGCAAAACCCCATCTCTACTAAAAATACAAAAATTAGGCCAAGCATGGTGGCTCCCACTTGTAATCCCAGCTCTTTGGGAGGCCAAGGCAGGCAGATCACCTGAGATTGGGAGTTCAAGACCTGCCTGACCAACGTGGTGAAACCAGGTCTCTACTAAAAATACAAAATTAGCCAAGCATGGTGGCGCATGCCTGTAATTCCAGCTACTCGAGAGGCTGAGGCAAGAGAATCCCTTTAACCCAGGAGGCAAAGGTTGTGGTGAGCCGAGATTGCACTATTGCACTCTAGCCTGGGCAACAAGAGCAAAACTCCATCTCAAAATAAAATATTTAAAAAATTATTTTAAGGCTGGGTGCAGTGACTCAAGCCTGTAATCTCAGCACTTTGGGAGGTCAAGGTAGGTGGATCGCGAAGTCAGGAGTTCAAGACCAGCCTGGCCAAGATGATGAAACCTATCTCTACCAAAAATTAAAAAATTAGTGCCTATAATCCCAGCTACTCCGGAGGCTGAGGCAGAAGAATCTCTTGAACCCAGGAGGCGGAGGTTGCCGTGAGCTGAGATCATGCCACTGCACTCCAGCCTGGGCGACTGAGTGAGACTCTGACTCAAAAAAAAAAAAATATTAGGCTGAGGCGGGTGGATTACGAGGTCAAGAGATCAAGACCATCCTGGTCAACAAGGTGAAACCCCGTCTCTACTAAAAATACAAAAATTAGCTGGGCATGGTGGCGCGTGCCTGTAGTCCCAGCTACTCGGGAGGCTGAGGCAGGAGAATTGCTTGAACCCAGAAGGTGGAGGTTGCAGTGAGCTGATATTGTGCCATTACACTCCAGTCTGGGTAACAACAGCGAAACTCTGTCTCAAAAAAAAAAAAAAATTATTTTAGCCCAACAAGTTAGGCATGATTATTGTGCCCATTTTACAGATGAAGAAACCAAGGAGCAAACAGGTGAAGTAATAGGCTTAAGGCCACACAACTAGCAAGTTGCAGAGCTAGGATAGGAATAGACGTCGTGACTCCAGAGCTCTAGCCACATCTGACCAGGACTCAGTCTCCCACTACCGCCCGGGAGCCTCTGGAGGGTACAAGGCTAACTCTGTCTTTGGGACCCCAGGTTCATCTAGCACAGATACCTGAGAAGGATTTTCCCAGTTGAAGTGACTTGAGGTTGGCCTGCCAATGACCCTTCCTCTCTGCCAGCCTCAGTGTCCCCATCTGCCAAGTAGGGGGACCTTGGCACCTTACTGGCTTCAGAGATCTCATGAGATAAGGAGTACAGGAGAACTGCCTTTCAAGGGGCAAAGGTCTGGCTGCCAGAGCCACTCCCTGAGAGCAGAGAAGAAGGACAGATCTGGCAGTGGAGCAGGTCCACGTCAATAAATCCCCAGCCGGAGATCAGTGCATGCAGCCCTGGGTGGGACCCCTGGCTGCAGCCGCCTTCCTTTGCTGTGTGATCCTAAGGCTCGCTGGTGGCCTCTGGGCTTCCCCTTGTCCTGTCTGTGGAGTGATGGGAGGTTGGTTTTGATTCCTCCACGATTCTGTCAAGGGCTGAGCTTTCCTGGGGAGGTGAAAAGGGGCTTCCCTGAGGACCCAGCATCACTGTACCTCCTCCCTCAGGAAGCAGGGGTGAATCTGGGATTTCAGGTGGGCACTGTGGGAGGGTAGGGCTGGGGTACAGAGCAAGAGGCTGCCTGGGATCAGATCGGCCTCTTTGCTTTTTGTTGTTGTTGTTGTTATACCACGTTCAGAAATTGTTTCTGAGACCATCTCGCCCCATCATCCAGGCTGCAGTGCAGTGGTGCGATCTCAGCTCACTGCAACCTCTGCCTCCCGAGTTCAAGAGATTCTCCTGCCTCGGCCTCCCAAGTAGCTGGGATTATAGGCGCCCACCACCACGCCCAGCTAATTTTTGTATTTTTAGTAGAGACGGAGTTTCACCATGTTGGCCAGGCTGGTCTTGAGCTCCTGACCTCAAGTGATCTGCCCACCTCAGCCTCCCAAAGTGCTGGGATTACGAGTGTGAGCCACAGGGCCCAGCCACCTTCTTTATCTTTAAACACCAGACAATGACCTCCAGGGGCCTGGGGTGGACTTCAGGGAGGGAAAACACCCAGAATTTGTTTAGAATCTTGGGGATCCACTTTTTTCTGGAGAAGAGACCCCTTTCTCATGGGTTCCCAAAAGGACGTCAAAATCCCTGGTCTAAACATTGTTTGGGAGGCGTTTAGCTTAGTTTGAGGACACCCTGGTGCTGGGACCCCAACATTAGAGATTAAAGGGAGGGTTACCCAGAAAGGGAAGACGAGGTTTGAGGTTTAGTGCCCAGCAAGTGAGAGCCCAGGGTTTCCCAGGATGGAGGAAGACGGAAGGGTCACAGAAGGGACAGGGTTGGGGAATCTGTCTGAAAAGATGAAAAGTTGTGACCACTTTCTGGACCTCACCTTTTTCTTTCTCTTTCTTCCACAGATGAATTGGGTGAGTAACACAGGGCAGGTTTGCGGGGAGGCTGAGGGACCCAAATGCCTGCAGAAGGGGGTCTTGGCCTTCCTTGTTCAGTGGGGGTGGGGGAGAGGTGTCACTGTGTGACTTCCAGGTCTGTGGAGGGATTTGAATAAAGTCATGGTCCTCAGGTGCTCAGCAGCGAGAGACACTGGGAAACACTCAGCAGGCCAGGGAGCTGTGGGGGCTCATGCTTGTAATCCCGGCACTTTGGGAGGCAGAGGCAGGAGGGTTGCTTGAGCCCAGGAGTTCAGGAGTAGCCTGGGTAACATAAGGAGACCCCATCTCTACACAAATTTTTTCTTCTTTTGAGTTGGAGTCTTGCTCTGTTGCCCAACTCAGCAACTACAACCTCCATCTCCCGGGTTCAAGCAATTCACCTGCCTCAGCCTCCCAATTAGCTGGAATTAAGGACACCTGCCATCATGCCCAGCTAATTTTTGTGTTTTTGTAGAGATGGGGTTTCACCATGTTGGCCAGGCTGGTCTCGAACTCCTGACCTCAGGTGATCCACCCACCTCAACCTTCCAAAATGCTGGGATTATGGGTGTGAACCACCACACCCAGCCTTGTTCAGTGGTGTGATTTTGGCTCACTGCAACCTCCACCTCTGGGGTTCAAGTGATTCTGCCTCAGCCTCCCAAGTAGCTCGGATTACAGGCATGCACCACCATGCCCAGCCAATTTTTGTATTTTTAGTAGAGACAGGGTTTCACCATGTTGGCCAGGATGGTCTCCATCTCTTGACCTCATGGTCTGCCTGCCTCGGCCTCCCAAAGTGCTGGGATTACAGGCGTGAGCCCCCGCACCTGGCCACACAAAATTTTTGAAAATTAGCTGAGCATCGTGGTGCGCACCTGTAGTCCCAGCTCGGGAGGCTGAAGTGGGAGGATCACCTGAGCCTGGAAGGTCACCTGGGAGGTCGAGGCTGCAGTGAGCTATGATTGTACCACTGCACTGCAGCCTGGGTGGCAGAGCAAGACCTTGTCTCAAAAAGAAAACCAATTAAGCCAGGCACAGTGGCTCATGCCTGTAGTCCCAGCCACTTGGGAGGCTGAGGCTGGAGGATTGCTTGAGCTGAGGAGTTCTGGGCTGCAGTGCGCTATGCTAATCAGGTGTCCGTACTAAGTTCGGCATCAATATGGTGACCTCCCGGGAGTGGGGACCACCAGGTTGCCTAAGGAGGGGTGAACCAGCCCAGATCGGAAATGGAGCAGGTCAAAACTCCTGTGCTGATCAGTAGAGGGATCGCGCCTGTGAATAGCCACTGTGCTCCAGCCTGGGCAACATAGCAAGACCCAGTCTGTTAAAAAAAAAAAAATAGAACTAGTCCTTTTTTTAAAAGAAAAAGAAAAAGAAAACCAATTAAAATAAAAGAATGTTATTAATCCCCTAGTGAGTGCAGACAGACACTATTCTAGGCCCTGGGGGTTCAGCCAGGAAGAAAACCAAGTCCCTGCCCTCAGAGCTCACAGCCAGGTTGGGGAGATGGAGGAGAATGAACAGATGAACAAGATCATGTTAGAGGAGGCTAAGAGCTGTGAAGGAAATAGACAGGACGCGGGAGAGACGGCATGGGGAAGACACAGTAGCTAAGACCTTTCTGAAGAGATAGCATTTCAGCTGGGACCTGGAGGAGAAGGAGCCGGCCTGGGTTGAATGGGGGACCATGTGAAGAGGCAGTTGGAGGAGCAAGTTCTTTCTTATTTATTTATTTATTCATTTAAGATACTTCCTTTTTGAGACAGAGTCTTGCTCTGTCACCCAGGCTGGAGTGCAGTGGTGCTATCTCAGCTCACTGCAACCTCCACCTCCCAGGTTCAAGTGATTCTCCTGCCTCAGCCTCCCAAGTAGCTGGGACTACAGGTGTGTGCCACCAAGCCCGGCTAATTTTTGTATTATTTGTATTTATTTATTTATTTTGAGATGGAGTTTTGCTCTTGTTGCCCAGGCTGGAGTGTAATAGCACAATCTTGGCTCACTGCAACCTCTACCTCCCGGGTTCAAGAGATTCTCCTGCCTCAGCCTCCCTAGTAGCTGGGATTACAGGTGTGTGCCCCCTCTCCCGGCTATATTTTAGTAGAGAAGGCGTTTCACCATGTTGGCCAGGCAGGTCTCGAACTCCTGACCTCAGGTGATCTGCCTGCCTCAGCCTCCCAGAGTTCTGGGATTACAGGCGTGAGCCACCACACCCCGCCTATTTTTTAACATAGGATCGTGCTTTCTTGCCCAGGCTGGAGTGCAGTGGTGTGATCACGGCTCACTGCAGCCTTGAACTCCTGGGCTCAAGCAATCCTCCTGCATCAGCTTTTCTAGTAGTTGGAACTATAGGCACTACAATGCCTAATTTTTTTTTCAATATTTTGTAGAGATGGCATCTCACCATGTTGCCCAGGCTGATCTCGAACTCTTGGGCTCAAGTGATCCTCCTGCCTTGGCCTCCCAAAGTGCTGAGACTACAGACATGAGCCACACTGCCCAGCCTGCAGCAAGTTCAAGACCCTGAAGAGGGCCAGATGTGGTAGGAGCCAGAAACAGAAAAGAGGCCAGGCAAAGTAGCCTCCCAGCTACTCGAGAGATTGAGGTGGGAGAATCCCCTGAGCCTAGACAGGTCCGGGCTGTGAGCCATGATTAAACCACTGCACTCAAGCCTGGGAGATGGAGCAAGATCCCATCTCAATAATAATAATATTGGCCAAGGCAGGTGGATCACGAGGTCAGGAGATCAAGACCATCCTGACCAACATAGTGAAACCCCATCTCTACTAAAAGTACACAAATTAGCTGTGTGGTGGTGTGTGCCTGTGATCCCAGCTACTTGGGAGGCTGGGACAGGAGAATCACTTGAACCAGGGAATTGGAGGTTGTAGTGAGCTGAGATTGCGCCACTGCACTCCAGCCTGGCAACTTGTTTTATTTTATATTTGAAATAAAAATAAAGTAAAACAAAATAATATTATTATTTTTTGAGATGGAGTTTCGCTCTTGTTACCCAGGCTGGAGTGCAGTGGCGCGATCTCGGCTCACTGCAACCTCCCCTTCTTGGGTTCAGGCAATTCTCCTGCCTCAGCCTCCTGAGTAGCTGGGATTACAGGCACGCACCACCATACCCAGCTAATTTTTTGTATTTTTAGTAGAGACGGGGTTTCACCATGCTGACCAGGATGGCCTCGATCTCTTGACCTCGTGATCCACCCGCCTCGGCCTCCCTATTATTTTAAATGGAGTCTTGCTCTGTCATCTAGGCTGGAGTGCAGTGGTGCAGTCTTGGCACTGCCACGTCCACCTCCCAGATTCAAGCGATTTTCCTGCCTCAGCCTCCCGAGTAGCTGGGACTACAGGCATGTGGGACCATGCAGGCTAATTTTTGTAGAGACTGGGTTTCATTGTGTTGGCCAGGGTGGTCTTAAACTCCTGACCTCAAGTGATTCACCCACCTTGGCCTCCCAAAGTGCTGGGATTACAAGCGTGAGCCACTGCACCTGGCCTCCCTGACGTGTGTGTGTGTGTGTGTGTGTGTGTGAGAGATGAATGGGATGGAAAATGTCTTAGGGGTAATCAAGCCTTATTTATTTATTTATTTTAAAGAATCAGCGTCACCACGTGTTTTTTCTTCTCCCGCAGAGATCATCGATGAGTACATCAAGGAGAACGGCTTTGGCCTGGACCGGGCACAGTCCGGCCCGGGCGAGGGACTGCCGCGCTTGGTGTCTCGCGGGGCGGCCTCGCTGAGCACGGTCACCCTGGGGCCTGTGGCGCCCCCAGCCACGCCACCGCCCTGGGGCTGCCCCCTGGGCCGGCTGGTGCCCCCTGCGCCGGGCGGCCCACAGCCGCACCTGGTCATCACCGAGCAGCCCAAGCAGCGTGGCATGCGCTTCCGCTACGAGTGCGAGGGCCGCTCGGCCGGCAGCATCCTCGGGGAGAGCAGCACCGAGGCCAGCAAGACGCTGCCTGCCATCGAGGTGGGCCCGGCGCGCGGACCCGGGCGGGAGGGGTTGGGGCTTCACCTGTACCCGGAAGCCATCAGCATGCATCTATACGTTTATTTGATGGTTGCTATTGTTACTGTTGTTGGACCAGATATTAATAATTATACTACTGGGCTTGATGCGGTGGCTCACGCCTGTAATCCCAGCACTTTGGGAGGCCGAGGCGGGTGTATCACTTGAGGTCAGGAGTTGGAGACCAGCCTGACCAACATGGTGAAACTCCAACTCTACTAAAAATTCAAAATAAGGCCGGGCGCGGTGGCTCAAGCCTGTAATCCCAGCACTTTGGGAGGCCGAGGCGGGTGGATCACAAGGTCAACAGATCGAGACCATCCTGGTCAACATGGTGAAACCCCGTCTCTACTAAAAATTACAAAAAATTAGCTGGGCATGGTGGCGCGTGCCTGTAATCCCAGCTACTCAGGAGGCTGAGGCAGGAGAATTGCCTGAACCCAGGGAGCGGAGGTTGCGGTGAGCCGAGATTGCGCCATTGCACTCCAGCCTGGGTAAACAAGAGCGAAACTCCGTCTCAAAAAAAAAAAAAAAAAATTCAAAATAGTCGGGCATGGTGGCATGTGCCTGTAATCCCAGATACTCAGGAGGCTGAGCAGGAGAATTGCTTGACCCTGGGAGGTGGAGGTTGCAGTAAGCCGAGATCGAGCCATTGCACCTCACCCTGTGGGACAAGAATGAAACTTGGTCTCAAAAAAAAAAAAAAAGATAGTAATTATACTATCACCTGGGCTGGAATCCAAATGGTTCAAAAAGCTGGGGAGGGGGGTTGGCATTTGGCTGGGCACAGTGACTAATGCCTGTAATCCCAGTTCTTTGGGAGGCTGAGGCAGGTGTATCCCTTGAGGTCAGCCTGGCCAACATGGTGCCAGGCATGGTGGCACACATCTCTAACAATCCCAGCTACTTGGGAGGCCGAGGTGGGAAGATCACTGCAGTCTGACAGATTGAGACCTTGTCCCAAAAATAAAATGAAGGTGGAGTGTGGCGCTATGGTTCAGGCTTGTAATTCCAGCACTTTGGGAGGTTGAGGCAAGCGGATTACTTGAGCTCAGGTTCTAGACAAGCCTGGGCAAGATAGCAAAACTCTGTCTCTACAAAAAAATACAAAAATTAGCTGGATGTGGTGGCACATGCCTGTAGTCCTAGCTACATGGTAGGGCTGAGGTGGGAGGATCACTTGAGCCTAGGAGGTCAAGGCTGCAGTGAGCCAAGGTTGCACCACTGCACTCCAGCCTGGGCAACAAAGCAAGACCCTGCCTCAATTTAAAAGAAAAAAAAATATATATATATATATATTTCACCAGAAATAAAAAAAACAAGGAAAAGCAAAGGTGACTTTTGTCAGGGTATTAATGTATTAATAAGGTACAGGTACAATTTTTTTTTTAGACAGAGTTTCACTGTTATTGCCCAGGCTGGAGTGCAATGGCACAATCTTAGCCAGGTCTGACTTATTCTAAAGCCTAATGGACCAGGCATGGTGGCTTATGCCTATAAACCCAGCACCTTGGGAGGCTAAGGCAGGAGGATCACTTGAGGCTAGGAGTTCAAGACCAGCCCAGGTGACATGGCTAGATGCCCATTTCTACAAAAATAAAAAAATTAGCCAGGTGTGGTGGCATGCACCTGTGGTCTCAGCTACTTGGGAGGCTGAGCGAGGAGGATTGCTTGAGCCTGGGAAGTGGAGGCTGCAATGAGCCATGATCAGACCACTGCACTCCAGCCTAGGTGACACAGCAAGATGTTGTCTCAAAAAAAAAAAATCTGCAGTCTAATGTCTTTTCCACAGTCTCAACTGACATCTCAAGGATGAAAACCTTGAGGCTGTGTGAGTCCTGAGACTGTTGACTCTAAGCTTTTCAGAATCTTCTACTATTGCAGCGGGGAGCTGGTTAAATGATTGGTTTTAACACTATATGGCCCAGTGAGATTTGTAGACAATATTACCTACCTCTATTCATGGTCACACCCAAACTTCATATTTTATTTAATTTTTTAATTATTATTTTTTGAGACAGAGTCTCACCCTGTCACCCAGGCTGGAGTGCAGTGGCATAATTTCAGCTCACTGCAACCTCCGCCTCCTAAGTTCAAGCGATTCTTCTGCATCAGCCTCTCGAGTAGCTGGGATTACAGGTGCTTGCCACCAGACTTGGCTAATTTTTGTATTTTTAGTAAAGATTGGGTTTCATCATATTGGCCAGGCTGGTCTTGAACTCCTGACCTCAAGTGATCTGCCTGCCTTGGCTTCCCACACTGTTGGGATTACAGGTGTGAGTCACTGTGCCCAGCCAGAACTCTGTATTTTATGACAAACTGTAGTATAAAAGAGAAATAAAAGGAAATTAATACAACATATAAAATCACCTTTATTTCAATATATAAATGCCCCACAGGCTATATGAGGAAGGTGGCAGTTGTTGGTGACTATATATAGGCTCCTTGTTAATATAGTGGCCACAAATGCAGCCTGACCCAGCTGCGCAGACTTGGTGACTTAAATGTCACACATGCAGGGTTGCGGTTAGTGAGGGGATTTTCCCAAGTGGCGAAAAACTCTTGGTCTAAACAATTAGTGTACTGGCTGCAGTCATGGACAATTCAGTAGATATTACAGTTATGGGAAACTCCAGCCTGGGTGACAGAGTTAGACCTCATCTCAAAAAAAGAAAAGAAAAGAAAAGAAAATCCGGGTGCTGGTGGCTCATGCCTGTAATCCTAGCACTTTTGGAGGCCGAGGTGGGTGGATCACCTGAGGTCAGGAGTTCAAGACCAGCCTGGCCATCATGGTGAAACCCCATCTTAAAGAAAAACAATTATGGGAAAGAATATTGTTGGTGTCAAACAGGGCAAGGGGCCAGGTGTGGTGATGGATGCCTGTAAGCCCAGCAATTTGGGAGACAGAGGTGGAAGGATCGCTTGAGCCTGGGAGGCAGAGGTTGCAGTGAGCAGAGATCGTGCCCCGGCACTCCAGCCTGGATGGGATCCTGTCCCCCCCAAAAAAACCTCATAAAACACACTACAGTCAACAACAGCAGAGCCAGTTTCTGGACTCTGTTCATTTTAAACAGGTTTACTACTGACTCAAACTATCGGCGGGATGTTCAGAAGGCCTGTCGGATGTGTATGAGTGTGCGGGACTGTCCCTGGTATTATAAACTGCTATCTGGTCCTGTCTACCTGTGGTGTCCCTATCACAATGTCAACCAACCACCCCCAATATTCTATTTTTCCCCTAGGGGGCAGCACTACCCCACTGAGATTGAGACCAGTGGTTAATTATTATTATTATTTTTTTTAAGACCCTCTTGGCAGGGCCTGGTGGCTCACGCCTGTAATCCAAGCACTTTAGAGGCCAAGGCAGGCGGATCACCTGAGGTCGGGAGTTCAAGACCAGCCTGACCAACATGGTGAAACCCTGTCTTTATTTAAAAAAAAAAAAAGACCCTCTTGCTCTGTGGCCAGGCTGGAGTGCAGTGGTGTGATCTTGGCTCTCTGCAACCTCCACTTCCTGGGTTCAAGTGATTCTCCTGCCTCAGCCAACCGAATAGCTGGGACTGCAGGTATGCGCTACCATGCCCAGCTAATTTTTGTATTTTTAATAGAGACGGGGTTTCACCATGTTGGCCAGGATGGTCTCAATCTCTTAACTTCGTGATCCGCCAACCTTGGCCTCCCAAAGTGCTGGGATTACAGGCATGAGCCACCATGCCTGGCCTGGTTAGTGATTTTGTTTGTTTGTTTGTTTTTGTTTTTGTTTTTTTGAGACGGAGTTTCACTCTCTCCCAGGCTAGAGTACAGTGGCATGATCTTGGCTCACTGCAACCTCTGCCTCCCAGGTTCAAGAGATTCTCCTGCCTCAGCCTCCCAAGTAGCTGAGATTACAGGTGCCTGCCACCACACCCAGCTAATTTTTTTTTTTTTTTTTTGTATTTTTAGAAGAGATGGGGTTTCACTGTGTTGGCCAGGCCGGTCTTGAACTCCTGACCTTGTGATCCACCCGCTTCAGCCTCCCAAAGTGCTGGGATTACAGGTGTGAGCCACACCGCCCAGCCTGGTTAATGGTATTTTATAGGCTTGGGCTTTATGGTTCAAGTGATTCTCCTGCCTCAGCCTCCTGAGTAGCTGGGATTACAGCCCTGTGCTATCACACCTGGTTAGTTTTGTATTTTTAGTAGAGAAGGGGTTTCGCCATTTTACCCAGGCTGGTCTCAAACTCCTGTCCTCAGGTGATTCACCCGCCTTGGCCTCCCAGAATGCTGGGATTACAGGCATGAACCACCATGCCCAGCCATTTTGATTAGTTTGGATGATAAAAGAATTTAGGCCAGGCGCAGTGGCTTATGCCTTTAATCCCAGCCCTTTGGGAGGCCAAGGCATGAGGATCACCTGAGGTCAGGAGTTTGAGACCAGCCTGGCCAAGATGGTGAAATCACATCTTTACTAAAAATACAAAAATGAGCTGGGCGTGATGGTGGGCACCCATAATCCTAGCTACTTGGGAGGCAGAGGTAGGAGAATGGCTTGAACCCAGGAGGTGGAGGTTGCAGTGAGCTAAGACGATGCCTTTGCACTAGCCTGGGTGACAGAGCGAGACTCCATCTCAAAAAGTGCTGGGGTTACAGGCATGAGCCACCACGCCCAGCCCACACATTTTTTTTTTTTGATGGATCGTTTACAAATGAATTGTAGCCATCCTGCTACTTCACCCCAAATACTTCCGTATGCACCTTTTAGTAATAAGGTCCTCTGTAGCTGCAATCTCATTCATCACCCCTAGGAAAATTAGTAATTCCATGAAGTCCATATTTCCGTTTCCCAATCGTCCCTAAAATGTGTTTGCAATTGTTTCTTCCTCCTCAATTCAGGACGTAACCAAGGATCATGTTGCATTTGGTTGTCATAGCTCATTAGTCCATCTCCTTCTGTCTTTATATATTTATTTATCTGTTGAGATGGAGTCTTGCTCTGTCACCCAGGCTGGAGTACAGTGGCATGATCTCCGCTCACTGCAACCTCCGCCTCCCAATTCCATCAATCCTCCTGCAGCAGCTTCCTGAGTAGTCTGGGATTATAGGCGTGCACCACCACACCCAGCTACTTTCTGTATTTTTGTAGAAATAGGGTTTCACCATTTTGGCCAGCCTGGTCTTGAACTCCTAATCCCAGATGATCTGCTCGCTTCAGCCTCCCAAAGTGCTGGGATTAAAGACATGAGCCACCACGCCCAGCCTTTCTCTCCTTAAAAAAAATTAAGCTATAATTGATCACATATATGTTAAGAATACAGGTCTGAATTTTTACATATACTGTATACATATGTAGTCCACCCAGGCACCCCGGTCACAATACATAATTTATTATTTTCCTCTTTTTTTTTTGAGACAAGGTCTCTGTCACCCAGGCTGGAGTGCAGTGGTGTGATCTGGACTCATTGCAACCTCCATGTCTCAGGCTCAAGCAATCCTCCCGCCTCAGCTTCCAGAGTAGCTGGGATTATAGACGCACACCACCACACTTGGCTAATTTATGAATTTTTTATGGAGATGGGGTTTCGCTATGTTGTCCAGGCTGCTCAAACTCCCGGGCTCAAGCAGTCCTCCCACCTCAACCTCCCAAAGTGCTGGGGTTACAGGTGTGAGTCACTGTGCCTGGCCCATCATTTGTTGTTTTTTAACCCCAAATGTGGCACCCATCTTTGTAGTCTTCCCTGACGCTGAAAGTTTCACGTGGTGCCTCACACCTGTAATCCCAATGTTTTGGGAGGCCAAGGGAGGCGGATCACTTGAGCTCAGGAGTTTGAGACCAGCCTGAGCAATGTAGCTACACCCTGTCTCTACTGAAAACACAAAAATGAGCTGGGCATGGTGGTGTGCACCTGTAGTCCCAGCTACTTGGGAGGCTGAGGCAGGAGAATCCCTTGAGTGTGGAGGCGGAGGTTGCAGTGAGCCGAGATCTTATGCCATTGCACTTCAGCTTGGGCAACAGAGTGAGACCCTGTCTCAAAAAAAAAAAGGATGAGTGGCCTAAAAAAGCAGCCTGTAGGGTAGATATGATATGAGGCCCCCAGTTCATCAGTTGGAAGCTTCTGGTTTAGGATATCAAAGTGGTATGTATTTTTTTTTTTTTTTTTTGAGACGGAGTCTCGCTCTTGTTACCCAGGCTGGAGTGCAATGGCACGATCTCCGCTCACCGCAACCTCCGCCTCCTGGGTTCAGGCAATTCTCCTGCCTCAGCCTCCTGAGTAGCTGGGATTACAGGCACGTGCCACCATGCCCAGCTGATTTTTTGTATCTTTAGTAGAGACGGGGTTTCACCGTGTTCACCAGGATGGTCTCTATCTCTTGACCTCGTGATCCACCCGCCTCGGCCTCCCAAAGTGCTGGGATTACAGACATGAGCCACTGCGCCCAACCCTATTTATTTACTTTTTGAGACAGAGTCACCCTGTCGCCCAAGCTGGAGTGCAGTGGCGTGATCTCAGCTCACTGCAACCTCAGCCTCGCAGGTTCAGGCACTTCTCCTGCCTCAGCTTCCCTAGTAGCTAAGATTACAGGCGCATGTCACCATGCCCAGCTAATTTTTGTACTTTTAATAGAGACGGGGTTTCACCATGTTGGCCAGGCTGGTCTGGCACGCCAGACCTCAGGTGATCCATCTGCCTCAACCTCCCAACATGCTGGGATTACAGGCGTGAACCATTGCACCCGACCCAAAGTGGTCTCAAGCTAACACATTTCATCATCCTGATTGGGGGAGAAGGTTGGGAGCTCCCAACAGAGGCCTCTGTGGGAAGAGGGTTGGGGAGCTGCCAAGGGAGGCCCCAAGGAGTTTGGATGGGCGCAGGCATCTGCGATGCGACCCTCAAAGAGCACCTCTCTTCCCGCAGCTCCGGGATTGTGGAGGGCTGCGGGAGGTGGAGGTGACTGCTTGCTTGGTGTGGAAGGACTGGCCGCACCGAGTCCACCCCCACAGTCTGGTGGGGAAAGACTGCACTGACGGCGTCTGCAGGGTGCGGCTCCGGCCCCACGTCAGCCCCCGGCACAGGTACCCACCCCCGACCCCCCACCTCTCATCCTTGATCATGGAGATTCTGACCCCCGACCTCTCATCCTTGATCATGGAGATTCTGACCCCTGACCTCTCTTCTTCGATCGTGGAGATTCTGAGCAGCTGGAGATCACCCAGGGAAACCTTAGCTGCAGAAGGCAGCTTAGGTAAATTCTCCCCACTGCCTCTCCTAGGTGGGGAAACTCAAGCCTGGGGACAGTGGATGGCCTCACCTAGGCCTGGAGCTCTGACACGAACATGTTCACATACATTCTGCTTATCTCAATTTTGTAGAGGAAGAAACTGAGGCACAGAGAGGCTAAGGAGCACAGATAATTGATGGCAGAGCTGGGATTTGACTCCAGACCTGACTTAGCTGCAAGGCCGGCCCTTTCTCTTATTTTAAAATTTATCTTTTTTTAAAATTTTTTTTGAGACGGAGTTTTGCTTTTGTTGCCCAGACTGGAGTGCAGTGGCACGATCTCAGCTCACTGCAACCTCTGCCTCCCAGGTTCAAGCGATTCTCCTGCCTCAGCCTCTTGAGTAGCTGGGATTACAAGCACCAGCTAGTTTTTGTATTTTTAGTAGAGATAGAGTTTCACCATGTTGGCCAGGCTGGTCTTAAATTCCTGACCTCAAGTGGTCTGCCTGCCTCGGCCTCCCGAAGTGCTGGGATTACAGGTGTGAGCCACCGCGCCGGCCTTCTGAGAGGTTTAAACCCCAGATCCTTTCTAATGCTGGGACCCTGGGCCTTGGATGTCAGCCCCTGAGAGCCTGAGCCCCACAGCAGCGTCTGCTGGAGCCCTCCTGCAGGGTTAGGGCCACACCTGCCTGCTTAGCACTCCTCTCCCTCCCCCATCACCCCTCAGTTTTAACAACCTGGGCATTCAGTGTGTGAGGAAGAAGGAAATTGAGGCTGCCATTGAACGGAAGATTCAGCTGGGCATTGACCCCTACAATGGTGAGACTCCTCTGCCTGCCCTGACCATCCCGTCCTCCCAAACCCCTTGCCTTCTGTGCTCACTCCAGGCCCCACCATCTCCTCCAGCCCTATCCCTTCCCCGGTCCCCTGTGCCCCAAAGAGGGTCTCCACCTCCCACCCTCAGCCTCCCCATATCTCCCCCCCACAGCTGGGTCCCTGAAGAACCATCAGGAAGTAGACATGAATGTGGTGAGGATCTGCTTCCAGGCCTCATATCGGGACCAGCAGGGACAGATGTGCCGCATGGACCCTGTGCTTTCCGAGCCGGTCTACGATAAGAGTGAGTTGAGAGCACTGTGGCCATCAGGATTGTCCTGGGCTATGGGCATGAGAATGTCCTGCTTACGGTGGCATGAGCAGCTCAGGTGCGGTGGCTCATGCCTGTAATCCCAGCACTTTGGGAGGTTGAGGTGGCAGGATTGCTTGAGCCCAGGAGTTCAAGACCAGCCTGGGCAACTTGGCAAAACTGTTCTCAATAAAAAATTTAAAAATTAGCTGGGTGGCCGGGTGTGGTAGCTCATGCCTGTAATCCCACCACTTTGGGAGGCTGAGGCAGGCGGGTCACCTGAGAGGTCAGGAGTTTGAGACCAGCCTGGACAACATAGGAAAACCCCGTCTCTATTAAAAATAAAAAAATTAGCTGGGCATCGTGGCAGGTGACTGTAATCCTAGCAACTCAGGAGGCTGAGGCAGGAGAATTGTTTGAACCCGAGAGGCGGAGGTTGCAGTGAGCTGAGATTGTGCCACTGTGCTCCAACCTGGGCAACAGAGTTAGACTCGTTTTGAAAAATGTAGGGTCAAGCCCTACAGGGTTGTGGGGTGTCCCCTATTGCTGTGCTGAGGTACCGGATCTGAGAATTATAGAGGACACAGAAGGACAAAAAAAAAAGCGCAGCTGGGCTCGGGGGTGGGAGTGGGGCACGCCACCTATAAACACAGACAGGCAAGGCCCTGAACGTCCAGGAGCCTCTGTATTTTTTGGGTGTAGGTTAGGTAGTGAGTGAGGTCATTTTAAGAACAGTGATAGGGTCAAGATAATCACATGTGCGATGAGCAAAGGGTCCACCCCTATTGGTCCCCGAGGCAAGGAGGTGAGCCTTGCACAGTGAAGAGGGTGCAGTGTCCACCATCTCTTATCCACGGGCAGGCCATTTCTAAGGAATTCTATTAGAGGATGCTTTGAGTCAGCAAAGCAGCAACAGAGCTGACAGGGTCTACCGCCACCTGGTGGCAGCTTCCAATGATTTTTCTTTTTTCTTTCTTTCTTTCTTTCTTTCTTTATTTTTTTGAGACGGAGTTTCGCTGTTGTTACCCAGACTGGAGTGCAATGGCACGATCTCGGCTCACCGCAACCTCCGCCTTCTGGGTTCAAGCAATTCTCCTGCCTCAGCCTCCCGAGTAGCTGGGACTACAGGCGTGCACCACTATGCCCAGCTAATTTTTGTATTTTTAGTAGAGACGGGGTTTCACCATGTTGGCCAGGATGGTCTCGATCTCTTGATCTTGTGATCCACCTGCCCCGGCCTCCCAAAGTGCTGGGATTATAGGCGTGAGCCATCGCGCCCGGCCCGCTTCCAATGATTTCTACAGGACGGTGCTTTGAGCCAGCACAGTAGCTAGAGATCTGACAGGTTATACAGTCACCAAGAGGGGTTTTAAGCCGTCAGACGCGTGCAGGCTTGCTAAGCTGAGGCCAGCTTTCCGCAAGAACTGGATGCAAGGTACTGCAACTCTTCTTCAGGAGGAGGGACTCTTGCTCCAAGCCTGCCATACAGAGGGTATCTTTATCTACTGAATGCTGCTCCTGGGCCGCAAATCCTTGTCCTGGTATAACTTTTTCCCCTTAAATCATGCTCTGCACCATGTCTGCTCTAGATGTTCCTCTGACTGTAGCTGCTTATTCCTTAATTCATGCTCTGTACCGTGTCTGCTCTAGGCATTCCTCCGACTATGAACTAAGATATAATTATATATATAGGGAAATAACTGAGTAGTGACACTATAAACTAAGTTATTTTTCAGGCACTAATTGTGCCGGGGATCTGCTTAGCTCTCCTTCCTTGGTACCCAGATGGGGGGTTACCCACAGAAAAAAAATTAGCTGGGCATGGTGGCATGCACCTGTAGTCCCAGCTGCCTGGGAGGCTGAGGTGGGAAGATTGCTACAGCCTGGAAGGATGAGGCTGCAGTGAGCTGATCATGCCATTGCGCTCCAGCCTGGGCAACAGAGCGGGACTTTAATCCCAGCCCTTTAGGAGGCTAAGGTAGGTTGATCACTTGAGATCAGGAGACCACCCTGGCCACCATGGTGAAATCCTGTCTCTCTGGAAAAATTAGTTGGGCATGGTGGCACACGCCAGTAATCTGAGCTGCCCAGGAGGAGGAGGTTGCAGTGATGCGAGATCGCACCACTGCACTCCAGCCTGGGTGACAGAGTGAGACTCTATCTCAAAAAAAAGAAAAAAACCCCAAAACCCAAATAGTATCTTCTAGTGTTGTAGAATAAACAGCCTGTACAGCTGTACCAGGCAGCCCAAGGGGAGAGGCAGCATGAGTAATAATCTCCCTCCCTTTTTGAGAGAATGCATTATGTTCCACAGGTCACCCTGGTGGACTTCCGCTTACTTCTCCGTGGCCGGAGCTTGGTCCCATGGCCACTCCTAGTTGCAGGGTGATCTGGGAAAGCACGTGCTTAGATTTTTCAACCTCTATAGGGGGTACAGGCATAGAGGAGGGGACAGGGAATAACTGGTAGGTTTTAGCCAACCTATAGTGACTACTGTAAGCATCAAAATGGGATATTGATTCAGTCAGGGCATTCATGCATGCAAGTGATAGAATCCCAACTTAGGCTTAAGTGGGAAGAAAAGAAGAATTTGTTCTATTAAGGAGAAAACTGCAGAAGTGCTTCAGGTCTGGCTGCATCCAGGACCTCAGTGATGTCATTAGGGATCTGTCTCTTTCTGTCTCTCAGCTGTTCTTCCTCCATCTTAGAGTCCTTGGCAGGTCCCTCTCCTGCCTGTGTATAACTCCAGGCTTATATCCTACCCACCTGGCACCTCTCCCCAATTCCCAAAGCTTCTTTTAGCTTCTCTTACCTAATATCTTTAGTTAAATTATCAGGTCTGTCTCTCATTGGCCTGGTTTTGGTCATTTGCTCTTTTCTGACCAATCAGCTATGGCCAGAGGGATGCACTGCTCTGGTTGGCCAGATCTGGGGCACGTGATCACTTACTGCTGAGCTAAGGTATTGGGCTCTGCCCTGCCCAGTGCCAGTTACTAAGATGAGGAGGGGTGGTGTCTTCAGGGAAACTTGGGGGCTGTTAACAGAAGAGGGGCCAGGATTACTATATGGGCAAAACAACAGGTGTCCACTACAAGATTACAGTCTATCAAACTCTCCTCAAGGAAGCTTCTCTGACCCAAGACCCCATCAACTCTCCCTGAGGTCTAAGGGTCTCCCTTAACAAATTTCTTTCAGGCTGGGCACAGTGGCTCATGCCTGTAATCCCAGTGCTTTGGGAGGCCGAGGAGGGCGGATCACGAGGTCAAGAGTTCGAGACCATCCTGACCAACATGGTGAAACCTCCTCTCTACTAAATATACAAAAAATTAGCCAGGCCTGAATGCACATGCCTGTAATCCCAGCTACTCCGGTGGCTGAGGCAGGAGAATTGCTTGAACCCAGGAGGCGGAGGTTGTGGTGAGTTAAGATTGTGCCATCGCACTCCAGCCTGGGCGACAAGAGTGAAACTCCGTCTCAAAAAAAAAAAATGTAAAAAAAATTTTTTTTGGTAAAATATTTATAAAAAAATTGTTTGTTATTATTTTTTTAGAGATAGGGTCTCACTCTGTTGCCTAGGCAGTCATTCAGAGGTATAGTCACGGCTCATGCAGCCTGAACTCCTGTGCGCAAGTGATCCTCCCAGTTCAGCCTCCCAAGTGGCTCATGCCTGTAATCCCAGCACGTTGGGAGGCTGAGGCAGGAGAATGGCTCCAACCTGGGAAGTGGAGGTTGCAGTGAGCTAAGATCCAGGCACTGCACTCCAGCCAGGGTGACAGATCAAGACTCCGTCACACAAAAAAAAAAATATATTATATATATCATTTATAATATATATAATATTTTTATATATTATACATATAAATATATATATCATTATATTATGATAATATAATTCTAAGTGATATATAATATATATTTTATATATCATTTAGATATTATATATCATATATCATTTATATTATATATATCATTTATAATATATATAATAAATGATATCTATTTTATATAATATACATATTTTGTATATATATAATATACAAAAAAATATATATAAATAAATATATAAATAAAAAAATGTATATATATAATATACAAAAAATATTATATATATATTTTTTGTAGTGCTAGGGTCTCACTATATTGTCCCGGCTGGTCTGGAAATCCTGGGCTCGAGCAATCCTCCCTCCTTGGTCTCTTAAGTGCTGGCATTACAGGTGTGGCCACCAGGCCTGGATAATTCTTTTTTCTACTTTGAGAAAGACAGCCTCTTGCTATGTTGCCCCGGCTGGTCTGGAAATCCTGGCCTCACGTGATCTTCCTGCCTAGGCCCCTCATAGTGCTGCCGTTACAGGTGTGAGCTACCTGACCTAGCAAAGGATCTTCTTTTGTTTTTTTTTGTTTATGAGACAGTCTTCCTCTGTTGCCCACAGTGGAGAGCAGTGGCGCGGTCTCAACTCACTGCAACCTCCACCTCCTGGGTTTAAGCCATTTTCCTGCCTCAGCCTTCTGAGTAGCTGGGACCATGATTGACTAATTTTTGTAATTTTTTATTTCTTTTTGAGACGGAGTCTTATTCTGTTGCCCAGGCTAGAATGCAGTGGCACAATCTCAGCTCACTGCAACCTCCACCTCCCGAGTTCAAGAAATTCTCCTGTTTCAGCCTCCCAAGTAGCTGGGATTACAGGCGCCTGCCACCGCGCCCAGCTAATTTTTGTATTTTTAGTAGAGATGAGGTTTCATCATCTTGGCTAGGCTGGTCTGGAACTCCTGATCTCATGATACACCCTCCTCAGCCTCCCAAAGTGCTGGGATTACAGGCATGAGCCACTGCACCTGGCCCAATTTTTGTATTTTTAGTAGAGACAGCGTTTCACTATGTTCATTAGGCTGGTCTCCAACTCCTGGCCTCAGGTGATCCACCTGCCTCTGCCTCCCAAAGTGCCATGATTGCCAGTGTGAGCCACCATGCCTGGCAGAGGATTTTCCTTTTGGACAAACACTCACAGGACGTCAGTGAGGGCTGGCAATTGTCTGTTAATTAACACCTCCTGTCTGAGTGACTTCTTTCTCCACCTGGACTGTGGTTCCAGGAAGATCAGATGCCCTGCCTTCTCGATTCCCCACCTCTCCAAGGCCCCTGGGATGGCACCCATTTGGTGCCCAGGAAGGGTTTGGTGGTGACTGAATTCTTGGGTTTTTTTTTTTTTTGAGAGAGAGTCTTGCTCTGTCACCCAGGCTGGAGTGCAGTGGTGGGATCTTGGCTCACTGCAACCTCTGCCTCCCAGGTTAAGCAATTCTCCTGCCTCAGCCTCCTGAGTAGCTGGGATTACAGGCACATGCCACCACGCCAGGCTAATTTTTTTTTTTTGAGATGGAATTTCCCTCTTGTTGCCCAAGCTAGAGTGCAATGATGCAATCTCGGCTCACCACAACCTTCTCCTCCCGGGTTCAAGTGATTCTCCTGCCTCAGCCTCCCGAGTAGCTGGGATTATAGGCATGCACTACCATTCCCAGCTAATTTTGTATTTTTAGTAAAGACAGGGTTTCTCCATGCTGGTCAGGCTGGTCTTTAACTCCAGACCTCAGGTGATCCACCTGCCTCGGCCCTTCCAAAGTGCTGAGATTACAGGCATGAGCCACCACGCCTGGCCTAATTTTTGTATTTTTAGTAGAGACAGGGTTTCACCATATTGGTCAGGCTGGTCTGGAACTCCTGACCTCATGATCCACCGGCCTTAGCCTCCCAAAGTGCTTGGATTACAGGCGTGAGCCACCACGCCCAGCCTCGGGGTTTTTTTTTATACACCTCTTTCTTTTGCCCCTTCCCAGAATCCACAAACACATCAGAGCTGCGGATTTGCCGAATCAACAAGGAGAGCGGACCGTGCACGGGTGGCGAGGAGCTCTACCTGCTATGTGACAAGGTCCAGAAAGGTGAGGGGCCTGGGGCAGCAAGCTGGGGCAGAGTGGGGTCTGGCAGCTTGGAGTGGTAGCCAGGGAGCCTGGGAGGGTGAAAGGATGAGAAAGAGCAGGTTAACCAAAGTACCAGAGAGCAAGGGTCCAGAACGCTGTCTTTGCAGTCAAACAGACCCAGCTGATGGGTTCATTCATTCCCTGAGGGGCCTGCTCACCCGTCTGTGTAGGAAGATGGAGGCTCATCTGTGGTGGCCCATGCTGCATGCTAGGCGGTGCCATCATAGAGCTCATGACATGTCCAGAGGACTGTGAGGTTAAGGGTGGAATTGCGTAAATAAACGGTTTATGATGCTTGTGATAAGGGCTATGTGTAAAGCAAACAGAGGACAGGAGAAAACAGAGGACAGGAGAAGCATCTCCACTTCACTCACATCTGTTCAAATGTCCCTTCCTCAAAAGCAGCTCAGGTGCGGTGGCTCATGCCTGTAATCTCAGCCCTTTGGGAGGCTGAGGCGGGCAGATCACTTGAGCTCAGGTTGGAGACCAGTCTGGGTAACATGGTGAAACACCATATCTACTAAAAATACAAAAATTGGCTAGGCGTGATGGCTCATGCCTGTAACCCCAGCACTTTGGGAGGCTGAGGCAGGCGGATCACCTGAGGTCGGGAGTTTGAGACCAGCCTTGCCAACATGGTGAAACCCCATCTCTACTAAAAAACACAAAAATTAGCTAGGTGTGGTGGCACACATCTATAATCCCAGCTACTCGGGAGGCTGAAGCAGGAGAATTGCTTGAACCTGGGAGGCCGAGGTTGCAGTGAGCCGAGATCGAGCCACTGCACTCCAGCCTGGATGACAGAGTGGGACTCCCTCTCAAAAAATAAATAAAATAGTGCCCGCTTCAGCAGCACATATACTAAAATTGGAACAATACAGAGAAGATTAGCATGGCCCCTGCGCAAGGATGACACACAAATTCGTGAACGTTCCATATTTAAAAATAAATAAATACACTAAAGTAAAGGACCTGGTTTCAGAGATATCTAGTAACTTCCTTAGGCTATAACAGAGTTAGAGTGAAGAGTTCTAGCCTTCCTGGGTTCCCATCTTGGCTTTAACACTTGCTGGCTGTGTGACCTTGGACAAGGCACTTCACCTCTCTGTGCCTTTGTTTTCTTCTTTATATAATAGGGTACCTAATGGTACCTTCTTCATAGGGTTGTTGTGTGACTTAGGGGCAATCTGTGTGTATCTGACACATACAAAGCCTCAGTACCTGGAGTCACTGTGATGACAGGCAATGCAGTAAGACAAGGAAAATCAACAGCAGGGAGAGAAGCATCACGAATCCTGACGCTTCGGCTACCAGCTGTGTGAAGTCTCAATACTTTAAGCCTCGGTTTCCCCCTGCCTCTTTTTTTTTTTTTGAGATGGAGTTTCGCTCTTGTTACCCAGGCTGGAGTGCAATGGCGCGATCTCGGCTCACCGAAACCTCCACCTCCTTCGTTCAGGCAATTCTCCTGCCTGAGCCTCCCAAGTAGCTGGGATTACAGGCGTGTGCTACCACGGCCAGCTAATTTTGTATTTTTAGTAGAGAGAGGGTTTCACTATGTTGGTCAGGCTGGTCTCAAACTCCTGATCTCAAGTGATCCACTGGCCTCGGCCTCCCAACTGTGCCTGGTGATTAGTTTTATTTTTAGGAATAGTAGAGGCCAGCCACAGTGGCTCATGCCTGTAATCCCAGCACTTTGCGAGGCCAAAGTGGTTTGATTCCAGCCTGGGCAACATGGCAAAACTCCTTCTTTATAAAAAACACACAAAAAATTAGCTGGCTGCAGTGGTGAATGCCTGTAGTCCTACTTGGGAGGCTGAGGTAGGAAGATCTCAAGCCCCAGAGGCGGAGGTTGCAGTGAGCCAAGATCATGCCATTGCAGTCTAGCCAAGGTAACAGAGCGAGACCTTGTCTAAAAAAAAAAAAAATGAAGAAGAAGGCCGGGTGCAGTGGCTCACACCTGCAATCCCAGTACTTTTGGAGGCCAAGGCAGGCAGATCACCTGAGGTCAGGAGTTTGAGACCAGCCTGGCCAACATGGTGAAACCCTGTCTCTACTAAAAATACAAAAATTATCCAGGCATGATAGCATGCACTGTAATCCCAGCTAGTCCGGGGACTGAGGCAGGAGAATCGCTTGAACCCGGGAGGTGAATGTTTCCTTGACCCGAGGTTGTGCCATTGCACTCTAGCCTAGGCAAGAACAAAACTCTGTATCAGAAAAAAAAAAAAAAAAAAGGAATATTAGTCTTGATTTTGGGGGAGGCTGAGCAGATTGGGAGAGCAGTGGCCCAGATGTCCTGGCTTAGCTGGTGTCTCCCATTTCCTGCCAGAGGACATATCAGTGGTGTTCAGCACGGCCTCCTGGGAAGGTCGGGCTGATTTCTCCCAGGCCGATGTGCACCGCCAGATTGCCATTGTGTTCAAGACGCCGCCCTACGAGGACCTGGAGATTGTCGAGCCAGTGACAGTCAATGTCTTCCTGCAGCGGCTCACCGATGGGGTCTGCAGCGAGCCATTGCCTTTCACGTACCTGCCTCGGGACCATGGTAACTACAGTGATCCAGGGTGACCCACCACCTCGGAGACTAGGTCTTCAGCCTTGGGGTGACCTCAGTGGGGATGGGAAGGAGGCTGAAACTAGAGTGCAGGCTCAGAGCTACAAAGACCATGCTCAGATCCCGGCTCTGCTGCTTACTGGCTGTGTGGCCTTGGCCTCTCTGAGCCTCATTCTCCTGTGCAAAATGGAAATAATAGCAGCTGTCCCCTGGCATTTGAAAAGTGTTTAATCTTTCATCCCTTCAGCATCCTGCACACGCCTGACCCTTTTCTCGGTAGTGCTAGAGACACAGTAGTGACCAACACAGCCCCTAGCTGTGTCCTCCTGAGGCATATAGTCCTGAGAATGGGGGACAGCCTGATGCCCCACAATAATGATCAGAGTGGGCAGGACTGGAATGAAGTGCTCAAGGACTTCATTGCCCAAAGTGGGCACCTGACCCAGCTGTGGGGTTCAGGGAAGGCTTCCTGGAGGAGGTGACAGCTGAGCTGAGAGCAGGAGGATGACTAAACAGGGAAATTCTCTAGGGAGTGTTTTAAACAGCTGGAACAGCAGGTTCAAAGATCCTGAGGCTGCCGGGCATGGTGGCTCACGCCTTTAATCCCAGAGCTTTGGGAGGCTGAGGCGGGTGGATCTTGAGGTCAAGAGATCTAGACCATCCTGGTCAATGAGATGAAACCCGTCTCTACTAAAAATACAAAAATTAGCTGGGCATGGTGGCACGCGCCTGTAGTCCCAGCTATTCAGGAGGCTGAGGCAGGAGAATTGCTTGAACCCAGGAGGCGGAGGTTGCGGTGAGGAGAGATCGTGCCATTGCACTCCAGTCTGGGTAACAACAGCAAAACTCTGTCTCAAAAAAAAAAAAAAAAAAAGATCCTGAGGCTGGTTTGTGTCTGGGGTGCTCCAGGAACAATAGAGAAGCCAGTGTATAGGCCGGGCGAGGTGGCTCACACCTGTAACCCCAGCACTTTGGGAGGCCGAGGCAGGCAGATTACTTGAGGTCAGGAGTTCGAGACCAGTCTGGCCAACATGACAAAACCCTGGCTCTACTAAAAATACAAAAATTACCTGGGCGTGGTGATGCATACATGTAGTAATCCCAGCTAGTTGTGAGGCTGAGACAGAGAATCACTTGAACCCGGGAGGTGGAGGTTGCGGTGAGCTAAGATCATGCCACTGCACTCCAGTCTGGGCCAGACTCCACCATTTTTTTGGCGGGGAGACAGAGACTTGTTCTGTCACCCAGGCACGATCTCGGCTCACTGCAACCTCTGCCTCCCAAGTTCAAGTGATTCTCCTACCTTAGCCTCCCGAGTAGTTGGACTACAGGTGCCTGCCACCATACCCAGCTAATTTTTGTATTTTTATTTTTATTATTTTATTTGTTTATTTATTTATTTATTTATTTTTTGAGACGGAGTTTCGCTGTTGTTACCCAGACTGGAGTGCAATGGCACGATCTTGGCTCACCACAACCTCCGCCTTCTGGGTTCAAGCAATTCTCCTGCCTCAGCCTCCCAAGTAGCTGGGACTACAGGTGCGCACCACCATGCCCAGCTAATTTTTGTATTTTTAGTAGAGACGGAGTTTCATCTTGTTCACCAGGATGGTCTCGATCTCTTGACCTTGTGATCCACCCTCCTTGGCCTCCCAAAGTGCTGGGATTATAGGCGTGAGTCACCGCGCCCAGCCTAATTTTTGTATTTTTAGTAGAGACCAGGTTTTATCATGTTGGTCAGGCTGATCTCGAACTCCGGACCTCAGGTGATCTGCCCACCTTGGCCTCCCAAAGCACTGTGATTGCAGGCGTGAGCCACTGCTCCTGGCCAAGACTCCATTAAAAAAAAAAAAATAGGCCAGGCTCAGTGGCTTGTGCCTGTAATCCCAACACTTTGGGAGGCCAAAGCAGGTGGATCACTTGAGGTCAGGAGTTCAAGTCCAGCCTGGCTGACATATAGTGAAACACCATCTCTACTAAAAAAAACACAAAAATTAGCTGGATGTGGTGGCATACTCCTATAATCCCAGCTACTTGGGAAGCTGAGGCAGGAGAATCACTTGAACCTGAGAGAGGGACATTGCATTGACCCAAGATTGTGGCAGTGCACTCCAGCTTGGTCAACAGAGCAAGACTCTGTCTCTAAAATAAAAAAATAAATAAAGGAATTAATTATTACTAATGGGTTACTTCTTGTGTGTCCCTGGTATCTCCTCAACAGACAGCTATGGCGTGGACAAGAAGCGGAAACGGGGGATGCCCGACGTCCTTGGGGAGCTGAACAGCTCTGGTGTGTGGCCTCTGCCCCTTACTACCCCCATCCCCAGGTTCTGGGGAGGGGACGGCTGACCCCACTGCCCTGTCCCACCCCAGGCTGGGGAGGAAGGGCCGTCGGGGTCCAGGGGTCCTCATCTCTGCCTTCCCTCAGACCCCCATGGCATCGAGAGCAAACGGCGGAAGAAAAAGCCGGCCTTCCTGGACCATTTCCTACCCAGCCACGGCTCAGGTGGGTCTTGGCTACATATAAGCCTGTGTCCCCTGGGTGGGCAGAGAGTAAGTGGCAGCCCTGCTTTTCTGGCCTCTTCAGGCCCTCCAGGAGCAGCCACAAGGCGAGTCACTCAGCACTTAGCCAGCAACAGAGAGTGGAAAGCAAGGGTTCTGGAGACAGAATGGATGTTCTGATCTCTTCTGGGCTATTACCTTGCTGTGTGACCTTCCTTAAGTGGCTGTACCTCTCAGAGCCTCAGGGACTCCTTTGAAAAGGCTCAGTACGGGCCGGGCGTGGTGGTTCACGCCTATAATCCCAGCCCTTTGGGAGGCCAAGGAGGGTGGATCACAAAGTCAAGAGATCGAGACCCTCCTGGTCAACAAGGTGAAACCCCATCTCTACTAAAAATACAAAAATTAGCTGGGCATGATGATGCGCGCCTGTAGTCCCAGCTACTCGGGAGGCTGAGGCAGGAGAATTGCTTGAACCCAGGAGGTGGAGGTTGCGGTGAGCTGAGATCGTGCCATTGCACTCCAGCCTGGGTAACAACAGCAAGACTCTGTCTCAAAAAAGAAAAGAAAAGACAAGAAAAGGCTTAGTACATACTTATCTCAGTGGTGTTTTAAAATTTAATCTATTTTTTTTTTTTTTTTTTTTTTGATACTGCGTCTTCCTCTGTCATTCAGAGAGTATAGTGGTGCAATCACGGCTCATTGCAGCTTCAACCTGCTGGGCTTAAGCGATCCTCCCATCTCAGCCTCCTTAGTAGCTGGGGCTACAGGCATGCATCACCATGTTCAGCTAATTTTTGTATTTTTTGTAGAGATGGGGTTTCACCAGGTTGCCCAGGCTGGTCTTGAACTCCTGGGCCCAAGCCATCCTCCCACCTTAGCCTACCAAAGTGCTGGGATTACAGGCACGAGCCACAGTGCCTGGCTCTTAATATATTTCTTCTTCTTCTTTTTTTTTCCTTGAGACAGAATCTCACTCTGTTGCCCAGGCTGGAATGCAGTGGTATGATCTTGGCTCACTGCAGCTGCTGCCTCCCAGGTTCAAGCGATTCTCCTACCTCAGTCTTCCAAGTAGCCGGGATTACAGGTGTGTGCCAGCAGGCGCAGTAATTTTTTTTTTTTTTTTGTATTTTTTAGTAGAGATGGGGGTTTTACCATGTCGGTCAGTCTGGTTTCAAACTCCTGACCTTGTGATCTGCCTGCCTTGGCTTCCCAAAGTGCTGGGATTACAGGCGTGAGCCACTGCACCCAGACACACCTGGCTCTTAACATATTTCTTCTTATGGGTTCTATATGACAGGTACCTAAGTGCTTTCTGTGAGTTTATTCACTTAACCTGTGAGGTATGTGCTGTCATTCCCCTGTTTTCCTGGTGAGGAAACTGAGGCCCAGAGAGGGGAAGTCTCTTGCCTGAGGCCACACAGTAGCAGGTCTGTGGTGGAGCAGGGAGGTGGCCCCTGGGCATCCATGTAGATTAGTGGTGATGTATATAGCGCAGGTAGCAGAGAGTTGACGGCGGATGAATTGGGTGGTGGTTAGAGCTGGTCAACCTCAGATTCAGAGCCTGTCTCTGGCCTGTTCTACCCTTGCCTCCATCTCAACTCACATGCCAGCCTCCAACTCCCATGACCCTCAACTCTATCTGGCTGCCATCAGAAAAAACCTCTTAGCCAGGAGTTCGAGACCAGCCTGGAACCCTGTCTCTACTAAAGATACAAAAATTAGCCAGGCGTGGTGGCCCATGCCTGTGGTCCCAGCTGCTCAGGAGGCTGAGGCATAAGAATTGCTTGAATCCAGGAGGCGGAGGTTGTGCTGAGCGGAGATCCTGCCATTGAACTCTAGCCTAGGCAACAGAGCAAGACTCTGTATCAAAAAGATAAAAGAAAAGGAGGGAAGGGAAAAGAAACAAGAAAAGAAAAGAAAGCTGGGTACAGTGGCTCACATCTGTAATCCCAACACTTTGGGAGGCTGAGGCGGGTGGATTACCTGAGGTTCGGAATTTGAGACTAGCCTGACCAACATCGAGAAACCCCGTCTCTACTAAAAATACAAAATTAGCTGAGCATGGTGGCACATGCCTGTAATCCCAGCTACTCGGGAGTCTGAGGTAGGAGAATCGCTTGAACCCTGGAGGCAGAAGTTGCAGTGAGCCGAGATCGCGCCATTGCACTCCAGCTGGGAGACAAAAGCAAGACTTTGTCTCAAAAGAAAAAAATCTCTCTACCCATTGACCACCAACTCTAAAAACATAGCCCCCAACACCCAAGCTAGGGTACCCAGCTCCTAGCCAGCTACCAACCACTTGGACTGCTGAGCTTGGACCCCCCACCTAGTCCCACCCTGGAGGTTTGAAGTTCCACCCCATCCCCTGTAACTGGTAACCACTGCCAATAGCGCCACCCCCAGCAACCACCAATCCTCGCCGACTTCATCAACCTTTGATCTCCAGTTCCCTAAGCCCAGTGCCCTATTCATCCACCTTCCCCAGCACCCCTCCCTCACTCTTGGAAGCAATGTTGCCACAGCGATGCAGTGTAATGGTTAGGAGTATGGCCTCTGGGATCAGACTGGGTTTGAATTCTGAGCCCATGATTTAGCTGCTGTGTGACCTTTGTGAGCTTTAGTTTACTCATCTGTCAGATGGAGATCTGTCTCTTATGGTCCTTTCCGGAACTTAGTGAGATGATGTCGTAGTTATTTATCATGGTGGTTGGTGCAGAGTTCGTGTCCAGGAGACATTAGGAACCTGCTTTTTTTTTTTTCTTTGACTTTCTGGTCAGTCTGTGCTTCTCCATTAGGAACTTGCATTTTTTTTTTTTTTAGACGGAGTTTCCCTCTTGTTACCTAGGCTGGAGTGCAATGGCACGATCTCGGCTCACCGCAACCTCTGCCTCCTGGGTTCAGGCAATTCTCCTGCCTCAGCCTCCTGAGTAGCTGGGATTACAGGCATGCGCCACCGTGTCCAGCTAATTTTAGTAGAGATGGGGTTTCACCATGTTGACCAGGATGGTCTCGATCTCTTGACCTCGTGATCCACCCGCCTCGGCCTCCCAAGTGCTGGGATTACAGGTTTGAGCCACTGCGCCCGGCCCATCAACTTGGATTTTTTATGATCACATTTTTTTTTGTTTGAGACAGAGTCTCGCTCTGTTGCCCAGGCTGGACTGCAATGGTGCGATCTCAGCTCCACCTCCCGAGTTCAAGCGATTCTCCTGCCGCAGCCTCCTACTCAGCTGGGATTACAGGCGCATGCCACCGTGCAGGCTAATTTTTGTATTTGTAGTAGAGATAGCATTTGACCATGTTGGCCAGGCTGGTCCTGAACTCCTGACCTTAAGTGATCCACTGGCCTCGGCCTCCCAAAGTGCTGGGATACAGGCGTGAGCCACCTGATCCAGTCTATGACCTCATTTAACTGTATATAACAAACCCCAAAATAACAGGGACTTCAACAGGATAGAACGTTATTTCTCTTCTCACATAAATAGTCCACAGGGACTGAGTGCTGTGGCTCATGCCTATCTCAGCATTTTGGGAGGCCAAGACAGGTGGACTGCTTCAGGCCAGGAGTTTGAGATCACCCTGGCCAACATGGTAAAACATGGTTTCTACTAAAAATAAAAATACAAAAATTAGCCAAGTGTGGCGGTGCACACCTGTAGTCCCAGCTACATGGGAGGCTGAGGCAGGAGAATCACCTGAACCCAGAAAGTGGAAGTTTCAGTGAACCAAGATTACACCACTGCACTTTAGCCTGGGCAAAAGAGCGAGACCCTTTCTCAAAAAAATCCAACCCAGGCTGGGCATGGTGGCTCATGTCTGTAATCCCAACACATTGGGAGGTTGAGGTGGGCAGATCACGAGGTCAAGAGATTGAGACCATCCTGGCCAACATGGTGAAACCCCATCTCTACTAAAAATACAAAAATTAGCTGGGGGTAGTGGCACTCGCCTGTAGTCCCAGCTACTTGGGAGGCTGAGGCAGGAGAATTGCTTGAACTTGGGACGCAGAGGTTGCAGCGACCTGAGATCACACCATTGCACTCCAGCCCAGGCAACATAGCGAGACTCCGTCTCAAAAAAATGCCAAAAAACAGTCTGGGCGTGGTGGCTCCTGTCTGTAATCCCAGCACTTTGGGAGGCCGAGGCGGGTGGATCACCTGAAGTCAGGTGTTCAAGACCAGTCTGGCCAACATGGTGAAACCTTGTCTCTACTAAAAATACAAAAATTAGCCAGGTGTTGTGGTGGGCGTCTGTAATCTCAGTTACTCGGGAGGCTGAGGCAGGAGAATTGCTTGAACTTGGAAGGCGGAGATTGCAGTGAGCCAAGATTGTGCCACTGCACTCTAGAGCAAGACTCTGTCTTAAAAAAAAAAATACTGGCTGGGCACACTGGCTCACGCCTGTAATCCCAGCACTTTGGGAAGCCGAGGTGGGCGGATCATGAGGTCAGGAGATGGAGACCATCCTGGCCAATGTGGTGAAACCCCATCTCTACTAAAAATACAAAAAAATTAGCTGGGCATAGTGGCACAGTAGTCCCAGCTACTCGGGATGCTGAGGCAGGCAAATTGCTTGAACCCAGGAGGTGGAGATTGCAGTGAGTCGAGATCACGCTACTACACTACAGCCTGGGTGACAGTACGAGACTCTGTCTCAAAAAAAAAACTCCTGATCTCAGGTGATCCACCTGCCTCGGCCTCCCAAAGTGCTGGGATTACAGGCGTGAGCCACCATGCCTGGCCCAAGAATCCCTCTTATAATGAAACTTTTTAATTTGATTTTTATTTTTTCTTAAGTCCCCATTATGCCTGAGAATGACACTTATTTTTTCTGACAATTTTGGGACTTGTGACTTCCCAACTTGCGTCTCCTATGGTCTGGAGCTTTTACTTTTTGGGTTGTCTCTCTATGTTGGGGTGCTTTGGAACGTCTTCTCCTTTCTCACTGTTGGGGAAAACTCTCCATGGCCGTGTAGGTGGATGGCTTCAACCCTAGCTCCACAACAGCTGTGAGCTTTCCAGTTACACTCCCTGGGCGCCTTGGTTTACTTGTTATTATCACTACTTTTAGAGATAAGGTCTTGCTCTGTTGGTCAGGCTGGAGTGCAGTGGTGGGATCATAATTCACTGCAGCCTCAAATGGGGCTCAAGTGATCCTCCTGCCTCATCCTGCCAGGTAGCTGGGACTACAGGTGTGCACCACCATACCCAGCTAACTTTTAAATATATTTTTTTGTAGAGACAGGATCTTGCTGTGTTGTGTTGGGATTACAGGCATGAACCACCATGCTTGGCGTTCAATTTACTTATTCTCTGAGAATGGTGACAGTCCCACATGGATTCTCCTTGGGATTAAGAGGGTACCTTAAGGCCAGGCACAGTGGCTCACGACTGTAATCCCAGTACTTTGGGAGGCCAAGGCAGGTGGATCACCTGAGGTCGGGAGTTTGAGACCAGCCTGGCCAACATGGTGAAACCCCGCTTCTATTAAAAAGACAAAAATTAGCCGGGCGTGGCACTTGCCTGCAGTTTCAGATATTTGGGAGACTGAGGCAGGGGAATCACTTGAACTGAGGAGGCAGAGGTTGCACTGAGCCAAGAGTATGCCACTGCACTCCAGCCTGGGCAACAGAATGAGAGTCCATCTAAACAAAAAAAAAAAAGAGGCCACCTTGATACCACATTTTGCAGGGATGGGGCATTCGAGTTAGGGCCTGGTCAGAAGTTGGCCCTAAGTCACACTGCACTTCTCTCTGTTCATCCTCATAGGCCCGTTCCTCCCGCCTTCAGCCCTGCTGCCAGACCCAGACTTCTTCTCTGGCACCGTGTCCCTGCCCGGCCTGGAGCCCCCTGGTGGGCCTGACCTCTTGGACGATGGCTTTGCCTACGACCCCACAGCCCCCCCACTCTTGACCATGCTGGACCTGCTGCCCCCCGCGCCGCCACACGCCAGCGCTGTTGTGTGCAGTGGGGGTGCTGGGGCTGTGGTTGGGGAGCCCCCCGGCCCTGAGCCGCTGACACTGGACTCCTACCAGGGCCTGGGCCCCGGGGACGGAGGCACCGCCAGCCTAGTGGGCAGCAACATGTTCCCCAATCAGTACCGTGAGGCAGCCTTTGGGGGCGGCCTCCTGTCCCCTGGGCCTGAAGCCACGTAGCCCCGTGGTGCCAGAGGAGGGGCACTGGGTGGGGAGGGAGGTGGAGGAGCTGTGCAATCCCAACCAGAATGTCCAGCATCCCCATCCCCTTGGCCCACCCTTGGGTTGGTCTTCCTCATGCTTCTGAAGCGGACATATTCAGCCTTGGCGAGAAGCTCCGTTGCACAGGTTTCCCCTTGAGCCCACTTTACAGATGAGGAAACTGAGTCCGGAAAGGGTATGCTCCCGTGCACTAGCTTGTTACAGCTGCCTCTGCCCCCACATGTGGGGGCACCTTCTCCAGTCGGTTTCGGAAAAGACTACATATGAGAGGAGGGGGCAGATCCATGGCCCTCCCTCCCCAGACTTGAAGGGGTGGGGGTGGGGTAGGTTGTTAGAGTCTTTCCAATAAAGATGAGTTTTTGAGCCTCGGGGGTCTCGTCTGTTCTGCGCTTGGGAAATGCCCCAGTCCTTTACACAGCAAAGAAAGCCTTCAGCCTGGGGGCTTACGCCTGTAATCCCAGTACTTTAGGAGGCAAGGCGGGAGGATCGCTTGAGACCAGCCTGGGCAACATGACGAAACCCAGTTTCAACAAAAAATACAAAAATTAGCCGGGCTGAGTGGTGCCCAGCTACTCCGGAGGCTGAGGTAGGAGGATGGCTTAAGCCCGGGAGGTGGAAGTTGCAGTGAGCCCAGACCGCACCACTGCACTCCAGCCTGGGTGGCAATGCGAGGCCCTGTCTCAAAAAATAAACAAAATTTTAAAAAATAGCGAAAATACCCGAGCTCCACCCTTCGTTCTCCCACTTCAACTTCCTCTGGACTCCGCCCCTCTCGACTCTAGGACCCGCCCCTCACGTCGGCGGAAGTGCGCTACGCGGCGGTCCACCTCCGCCCCCTCCTCCTACCGCAGCATTCCATTTCCGTTTCCGGTGCGGGCGGCGCGCTAGCGCAGCGGTGGGAGGCTGCTACCAGCCGGTGAGTGCGGGCGGCGGGCTCGACCTTCCGGCTTTCGGGCAGGCGTCAGCCCAGCTTCTTCCTTTCCTCGGGCTCTCCCCATGCTGCTGTAGGCCTCTGCTGCGTCCCGGCCCCGAGATGGCTTGTTCCTCACCCCCTTCGGCCTGACGGGCCGAAGGCCGCGCCCTTGCCCCAGAAGTCGCCGCGTTTCTCTTGGCTTTCGGCCCAGCAGCCTGTCACAGGCCCGCCCCCTTGTCAAAAAAAAAAAACAAAAACAAACAAAAACCTAGCCCAAATCCTCCGGCCGCGACGCGATCTACAAGCCCGGTGCAAACCCTTGATCTCTTCCTCGCCCGCAAGCCCTGCCCCCAAGCTCAGCCCACGCCCTCCCGCCAGCCAGCTCCGCCTCTCTCAGGCTTTACCCTCTTTTTCCCTGGATACTGTCTCCACCACGACATCTAGATCCCCTCTTTAGACCTCACCTTCACTCTGGTCTCCTTGCAACACCCCCTCCCCGTGTTCCCACTCCCTCTAGCATCTTCATCTTCCGCCACACCCTTCACCCGTCCTCGACCTCCCCCTTCCTACAACTGCACTTGCTCCCTTAAAGACTTTCTCCGATTTCTTCTATCTGCCTTCATCCTTATCCTCCTCATCTAGCATGGGGCAGCCTTTTCAGCTCTTCTCTTTCCCTTGAGATCCAGCCTCAGGTGCTCAAGGTTTGCCTTCTGACTTTACTTCAAACACTACTCATGTTTCAAAACCTTCCATCTCTGACTCCAGCACGTGGAGTCTAGGACACCCCTTTCCCAGGGATGCTCACCTCAGAATCACCTGAGGGTTTTTCAGATTGCCCAAGCTGCCAGATGGAAGTTGTTAGAGGTGGACTTGAACATCTGGCACACCGTTCTGAAGCCATACTTCTGCTCCCTGAACCTAAGAGATGTGTTGTTTGAGATTGACTCTGTCACCAACCTTTTAGATGACTTTGATTCTGCCCATATAGTTTTTACAGCCTATCTGACGCTCCTGGTACCTTTCTTTATCCCTCAGGTTGAGGCCCCACGCTTGGCCTCACCACAATGTGGCACGAGGCTAGGAAGCATGAGCGGAAGCTTCGAGGTATGATGGTCGATTACAAGAAGCGGGCAGAGCGGAGACGGGAGTATTATGAAAAGATCGTGAGTAACTGGCCTTTCGTCTCTGGTGTGGGACCCTGGGTTGGGGGCTGAAGCTGGTCATCCTGATAAAATCTGGACTTGGAAGTATGCCAGGACAAGAGCTTCATTTCCTCAGGAGTATATTCGTTAATTGTTTCTTGAGCGTAATCATCGATAAGATCCCAAGGGCTTCTGTGTGTCGTAGCATACTGTGTCATTTGGTCAGTGCCAATCAGGTGTTAGCAAGAAGAAGGGAAATCTCTGTAATGCTCAGAGCAGTCCTGACGTTAGATTGGCCACCTCCAGAATGTTGTCTGTTTTGCTTATTGCTGGCTTCCCATGCCCGGAAGTATTTGAGATTTGGCTTGGCACACAACAGGAGTGAGTATTAAGTTGGCTGGGTGTGGTGGCTCACACCGGTAATCCTGGCGCTTTGGGAGGCTGAGGTGGGTGGATCACCTGAGGTCGCAAGTTTGAGATCAGCCTGGCCAAAATGGTGAAACCCCGTCTCTACTAAAGATAGAACAATTAGCCAGGCGTGGTGCTGTGTGCGTGTAATCCCAGCTACTTGGGTGGCTGAGGCAGGAGAATTGCTTGAACCTGGGAGGAAGAGACTGCAGTGCGTGGAGATTGTGCCACTGCACTCTAGCCTGGGTGACAGAGCAAGATGGTCTCCAAAAAAAAAAGGGGGAGTGAATACAAAATGAAATCTGACCACTTCTGTCTGCTGTTTGATGCTTCACTTGCTTTTGGGGAGAAGACCAAAGTATCCCTGGTCTAAAAGACTCTTGTGGTCTCACCACTCAGCTTCATCCTTGGACAGCTCCACTGGCCTTCTGTTTCTGCCACCACAGGGCTTTGGCCTGAAATGCCGCCTTCTCACCTGTTTAACTCCTGTGTATCCTAGGCTGGGCTTGGTGGCTCAAGCCTGTAATCCCAGCACTTTGGGAGGCCGAGGCAGGTGGATCCACGAGGTCAGGAGTTCAAGACCAACCTGGCCAACATGGCGAAACCCTGTCTCTGCTAAAAATACAAAAAACTTCGCTGGGCGTGGTGGCACATGCCAGTAATCCCACCTATTCAGGAGGCTGAGGCAGGAGAATCACTTGAAACCGGAAAGTGGAGGTTACAGTGAGCCAAGATCGTGCCACTGCACTCCAGCCTGGGCAACAAGAACAAAACTCTGTCTCAAAAAAACAAGCAAACAAACAAACAAAAACCTCCGGTGTATCCTTGGTATTCCAGCTTGAAATGGCACCTGTTTACTAGCTTCAGTTCTGTTAGATGACATTTATTTAGACATTCCCCATTTACTCCTGTATTACCACCCCAGCCTCCTCCCTGGTCTGCTGGCCGCCAGTTCTGGCCCCTCCAATCTGTCCTCCCCAGAAGGGTCTGAGAGGCCTTTCAAAAGCACAAAACTGACCTTGTCCCTTCCTTGCTCAGAGTACCTTCATGGCTCCTAAGTGCCCTTGAGAGAAAGCCCAGGCTCCTCACTTTGGCCTTTGGACCCTGCATGGCTTGGCCGTTGCCCCTCCTCTAGACTCAGCGCCACCCCACACTCTGCCTTGTTCATTTGTGAAAGTTATTTTGGCCTCCTTGCTATTATTCCGCCGACCCAGGCATGACCTGGCCACAGGACTTGTGTATGACCTCTTTCCATACCTGGTTCACTACTGCCTGTCTGTCAGATCTCAGTTGTCAGGGAAGTCTTGTTTCCCAGGCTCCGTCAAGTGTCCTTTAAAAATGCCGTCATCATTGCTCCCTTCCCCTCTGTGGAATTTAACACACTTAAGATACACATACATGGGCCGGGCACAGTGGCTGACGCCTGTAATCCTAGCATTTTTGGAGGTTGAGGCAGGATCACCTCAAGTCAAGTTTGAGACCAGCCTGGCTAACATAGTAAAACCTCATCTTTCCTAAAAATACAAAAATTAGCAGGATGTGGTGGTGGGCGCTTGTAATTCCAGCTACTCGGGAGGCTGAGGCAGGAGAATCACTTCAACCTGGGAGACAGAGGTTGCAGTGAGCTGAGATCATGCCACTGCACTCCAGCCTGGTGACAGAGCAAGACTCCATCTAAAAAAAAAAAGAAGAAGATGTACATACGTGCACAGGTTGAACATCCCTAATTTAAAAATCCAAAATGCTCCAAAATCTTTTCTTTTTTGAGACAGTCTTGCTCAGTCACCCAGGCTGGAGTGCAGTGGCACCATCTCAGCTCACCGCAACCTCCGCCTCCTGGGTTCAAGCTGTTCCCCTGCCTCACTCAGCCTCCTGAGTAGCTGGGATTGCAGACGTGTGCAACTATTCCTGACTAATGTTTGTATTTTTGATAGAGATGGGGTTCTTTCATATTGGTCAGGCTAACTCCTGACTTCAGGTGATTCGCTTTCCTCAGCCTCCCAAACTGCTGGGATTAGACGTGAGCCACCATGCCTGGCTAGCTCCAAAATCTGAAACTTTCTGCATACTGACATGATTCCCCTCCACAAGTGGAAAGTTCCACACATAA
The DNA here is from genome assembly GCF_049354715.1 of Callithrix jacchus. NCBI lineage: Eukaryota > Metazoa > Chordata > Mammalia > Primates > Cebidae > Callithrix > Callithrix jacchus. The sequence goes on from NC_133523.1 coordinate 39,245,177, forward strand.
GTACTTAACACAAACTTTGTTTCATGCACAAAACTATTTAAAATATTGTATACAATTACCTTCAGGCTGTGCTTATAAAGTATAAATGAAATTGGTCTTTGGACTTGGGTACCATCCCTAAGATACCTCATTACGAATAGGCAAATATTCCAAAATCTGAAAAAATCCAGAACACTTCGGATCCCAAGCATTTTGGATAAGGGATACTTAATGTGTGTGTATGTCTGTCTGTCTGCGTGTGTATATGTGTATAATATATATATGTACAATAGACATATATACAGAGCTGGGTGTATGCATATTTGTATGAATAGATAACATACATGTTTATTTTATATATATATATGTGAGACTGGGGACTAGGTGTATTTGGGTCATATTTGTATTCCAGGGTTGAGTCCATCAAATATGGCTTGAAAGGGCAGATGAATGAAGCAGTATTAACAATAGTAATTAAACATTTGCTTGATCCTTAGCAGGCATCCCCAGGCCACCACGTGAGAGGGCTTTAGATGCAGGATATTTTTTTTTGAGACGGAGTTTCACTGTTGTTACCCAGGCTGGAGTGCAATGGCGCGATCTCGGCTCACCGCAACCTCTGCCTCCTGGGTTCAGGCAATTCTGCCTCAGCCTCCCGAGTAGCTGGGACTACAGGCACACACCACCATGCCCAGCTAATTTTTGTATTTTTAGTAGAGACGGGGTTTCACCTCGTTGACCAGGATGGTCTCGATCTCTTGACCTCGTGATCCACCTGCCTCGGCTTCCCAAAGTGCTGGGATTACAGGCATAAGCCACAACTTCTGGCCTGATGCGGGATTTTTTTTGAACCCTCGAAGTCACCCATGAGACAGATGGCTCTTGCGGCCACTCAGCAGAGAGGAGGAAGCTCTAAGAGCTCTCTCTTGCCTCTGCCACCCAGGAAGGAACCACGGGCTAAAAGGAGAACTCATCATTGATAGGATCAGAACAATGTACCCATGAGGATAAGGCCTGTGTCTGTCGGTCATAGTTGAGGCCCCAGCAGTGGCCTAGGAGCACAGCACTCAGGAATGAATGGCTGCCAGTTATTAAGGGCCCATGGTGTACCAGACTCAGTGCTCACCAGTTTGGCATAGTAATCCTTTTCACAGGCCTGGAGGTAGATATGGATCATGCGTGTGTTGAAGGTGATGCCTCAGTAACAGCTAATGTGTTGAGCAGTCCTCTGGTAACCAGTACACTAGCTACTTGTCTGTGTCTCTGCTTCGTCAAAACCACACCCCAGACTGGGAGGTGGTTCTTTTTTTTCCGAGATGGAATCTCACTCTGTCTCCCGGGCTGGAGTGCAGTGGTGCCATCTTGGCCTACTGCAACCTCTGCCTCCTGGGTTCAAGCGATTCTCCTGCCTCAGCCTCCTGAGTAGCTGGGACTACAGGTGCATGCCAACAAGCCTGGCTAATTTTTTGTATTTTTAGTAAAGATGGGGTTTCACTATGTTAGCCAGGATGGTCTCGATCTCCTCACCTTGTGATCCACCTGCATCGGCCTCCCAAAGTGCTGGGATTACAGGGGTGAACCACCAAGCCCGGCTGGAGGTGGTTCTTATTATTTCCATTTTACAGAGGAGCAAACTGGAGCTCAGAAATGCATGGGCACAGTCACATAGCACTGGGGCAGAGCTGGCACTGTAACCCAGTCTCTGACCCTTAACCTCTCCAAGCTTTTTGCCTGCACGTCATCCTGCAGAAATGAGGGTCAAAAAGGTGAGGCATATAGCAAGACCCCATCTCTGCAAAAAATAGTTAAAAAGAAAAATCAGCCAGGTGTGGTGGCATGCACCTGTGGTCACTGCTATTCGGGAGGCTGAGGCAGGATGAGACAGGAGGATCTCTTGAGCTTGGGAGGGTGGGGCTACAGTGAGCTGTGATTGCACCACTGCACTGGAACCTGGGTGACAAGAGTGAGACCCTGTCTCAAAAAACAAGAAAGGTGAAGCAACTTGCCCAAGGCGCACAGCCAGGAGGCGAGACACCATTGTGGTTAGTCCTTAGAATTTGGAGTCACGGGGCTCTGGGTTCAAATTATAGTGATCCCGCTTACCTACAGTGTGGCATGGGCAAGTAACTGTCTCCCTGAGCCCGTCTCCCCGTCTCCTCTTCCGCATGTGAAATGATGTCACATCAACAGACAGCTTTGGCTGTAACAAACCTAAAGCATCCATCAATGGCTTCAACAAGATAGAAGTTTATTTCTTAGTCATAGAAAAGCCATGAGGTAGCCAGCTCAGCTCGGGGACCTAAGCTGCTGCTTTTTGTGGTTCTCCTGTGCACAGCTTCCCTTCCCAGTGTTGTGTCAAGGTCTAAGAGGCTCTAGCCATTGTGGCTTCATTTCACTCGGCAGGGAGGAAGAAGGGAGGAAAAGGGGCAAAGCGCTCCTGCCATTCGTTGAGCAAGTTTCTAGGCCGGGTGTGGTGGCTCACACCTGTAATCCCAGCACTGTGGGAGGCCGAAGCAGGAGGATTGCTTGAGCCTAGGAGATCAAGACCAGTCTGGTCAACATAGTGAAATCCCGCCTATGCCAAAATATACAAAAATAGGTGGCCATGGTGGTGTGCGTCTGTGGTCCCAGCTCCTCCTGAGGTGGGAGGATTGCTTGAGCTCGGGAGGTGGAGGCTGCAGTGAGCTGTGATCGCACCACTGCACTCCAGCCTGAGCGAGAGAGCGAGAACTTGTCTTTAAAAAAAAATTTCCAAATGTTTTCCCATGACATTCCTACTCCTCCCCTGCTGACCAGGAAGTAGTGTCATGAACAGCTTCGAGAAAGGCTAAGAGGTATACACTTTATTTTAGGTCGCCCTGAGCAGATACATAGGGAGTTCTGTTACTGTTGTGGGAAAGGGAATAGATGTGGGTTGCCAGTTAATGGTTTCCCACAAATGGCAGAGACTAGCACACGCCCCTCAGTGTTACAGGAGTGTTGGACACAGGGACCGCTGAGGAAGGCCTGGCCAGCGTTGCTATTGCTCAGTAAATGTTAGCTCTTGTTACTGACGTTATTGTTCGTGGTAGAGCTGGAGTTTGGATCCAGGTGGAGGGATGGTGAGAGGAAAGGTTGGAGCTGGGACTCCAGGCCCCCTCCTTGTTAGCAGGGGAGCTTGCTGCATTGTATTCCTCCTCAGGACCGTGGTGACAGCCAGCTCCTCTCACTGGATGACGGGGAGGCGTTCAAAGAACAAGTGTGTGTGGGTGCTTTGTGGTGCAGGCCTGTACAAGCGGCCATTGTCCCTGTATGTGAACGCGACCTGCATTCTGATCTGGGCTGCCAGGCTGTGGGTGATGGCTGGGCCGTGGCTGATGGCTGCTTTCAGAAGGCTCTCATCGCAGTCTTGGGCTGAGAGCAGAGGCTGTGGGGCGAGTGTCACTGAGGCTGCAGTAGATTGTGGTAGGCTGAATGAGCGGGTCCAGATGTAGTTGGTTTCTCTCTTCCTGATCTGTCCTTGGTGCCTGCTTTCTCTCCCTGTCTTCAGTCCCAGGTGGACTCCAGGCCTGTCATTGCTCCTGTCCTTGTCAATGTTCCTTTTTAACAGTGGTTTGGATAAAGAAACAGCATCAGGATCCTATGTTGATATGGAAGTGAGAAGTAAACAGGTCTGTCTCCCACACCAGACTGTGACCCCATGAGGGCAGGGCCGGGGCTGTCTCAGTTATTGCTATGCCCTAGCACAGGGCCTGCTTAACAGTTGAATGAATGAATGAATGAGCAACTTCATGAACTCCTCTGACCCCATCTGATCCTAGAGACAGGATAATCCAGTGGTTAAGAATCGGTTTTGGGCCGGGCGCGGTGGCTCCCACCTATAATTCCAACACTTTGGGAGGCTGAGGCAGGTGGATCACCTGAGGTTGGAAGACAGCCTGACCAACATGAAGAAACCCTGTCTCTACTAAGAATACAAAATTGGCTGGGCATGGTGGCACATGCCTATAATCCCAGCTACTCAGGAGGCTGAGGCAGGAGAATTGCTTGAACCCAAGAGGCAGAGGTTGCAGTGAGCCAAGATTGCACCACTTCACTCCAGCCTGGGCAACAGGGCGAGACTCTGTCTGGGCCAGTGGGGAGTCCGTCCTATGCTACAATATTGATGAACCCATAATATCCAGGATGTTACGCTAAGTGAAATGAGCCAGCCACAAAAAGACAGTATTGTATGATTCCACTTAGAAGTACATAAATTAGTTAACCTTGCTTGAGCCCAGGAGTTCCAGGCTGCATTGAGTTATGATCACACTGCTTCACTCCAGCCTGAGTGACAGAGTGAGACTCCATCTCAAAGGAAGGAAGGAAGGTGGGGGGAAGAGAAAGAAAAAAAAGAAAAGAAAAAAGAAAAAAAGGCGCTCACTTCGGCAGCACACATACTAAAATTGGAACAATACGTAGATTAGCGTGGCTCCGGCACAAGGATGACACAGAAATTCTTGAAGCCTTGCATATTTTTGGTAAATAAAAAAAACTGAAAGAAAAGTCAAACCCTCAGAAAATATAGTCATGGTTGACAAGGACAGGGGGAAGAGGAAAAGGGGAGTTCAGTTTGGTTTCAGTTTTGTAAGATTTTTTCAATCTTGCAACTTTTTCAGTTCTAGAGCTCCATTGCACCTAAGGTTGCATATAGCTACCGCTGCGGCACTGTCCGTTTAAAAATGTTAAGATGGTCAATTTTATGGTATATGTTTTTTACTACAATTAAAAAAAATTACTCTTGGCCAGGTGTGGTGGCTCACACCTATAATCCCAGCACTTTGGGAGGCCGAGGCAGGCAGATCACCTGAGGTCAGGAGTTCAAGACCAGCCTGGCCAACATGGGGAAATCCCGTCTCTACTAAAAGTACAAAAATTAGCCAGGTGTGGTGGCGCATGCCTGTAATCCCAGCTACTCGGGAGGCTGAGGCAGGAGGCTTGAACTCCCCAGGAGGCAGAGATTTCAGTGAGCCGAGATCGTGCCACTGCTCTCCAGCGTGGGCAACAAGAGCAAAACTCTGTCTCAAAGCAAACAAACAAAAAATTACTCTTAAATTAAAAATAAATAAATGAAAATTAAAAAGAAATAGATTTTGTAGTCAGGCCTCTCTGGGTCCAGATCCTAGTTCTGCTTATTCCTAGTGTTAGGCAGGTGTGCCCCACGGCTCTGAGCCTCAGTTTGCTCATCTGTAACATGGGCATAAGAATAGTACTTTTTGGGCTGGGCGTGGTGGCTCACGCCTATAATCCCAGCACTTTGGGAGGCCGAGGCAGGTGGATCACGAGGTCAAGAGATCGAGACCATCCTGGTCAACAAGGTGAAACCCCGTCTCTACTAAAAATACAAAAATTAGCTGGGCATGGTGGCGTGCGCCTGTAGTCCCAGCTACTCAGGAGGCTGAGGCAGGAGAATTGCCTGAACCCAGGAGGTGGAGGTTGCGGTGAGCCGAGATCGTACCATTGCACTCCAATCTGGGTAACAACAGTGAAACTCCATCTCAAAAAAAAAAAAATAATAGTACTTTTTGGCTGAGCACAGTGGCTCACACCTCTAATCCCAGCACTTTGGGAGCCCGAGGCAGGCAGATCACGAGGTCAGGAGTTTGAGACCAGCCTGCCCAACATGGTAAAAACCCCGTCTCTACTAAAAATACAAAAATTTAGTTGGGCATGGTAGCTCATGCCTGTAATCCCAGCTACTCCGGAGGCAGAGGCAGGAGAGTCACTTTAACTTGGGAGGCAGAGGTTGCAGTGAGCTAAGATCACACCATTGCACTCCAGCCTGAGTGACAGAGCAAGGCTGTCTCAAAAAAAAAAAAAAAAAATAGTATGTTTCTCCCATGGTTGGAAGTTCAAGTGAGTGCGCGTAAAACAGTGGCTGGTCTTGAGCAGGGTTCACTGATGTTTCCAGATACTCCCAACAGAGCCAGGCCCTGGACTCCAGGTGTTTACTCCCAGCTCAGTGCTTTTTCCTTTCTGCGAAGCTGACCCTGCCAGTAGCTTCCCCGTACCTGCCAAATTCTGTCCTACAAACAGTGTCCCATGAGTCCTGGCTGTGGGAACTGGGCATTTGGCCTGGAGCAGCCTCAGACGTATGATGGGATCTTGGCCTTGGACTTGGCTGGCCTGTCCCAGGGCAGAGGGAGCTGAGTGCGCTGTGTGGCTCCAGTTGAGGAATCAGCTAAGGAAGCAGGCGAGGTGCAGGGTGAGGAGCTGGACTCCAGCAGCTCCACCTCGCTGGGCCTGTGGTCTGAGCATTCCCCAGACTCAGTTTCTTAAGGCGTGAAATGAGGGTGCTAGCAGCCTGGCACCTGTCACGTAGTGAGTGCAGGGTTGAAACTAGCAGAGTTTTAGCTGTGGTCCCTGGTGAGTGACTCAGTTCCTTACACAGCCCAGGCTGCTTCTGCTCATCTGCTGGCTGAGGGCTATAGGGTGGGAGATGGAGACAGAGTGAGGGGGTTCAGGAGCTTGGAAACTTGGAGCTGATATTTTTTCCTGAAGGGGCTCAGAGTCCTCATCTGTTAGTAAGGGTTATTTCTCTCTTTCCTTCACTGGGTGTTGCTGAGCTCCTACCATGTGCCAGGTCCTATTCTAGGCCCTAGGGTTACAGCAGCCAACAAAACAGAGCCCTGCCTCATGGGAGTTACGTTCTAGCGTGGGAGACAGGTGGTAGATGAATATGAGGGACAGTGGCAGGTGGTAGCAGGTGCTCAGAGGAAAACAAGTGGAGTTAAGTGAGTGAATTATGTGAATTACATCTCAATAAAGCCACAGAGTGAAGGAGCTGGAATTGATAAGTGGGGAGCTATTTATTTGATTTTATAGGGTCACTGAGGACGGCTTTTAGTAGGAGATCTGAAAGGAACAGGGGAGCAAGCGCAGAGGTCCTGAGCAGAAGCGTGGGCATGTCTGGAGTGCCCAGGGAATGGCGTGAAGGCCAGTGTGCCTGGAGCAGGGGAGGGGCGGGGAGAAGTCAGAGAGGGACAGGCCAGTGCCTGTGAGGGCTGAAGGGGGCAGGGGGCAGCCCGACAAGTTTCAGTAAATTCCCTGGAGACAGAGCCAAGGGACAAGGCTGCCCAGTGGTCCAGTTGAGAGGGGATGCTGGCTGGACCAGGGTGGGGGTGGGGATGAGAAGTGACTGGACTCTGGGTATGTGTGCTCAGTCCAGATTTCATGGACAGGACAGCAGCCACTCCTACAGCTCTTGTTGGCTCCTCTGGGAGCACCCAGCAAGAGGTCAGCCAGGGCCCTGCTCTCTGGAAGCTCAGTGCTGGGAGACGGAGTTTCGCTGTTGTTACCCAGGCTGGAGTGCAATGGCATGATCTCGGCTCACCGCAACCTGCCTCCTGGGTTCAAGCAATTCTCCTGCCTCAGCCTCCCGAGTAGCTGGGACTACAGGCGCGCACCAGCATGCCCAGCTAATTTTTTGTATTTTTAGTAGAGACGGGTTTCACCACGTTAACCAGGATGGTCTCGATCTTTTGACCTCGTGATCCACCCGCCTCGGCCTCCCAAAGTGCTGGGATTAAAGGCGTGAGCCACCATGCCCGGCCACCTTTTTGGTTTTTTTTTAAAAACAGCTTCATTGAGATACAGTTCACACAGTTCACTCATTGAAGGGTGTAAATCAGTCCTTTTCAGGATAGATTGTGCAGATATCACCACAATCAAATGTTAGAACATTTTCATTACCCCAAAAAGAAGCCCTGTAATTTCAGCACTTTGGGATGCTAAGGCAAATGGATCTCTTGAGTTCAGGAGTTCAAGACCAGCCTGGCCAACACAGTGACATCCAGGCTGTCTTAGCTGCTTGGGAGGCTGAGGCAGGAGAATTGCTTGAACCTGAGAGGCGGAGGTTACAATGATCCAAGATTGTGCCACTGCACGCCAGCCTGGGTGACAGAACCCAGCTAATTTTTTGTATTTTTAGTAGAGCCTGGGTTTCGCCATGTTGGCCAGGCCGGTGTCGAACTCCTGACCTCAGGTGATCCGCCTGCCTTGGCTTCCCAAAGTGTTGGGATTACAGGTGTGAGCCACCATGCCTGGTTAATTCCCTTATTTCTAAAGGTTAGCAGGTTGGTTCACCTCTGAGGTATGGCCCACTTGACCTCAGAAGTGAGCTTGCTGCTAAGCTTGGTTGTGTGTGAGGGGGTGGGGTTTGGAGCTCTTGGATGGTGACCTCAGTCCTGTTTGCTGCTGCAGAAGAAGGACCCAGCACAGTTCCTGCAGGTACACGGCCGAGCTTGCAAGGTGCACCTGGATTCTGCAGTTGCCCTGGCCGCTGAGAGCCCTGTTAACATGTAAGACTGATACGGAAACAGGGGAGTGTCTGTGACTGAAAGTTAGGAGTCAGAAGGGACCCGGGCTGGTGTAGAATCTGGAGCAGAGTCTGAAGTCTGGACAGATGTTTGGGGACTCAGGCAGGGAAGGCGTGACCTGCATGTGAAGGTGATAGTCACAGGGTGTAAGAACAGTGGAGGCCCCAGAGTAGCAGTTGTGGTTGGAGGACTTAGAAATGGGTGGAGCCAGGGCTAGAGGCCCAAAGGAAGCAGAATTGGTTGCCAGCGGGGACTGTCTCAGGGTGCCTAGGGTCCTCACATACCCACTAGGACCTGGTTCAAGTGCCCCACTAGTGCTTGGTTCTGAGAAATGGGGCCCTGGTATCCCCAGGGGCAGTCAGATGACTGGCCTATTTCAGGTCCCAGGAGCCTGAATGTGGAGTCAGGGAAGCTTTCAACAGAGGGACTGAGAGCTGGGGCGTGAGGCGAGGGCCGTGGCATGGGGACCAGAGTGGGCTGAGGGCCAGGCTTCCAAGCCTCAGCTGGCAGGGAGCAAGCACTGGGTCCTGGGCAGTGTGGACCCTGAGATTCTTGCTCTCCTGCTCCCCTCCCACTTCAGGATGCCCTGGCAGGGGGACACCAACAACATGATTGATCGCTTCGATGTCCGTGCCCACCTGGATCACATCCCCGACTACACCCCCCCGCTGCTCACCACTATGTAAGCCACCTCCCAGGGGGTTGCCAGGCACTGCACCAGGTCATACCCAAAAGCCCCTGTTCTTTTCCCAGCCTGCCTGTCACCTTCCTTGGAGCCCCTCCTATTTGTTACTGCCCTCAGCCTGAGGGGGACACCTCATTTCCCTTCCTGCTGGTTTGGGGTGGGATCTACCTGTTCCCTCTGATTTCAAGGTCTTTCCCTCCCCCAAAGCTCCCCAGAACAGGAGTCAGACGAACGGAAGTGTAACTACGAGCGCTACCGAGGCCTGGTGCAGAACGACTTTGCTGGCAGTGAGTGATCTGCAGGGGGACATGGGATGTGGGGCTTGGGGGCCCTGGAGCCTGGAAGACCTAGATCAATTTGGGAAGAAAAGTTTTATCCGTGTACTTCCTACTAAAGGGCCTTGGGTTCCTGCTCCAGCTCTGTGATAGACTCACTTTGCCTGCATCTCTTTCCCCTTCGGGGCCTCCGTCTCTGGATTTGGTATAGGGGACAGCTGCCGACTTGGTTGTTCCTGGCAGGGTCACTTCCATGTACTATGCCTTCTGACTCTGTGTTCTTTTTTCTTTAAAAAATAGGAAAAATAAGAATACATTTTTTTTTTTTGAGACAGAGTTTCACTTTTGTTGCCCAGATTGGAGTGCAATGGTGTGATCTCGGCTCCCTGTAACCTCAGCCTCCCAGGTTCAAGCAATTCTCTTGCTTCAGCCTCCCAAGTTACTGAGATTACAGGGCGTCCACCAGCACACCTAGCTAATTTTGTATTTTTTTAGTGGAGACAGGGTATCTCCTCATTGGTCAGGCTGGTCTTGAACTCCCGACCTCAGGTGATCCCCCCACTTCAGCCTCCCAGAGTGCTAGGATTACAGCTGTGAGCCACCGTGCCTGGCCCAAGAATACATTTTTTAAAACATTTATAAAGATGAGGGTCTCACTGTATTGTCCAGGTTGGTCTGGAACTCCTGGACTCAAGTGATCCTCTGCCTTGGCCTCCCAAAGCGCTGGGATTATAGACATGAACCACCATGCCCAGCCAAGAACACAATTTTTTTTTTTTGAGATGGAGTCTTGCTCTGTTGCCCAGGCTAGAGTACAGTGGCGCGATCTCAGCTCACTGCAGCCTCCGACTCCCAGGTTTAAGCAATTTTCCTGCTTCAGCCTTCTGATAGCTGGGACTACAGGCACATGCCACTGCGTCTGGCTAATTTTTTTTTGTATTTTTAGTACAAACGGAGTTTCACAGTCTTAGCCAGGATGGTCTTGATCTCCTGACCTCGTGATCCACCTACCTTGGCCTCTCAAGGTGCTGGGATTATAGGCTGAACCACCACCCTGCCCAGCCTAAGAACACATTCTTTACCTCTGTGTATTTTCCTCTGCCTGCACAGATCAAATTGTCAGCTCTGAAGAGGAAATTTCTCCTTGATTTAAATTTGACAATGTGCCAAGTGTTCATGTATGTCCAGGAATTTTCCCCCAGCTTTATCACCATTGTCAGTGTCCAAATGAGAAAACAGATGTTCAGGGAAACTCTCTGCTCTGGGCTTGTCCAGGGAGCTTTGTACCCCCACAGACCTGGGCTTTTTTGTCTGTATTATCTCATTACATCTGTACAACCACCTGTCGAGGTAGGGGTGACACCCCGTTTTTGTTTGTTTTATTTTTTTTTTGAGACGGAGTCTCACTCTGTCACCCAGGCTAGTGTGCAGTGGAACAATCTCGGCTCACTGCAACCTCTGCCTCCTGGGTTCAAGCAATTCTCCTGCCTCAGCCTCCCAAGTAGCTGGGATTACAGGTACCTGCCACTTCGCTTGGCTAATTTTGGTAGTTTTAGTAGAGATGGGGTTTCATCATCTTGGCCAGGCTGGTCTTGAACTCCTGACCTCATGATCTGCCTGCCTCAGCCTCCCAGAGTGCTGGGATTACAGGCATGAGCCATTGTGCCCAGCTGTCCCACCATTTTACAGACAAGGACATGGAGGGGGAACACCCTCTCCAAGGAGCTGGGATTCTCCACGTGTTTTTAACCGCTGCTCTCTCCTGATGGAAAACTCCTAACTCACCTACCAAGAAGGACTTGAGATTCCTTCTCTTGGGGTTCCCTGTAGAGTTAAGGGAAGGATGGAGTTCTCTGCTTGGTTTGTCCCTTACCACCTGGCGGGTCTGTTTCCTCCTTGAGAAGGGTGGTGATGATTTTATCGAAGGGGCGGTCGTGAGAGTTGAGTGAGGTGATGTGTTTACAATCACAGCACTGAGCCTGGCACAGATGGCCCTCCATATGGGTTTGCTGGTCCAGTATGTGTTTATTGCTAAGATAGATGCTGCTTTATTTTCTAAAATCAGAGGTTGCTAAAATTCTAACCATCACTGAGGCCTTAGAATCACGGAAATCTGTTATTGATACCATTTTTGCCATCATTCCAGGCCATGTGGATTCTTGATGGTAGAGCCAGGGTTCCCCTTAGTTTCATCTCAGTCTGCATTCATTCATTCATTCATTCATTCACTCACTCATTCACTTCCACACACAGTAACTGAGCACCTGCGGTGTGTCTGGTACTACTCTGGGATCAGTGGCATGGTAGGGGAGAGGGCAGCAACTCCATACTCACTCTCAGTGCTGACGACTGCAAACCAAGGTGATGTGGCAGACAGTATGCCATTCCCTGAGAAACAGAAGTCCTGGTCCGAGGCTGAGTAGTAGCTCCCTGGGAGGCATGGGTAGGCCACAGGATTCCAGGCCAAGAGTAGCCTGTGCAGAGCCCTGTGTGGGGCAGGACTGTGGGCACACTGGAGGGGTAGAGAGAAGGTCTGTGCCGCTAGAGCAGGGAGAGCAATAGAGCTTGTGTGAGACAGCCAGCAGGCCCTCTCCTGGACTTTGGAGATGAGGAGTAGAAACAGGTGTCTGCCAGAGCAAGGAAGGGCCATTCTGCATCTGTTTCTGGCCTGCCAGCCCACCCACCTCTGGTTCCAGATAGAAAAGCTGAGGCCCAGGAAGGGAGCGAGGGAGGGAAGGGGGAAGAAAAGGAAGGAAGGGAAGAAGGGGACTCACCCAGAGTCCTGCAGCGAGTCAGAGACGTGTCTGCAGGGAAGATCAGGGAGGCTCTGGTACATTGTTGAGCCCCCCAAGCTGGGTGTTGGGGGGTGCAGGTGATCCCAGCCCACACCAAACTTAAACCGAGCCACAGAGGGCCACGCAATGGAGTGAACTGTGCAGTCAGAATGGCATGTGGCACTGGGTTATGGTTCTGAAGGGTCCAGCCCGAGGCCTCCAGAAATGGTGAGAATGGTGGTAGAGTGCCCACATACCAGGCACTCACTCTGCCTGTGGTCCCATTTTATGAAAAAGGAAACTGAGGCACAGATGTGTTCAGTCACTCGCCCAAGGTCGTGTATCCAGTGAGTGGTGTGTCCAGGGCTCTGCTGTAGTTGCCTGCATCCTACCAGGCACAGTTTGATTATCTGGAAGCGGCGACTGCCCCCAGCTGCACGGGGGTTGCACCCGTCTTCCTGCCCCACCGCACCCTTGTGTTTCCCCGCTGAACTCCTAGGGTCCCCCACCCACTCTGACCCGGGGCCTCTTGTTTGCTGCAGTCTCAGAGGAGCAGTGCCTGTACCAGATCTACATTGATGAGTTGTACGGAGGCCTCCAGAGACCCAGTGAAGATGAGAAGAAGAAGTGAGTTGGGGTCTGGGATGCAGGGGTTGAGGAGGCAGGAGGGCTGCAAGCCCCAGCGAGGCCTGGCCCCTTGCATCCTGTCCACCAGGGTCTCCACAGAACCGAGGATGGTGTTCAGCACACAGTCAGTGCTCAATTAATAACTGTAGAGGAGGAAGCCCTACCGGGGGGCCAGGGCTTGCTGAGAGCTTTGCTTTACATTCTCAGCTTGGGGAGTAGGGGAGGTGCAGGCCCTATGGTGAGACAGTCCCGTGTTTGAATCCTGGCCATGAGGCCCTGAGTGGAATCCTCTCAGCCTTGCCATGCTTCCCTGTAATGTGGGGTTGGCTGGAGTCCCGGCTGCCTGGAGTTGGGAGGAGTGCAGGAGGCGCAGTTTGTGAAGTACCTGTCCCAGTGGTGTAGTGAGCTTGCAGTCAGCCCTAGCTGATGTCACTCTGGAGAGAGGCTTCTCAAAGCTGTGTCCCTCAAGGAGGCCTTATCCTGGAGCAGCTGCCTCTGAGTCTCACGTGTCTCTTCTCCACCTCCGTCTGATGAGCGCAGGCCCCCTGCCCTCACACACTGTTCCTCTGCAGGGCTTACTGCTCCTCCTCCAGGCCAACTGCTGTTGCACCGGTGCACAGTAGCCTGGAGCCCTGCTCCCCCTGACTGCTGGCTGCCTTCCTCCACTGGGAGGGGTCCCGCCGGACTGGACTGGGAGCTTCTTGGAGACTTTGACCCTTGTCCATGGCCCCAGCTTCAGGATCTTGCTCAGGCCCCTTGGGCCCTGCTCTGTTCAGAGCAAAGGTGGGGCACCTGTCCGCTCAGGAAGACTCTGGGCTGTGCCCTCATGGGGCTCATGGTGTAGGTGGGAGACAGATGTTCCCCAACAGAGGTGACCCAATGAAGGCAGGGCTGGGGAGCTCAGGATGGTGTCCACCCACCCTAGGGAAGAAGTCCAGGACTTCTTGGCAGTGGGGCCCGGGAGCTCAGATGTGGAGGAAGAGGGAGGAGCTGGGTATGGGCAGGAGCAGAGGGTCCTAGGATGAGGGAGAGCCTGAGGAGAGGGCAGTGGCACTCGAGAGGCCTTTGTGTGGGGCCGGACTGGGCCTTTGTCTCCGCTGGGCAGGGCCCTGGCTCACCAGCTCCCCCATCCCAGGCTGGCAGAGAAGAAGGCTTCCATCGGTTATACCTACGAGGACAGCACGGTGGCCGAGGTAGAGAAGGCAGCAGAAAAGCCAGAGGAGGAGGAGTCACCGGCCGAGGAGGAGAGCAACTCGGACGAAGATGAGGTCATCCCCGACATCGGTGGGGTCCCCTCTCTGCCCTCCCCACCTGCAGTCCCTGGGCATCGTTTTTGTGTCTCGTCCGTCACCCTCTGTGGGGCACCCCAAGTTATGCGCCCTGTCTCTCTCCCTCCCCTGCCCCAGGGCACCCAGTCTCCTGCCACCTCTGTCTCGCTCCACTCCCGACCTCTGTTCCCGCCTTCCTCTGTCTCACTCATCTCATTTCTAGGGCACTGTTTCTGTGATCTTTTCCCCTCCTAGGTGTGGGCTTCGTTCTCCTCCACCTGGGCCGGCCTCTCCCTCTGCCTCTGCCCCTCTTTCCTGCTTTCTTCCCTCCTCTGGAAAACAAATGTTCATCCTCTTACGGAGTCATCCCTCATCCCTTGGGCATCTGTTTGCCTGTCCCTCCCTCTACCTGCCACTCACCTCCCCTCTGGATTCCCATTGATCAAACCACCCCCCAGTCTCTTGGTTTTTCTCATCCTGGCTTTCACTGCAGCAGCCGGCTCTTTATTCACACTCTGCAGAGCTGCACACTGACCTCTGCCCAGCCCTCCTTCTACCGGCTAATCATGTGCCCTGCTCCCAGATGCCTGCGACCCGCACCCTGCCTGCTGGGTGATCTTCAGCCACCATCTGTCTGCCCCCGTTTGCTCCTCCCTCTCACGTCAACCCTGCCACACACGTTTCACTCATCCATTCCTCCCTCCTTTCGTCCACCCATCCCTCTCCCACCTTCCCTTCCTGCATTTCACCCATCCCTCCTGTCCTCCATCTGTCCCTCCACCCATCCATCCATCCATCTCTCCTTCCCTTTCCTTCCCTTCGTTCATCTGCCCCTTCCAAGCTCTGTCCCCAGCTCCCTCCATCCACCGTGTGTTGTGCTCACCTCTGGCCAAGCCCTGTGCCAGCCTAGGGGATGCCAAGATGAGCCAGAACCAATGCCATCCCTCCCTGAAGATTCCTACAGTCTGGCAGGCGCCCCATCCACCCCAACCTCCCAGGGCACTGCCCTTCTCCCCAGTCCTCGCCTGGCGGTGGCTCCTGACAGCCTTTCTCTTGGTGCAGACGTGGAGGTGGACGTGGATGAACTGAACCAGGAGCAGGTGGCAGATCTCAACAAACAGGCCACTACTTACGGCATGGCCGACGGCGACTTCGTCAGGTGAGGCCTGCCTGCTGACACCCTTCCCCACTTTGTAGGTCCCACCCTGGTATCTGTTACCCTCAATACTGACAGCCAGACTCGTGAGCACTTGTCTGCCTGGCCCTGGGCCCAGGACTTTACACATGTAGGTCCCCGAGCCTACGGTGGTTGTGGGACCACTTCATCTGCAGAAACAGGCTACACCAAAAATCACCCAGCCTGCCCTACCTAGTGTGACCTGGAGTGAATCTGACCCTTTGATGCTCAGGGGATTCCTAGGCTGGGGGACAGCGACCACTAGTGGAGAGGCTTTGTTTTCTGGTCATTCATCCATCCCAGCAGTTGCTGGTCATACCTCTGCCCTGAGCCACACCCTGTTCTGAGCTCACAAGACCACACAGGATGGTCCCAGCTCACTGGGCAGTGAACCAGAAACCGAGCCTGAGCATGGCACCCTCTGCCCAGAGCCCTTTGTGGCTCCCACCTCCTTCAGGAGCATCTGGTGCCCTCACCATGGCTGTAAGGTCTTACCCATCTGGTCCTCTTGACTGCCCCATCCCCCCTGCCCAGCCTCCATGGCCTCCTTGCTCCCCAGGTGCAGAGGCCCTGGCCGGCCCCTGGGCTACTCTGGCTGCTGTGCGCCTCAGGCATCTGTAGCTTGCTCTCCCAGGGTTCTCTCCAGATGCCCTGTTTTGTGTGGCTCTCCTGAGCTCCCTCCTGAAAAGTGCAGCTTCCTCTGCCTTTACTGTCTCATGGACCATGTATTTTATTCCCTTGCTCATGATCTTCTCCCCTAGAATGTAAGCCCATGCAGGTGAGGATTTGTTTTCTTTTTTCAGTTCTGATTTTTTTTTCATGTACCAAGAACCTAGTTTTAGCTGATTCAGTTCTGATTTCTTGATAACCTAAAATAGCACCTGGCACCCAGAGGGTACTCGATAAGTTGCACTGAATGAAAGACACCTCAGGCTGGCGTGTGGTGACTTGGGTCCCTCACTTTTTTGATGAGTCAGCCTGTGTCCTTGCCTTGTGGCCTGCCTCTCCTCCAACCTGATTCTCACCCCTCTATAGGATGCTCCGGAAAGACAAAGAGGAGGCAGAGGCCATCAAGCATGCCAAGGCCCTTGAGGAGGAGAAGGCCATGTACTCGGTGAGGGCTGGGCTGGAGTGGAAGGGGACAGGGGTGTGTCTCAGGGAGGGTACTCCTCACCAGCCTGGCACCTGCCCTACTCCAGGGACGCCGCTCTCGACGCCAGCGGAGAGAGTTTCGGGAGAAGCGGCTGAGGGGTCGCAAGATCAGCCCACCCAGGTAGGGCTTCTCCCTCAAGCCCCACCCTGCTGGCATCTGGGGGCGGGGAGCAGAGACTTAGGGCCTGAGAAGGGTCTTTGGAGGGAAGTGAAGGAGTCTTCCTAGCGGGGTGAAACGTGGCCTGCGGGAAGGTTTAGAGGTAGGGACGACCTTGAGGGTCATGTGGACTCCTTTCCTTGCCCTCCCCTCACCCTCCTGGACTGGGGGTCCTTGCCAGACTCCCAGGAGCCCATGCACAGGCAGCATGAGGCGATCTCCGGGTGGCAGAGGAACTGAGGGCAGTGCAGAGGGCACAGGTCTTGCCCTGGACTCTCAAGCAGTTCTGCTGCTTGGCCACTTCCTGTGTTGGAGTTTGGGCAAGTGATTTCCCAAACACCCTGAGCTTCACTTCCTTCCTTTGGAAAACGAGGCATTATCACCTACCAGGAGAGAGCTGGGGCAGTCCCCGTGAGGAGGTCTTGGGACAGGCTTGGATGAGGCAGTCTGGCTTGGAGCACAGAGCCCAGCGTGGGTTGGGGGTCCTTGAGGAGAGAGAGGCTCCATGCAAAGCCATGCCTCTTTTTGCCACATCTCTTAAAGGACAGTGGTTGAGAGTTCTTCTAAGGCTAAAACGACTTGTAGGTTCAGGGCTTGGCATGGGAAACATCCCTTAAAGAGTACCACTGATTGTCGCTGCCGTCAGTGCTGGCACAGGCGCACGTAAGGCAGGCAGGAAGAGCCCAGGCTGGGTACCTGTAGGGCCTAGGTTTGGATCCCGGTTTCTTCATTTATGAGCTGTGTGATGCTGGACAAGTGACTTCACATCTCTGGGCCTCAGTTTCCTCAGCTGATAGTCTTTTTGTTATTGTTCTGTCACCCAGGGTGGAGTGCAGTGGTGCGATCACGACTCACTGCAACCTCAAACTCCTGGGCTCAGGTGATCCTCCCACCTCAGTCTCCTGAGTAGCTGAGACTGCTGGCATGCATCACCACACCCAGCTAATTAAAAAGTGTTTTGTAGAGACAGGATCTTGCCATGTTGCCCAGGCTGGTCTCAAACTCCTGGGCTCAAGTGATCGTCCCACCTCAGCCTCCCATAGTACTGGGATTACAGGCGTGAGCCATCGTACCCAGCCTATTTTAGTCTTACCATCATCTTCATCATCGTTAGTAAGTCTGGACCCAGTGAGAGCCAGAGACGAGGAACAGGAGGAGGGATGCTTTCATTCTAGGGTCAGGAGGCCAAGCAGAACCAGGGCTGCTGAAGTCCAAGTTCCTCAGAGTCATGATGGGTCTGGGACATTGTGGGGCGGGGCCTAAGTTCATGCTTTGGACAGATCTGAGGTGGGGGTGGGTGGAGGACTCAAGGGAAGGCCCCCAACCTGGTCAGCAGCCCCCTCACTGTGCCAGGTACCTAGCATTGGGTCTACAGGTTGACAGGCTTATCCCAAATTCATACCTGCCGAGATCTTAAGCCCCAACTTGTCCCACCCCATTCTTCTCTCTGTAGCTATGCCCGCCGAGACAGCCCCACCTATGACCCCTATAAGCGGTAAGTCCTCCAGAGGACCAGGGAGTAGCAACCAGGGAGCCCCCTGGTGGGGGACAGGGGCGCTGAGGAGGGCGGGACGTTCACTCACTCAGGCCACCCCTAGGTCACAGACTGCATGTGTTCTGGGTCTGAATAGTTCTTGTGTTTTCCAGATCATTGCCTTGTTTTCCCAGTTTTAAATAAAATTTTGTTTATAGTTGAAGCTTATTTTATTTTTCTGATTTAAATACAATGCAGTCTTGTAAAAATGTCCAAACATGGCAAAATGGGGTGACTGAGAAATCAGATCACTTTAATCTTAATTTCTGGAAGTAAGTGGGAAATAACAGGCACTCAGTAGCACCGCTGAGCATAGGTGCTTGTCTGGTGGGTGAACAAGTGGTTGGAGCAGGGATTTTGAGAGGGACCAAGCTCGATTTGTTCCCAGTCCCCCTCATCCAAGCTCCAAAGCTCTCTGAAGCCCAGTTCCCCCTTCAGAATGTGGGGGGATGGGATCTGTCTGATGGGGCTGTGGGCAGAGGTTCGATGAGATGGTGTAAGTGGCTTTTGGTGACATAAAAGGTGTAGGTTAGTATTCCATACATGGGAGTGTCAGGGATATATCAGGTACCTTCTATTTTATTTCCTAAAAACTTTTTTTTTCTTTAAAAAAAAATTAAGATAGGGTCTCACTATGTTGACCAGGCTGGTTTTTCAAGCAACCCTCCCACCTGGGCCTCCTCTCAAAGTTCTGGGATTACAGGCGTGAGCCACCAGGCTTGGCCACTTTCTTTTTATTTTACTAAAATGGAATTGTACCATACTTAGTATTTTAGAACTTGCTTTTTCTTCCCAGACTATCCATATATCTTTTGAATAAAACTTTTCTGTGTTTAGTACGGAGATCTGCTTTTTTTTAGATGGAGTCTTGCTCTGTTGCTCAGGCTGGAGTGCAGTGGTGCAGTCTGGGTTCACTGTAACTTCTGCCTCCTGGGTTCAAGCAATTCTCGTGCCCTCAGCCTCCTGAGTAGCTGGAATTACAGGCATGTGCCACCATGCCTGGCTAATTTTTTAATTTTTATTTATTTATTTATTTTTAAGAGATGGGGTTTTGGCCAGGCTGGTCTTGAACTCCTAGTCTCAAGTTACTGGCCTGCCTTGGCCTCACAGAGAGCTGGGATTATAGGTGTGAGTCGCCACGCCCGACCTGCTCATTAGTTTTTCATATAAAGAACAGTTGTCTGTCATTGTCCTTCCTGATTATTTAGCCAAGGCTGCCTGGTCGTTAAGTCAAGTCCTTGTCCGGAGCTGGGTCTCCACTACCCTTCAGGCTCCATCCACCCGCCTGGCTTCCCGGGTCACTGTGGCCCACGCTGGCGCTGCTGTAGCTCTGCTGTGCATGCTGTTCACTGAGGGGCTCAGGGAGCCTGGATGAGTGAGCCCCCTCTTCCCTGCCCATAGGTCGCCCTCGGAGTCCAGCTCGGAGTCCCGCTCCCGCTCCCGCTCCCCCACCCCCGGCCGTGAGGAGAAGATCACGTTCATCACCAGTTTTGGGGGCAGCGATGAGGAGGCAGCTGCAGCCGCTGCTGCCGCAGCCGCATCAGGGGTCGCCACAGGGAAGCCCCCCGCACCCCCCCAGCCTGGCGGCCCTGCCCCGGGACGTAATGCCAACGCCCGGTCGGTAACGCTCACGCCGCCCGCCCTACGCCCCGGCCACCATGGGGGGGACACGGGGCAGAGAGGGGCCACGGCTGAGGCCTGCGCTGACCCGCCCTCCGTGCTCTGCCTGCAGCCGCCGCTCCTCCTCCTCCTCCTCCTCCTCTTCCGCCTCGAGGACCTCCAGCTCCCGCTCCAGCTCTCGTTCCAGCTCTCGCTCGCGCCGTGGCGGGGGCTACTACCGTTCAGGCCGCCACGCTCGCTCCCGGTCCCGCTCCTGGTCCCGGTCCCGCTCCCGGTCCCGCCGCTATTCCCGGTCCCGCAGCCGTGGTCGACGGCACTCAGGTGGGGGTTCCCGAGATGGACACCGCTACTCCCGCTCGCCCGCTCGGCGTGGTGGTTATGGGCCCCGTCGCAGAAGCAGGTATGTGCAGCTGGGCATGGAGGCGGGAGGGGCTGGGGCTACGGACTCCAATCTCGGGGAGAGGTGCTCAGAGGAAGAAAACCTGACCACCCAGCTGAGAGAACACCCCGTCCGAGGGGACAGGCACAGGCCACTGCTCTCTACAGGAAGCCCTTGGTTGGAAGGAGGGAGGCATGGGTGCGCCTGTTCTGTGCATGCGCATCCTGGTGGCAGTGGAGGTGGAGCCCAGGCACTGTTTTCCAGCACAGGGTGTGGAGAGGAGACTGCACCTCTCTCTCCTGAGGAGATTCTGTCTTTGCTGTCAGGGTTTCCAGCCTGAGGGGAGTAGTGCGTGGATGCTCCAGGTTATGCTGTAGCTTGCAGTGAGGGGCCTGGGTCTTGAGGGCTAGGAAACCCTGTGGGATGCGTTCCTATGTGGCCAGGAGTGGATGGGGAAGCAGGTGGGAAAAATAAAGACAGCTCATTGACGGGTCGAGGTGGCTCACGCCTGTCATCCCAGCACTTTGGAGGCCAAGGCAGGCAGATCACCTGAGCTCAGGAGTTCAAGACCACCCTGGGTAACATGGTGAAACCCCGTCTCTACTAAAATAGAAAAAATTAGCCAGGCATGGTGATGCGCACCTGTAATTCCAGCTACGTGGGAGGCTGAGGCACGAGAATCACCTGAACCCTGGAAGCAGAGGTTATAGTGAGCCAAGATTCGGCCACTCCATCCCCTTCCAGTCCCCTTGCCTGTGCAGGTCAGGGCTGGTCTGGGAAAGGCAGCAAGGCTGGGTTGGTGGGAGCATGGACTGAGTTTAGACTCCTGGGTCTCTTTGCTTCTGTAAAGTTGCGGTAATACATCCACTTCTCTGGGCTGGCTGTTAGAGGTACAACAGGTAAACCCACGTAAGGTGCTTAGGACAGGGCTGGTGCTGGCTAAATGCTGCTCATGTCGTCAGTATGATTGCCTGCATTACTATAGCAGGGATCACCGTGTCCACTGCTGCATGGTCTGGCGGGTCAAGTCGAGGGGCCAGGTAGAGACCGAGCTGACCTGGCAAGCATGTATTCCCTATGGGGGGGGCAGTGACTGCTCAGCAGCAGGTCTGGGGTCACCCAGTTCCAGTTATCAAGAGAAGTTGAGGGTCTGAATTTTTAGATAGCTCTTGTTTTCTTTTCTTTTCTTTTTTTTTTTTTGAGACAGAGTGTTGCTGTGTCACCCAGGCTGGAGTACAGTGGCATGATCTCGGCTCATTGCAACCAACCTCCACCTCCTGGGTTCAAGCTTTTCTCCTGCCTCAGCTTCCCAAGTAGCTGGGACTACAGGCGCTCACCACCACGACTGGCTAATTTTTGTATTTTTAGTAGAGACGAGGTTTTACTGTGTTGGCTAGGCTGGTCTCAAACTCCTGACCTTGTGATCTGCCCGCCTCAGCCTCCCAAAGTGCTGGGATTATAGGTGTGAGCCACGGCGTCTGGCCCTTGTTTTCTTAATAATGACAATAAATCTTAATTTTATAAAAACAATACAAAAATTAGCCTGGCCTGGCGGTGCACATCTGTAATCCCAGCTACTCGGGAAGCTGAGGCAGGAGAATTGAACCCAGGAGGCAGAGGTCGCGCAGTGAGCTGAGATTGCACTGCACTCCAGCCTGGGCAACAGAGAGAGACTGTCTCAAAAAAAAAAAACGCAAGAGAACCCAAGCAGTCACTGTGTGGTCCAGAAAATTAGCTTCCAGGTCATACATTCCTTGTAATGTACCCAGAGCAATGACAGGAGAAAGGTTTGAGGGGCAGATGGGGCCTGGGCATACCATGAATGCCAGCCTGAGAGTGGGTGCTGCTGGCTGGAGAGTCCCACCAGGGTCCTGAGCAGGGAAGGGATGGGGTTCCACATCCCCAGACTGGAACTTGTGGGTCTGTGCTGAGACTGGTGGAGGACAAGGGGTGGTCCCCACTGCTTTCGAGACCCTGGACACCAGCAGCATGAGGAGGTGGGTGAGGGTGTAGGTGAGGTCACTCTGAAACACCGTTGTGCCTGAGCTGGGCACAGCTCTTAAAGGGGAGCCAGCCATCCCTCCCAGGGCTCATCTCCCAGGAAGTTGGCAAGTGGGTGTCTAGTGAGGGAGAGGTGACACGCACCAGGCAGAGCTCATGATGGCAGGACTGCCCTTAGGTCTGTCGTATCTAGAGCGCCATCTCTGTAGCAGGAGGGAGGCCAGAGTGCAGAGCTGGGGATTTCCAAGGGAGAGTAGCAGGAGAGGAGAGTCGAGCCTGTCACCCCAGGCCTTGCAGGAGGACTGTGGATCTGGAGCCAGGGTGGAGTACGGTTGGGAATCCTGTAGTCTCACCATCCTCCTCCCGCCCTGCTGCATCCACAGGAGCCGCTCCCACTCAGGGGACCGCTACAGGCGGGGCGGCCGGGGCCTCAGGCACCACAGCAGTAGCCACAGCCGCAGCAGCTGGTCCCTCAGCCCGTCCCGCAGTCGCAGCCTGACCCGAAGCCGCAGCCACAGCCCCAGCCCTAGCCAGAGCCGCAGCCGCAGCCGCAGCCGCAGCCGCAGCCAGAGCCCTTCGCCATCACCCGCAAGAGAGAAGCTGACCAGGCCGGCGGCGTCCCCTGCTGTGGGCGAGAAGCTGAAAAAGTGAGCAGGGCGGGTCTGGAGGAAGAGGGCGGCCAACCTTGGGTGGGAGGGTGAACATCTCTGTTTTCTTTACGAGGGGAATTTAGTCCTACCCCAGAGGCCTGGGGGGTGGGGCATGGCCCTGGCCTGGGAAGGTGGATTTCAGGGGGTCATAGCCCTGGCCTGGGGGGTCTGAAGAGGACACATCAAATCCTGGAGGATCTGCCGAGTAAGAACCTTTTCCTGGTCAGAGGGGGACAGGGCCCTGTCTTGCAGACACTGTGGGGTCTGAGAGGGACATGGTCGCACCCGGGAGGTTCTGAGGCCCATGCCTTGGCTGCCTGGTCTGAGGGCAGTGCTGAGGCTGGGGTCAGAGGTGGAAGCTGCCCTTTCCTCCTCCCAACTATGTCCTCTGGCCCTGCCCCCACCCAGGACCGAACCTGCCGCTGGTAAAGAGACAGGAGCTGCCAAAGTCAGTAAGAATTTGGAACTCGCCCGTCTAATTCCCGTCAGCAGCAGTGCCCAAGAGCTGGGCCCGGTGGGCCTGCAGGGGGGCCCGGGTGGGCTGGGAGATCCAGCCCCAGGGACTGGGAGGGGAGGGGAAGGACCTGCCCCCATGAGAACCATGTCCCCCTCCCCTCCTCCCTGTACACTGGGGCTCCACTTGTTGCTGAGCCTCTGGGAGCCTCGGGGCTGTCCACAGCCTGCCCCTCCTCCCCATGTTATCCCTCCCCTCCCCAAAGCCCCAGGCTCTTGGCTGAGGTGGGTTGTGGGAGCTCTGGGACACCCACCCCCTCTCCTGCCTCTTCCCCCTCCCCAGCCCAAGCTGACGCCGCAGGAGAAGCTGAAGCTGAGGATGCAGAAGGCGCTGAACAGGCAGTGTATGTCCTGTCCCGTCCCTCCAGGGTTTCCCAGCTCTTCTTCCCCTTGGCAGTGGGAGCAGGGAGAGCTGGCGCCACATCGGGAAGCTTGGCCCTTCCCTAGAGAGGCTGCACAGGCGCAAAGGTGCTCAGGGCAGGAGTGGGTTGGCATCGGCTCCACTGCCGCCGTGCTGGGGTCTCTGCAGTCACGTTGGCCTGTCTGAGCTCAGCTTCCTCATAGAGTGGGGCTCTTAAGAGCACTCCTCAGCCACCATGTTTCTTCCTCCCTACAGTCAAGGCGGATAAGAAGGCGGCACAGGAGAAGATGATCCAGCAGGAGCATGAGCGGCAGGTGAAGGGGGGAAGGGTGGGCTGGGGTGGCGGGCCTGTGCGGGCCTGGCCATGCCCTCATGGCCCTCGTCTGCTGCAGGAGCGGGAAGACGAGCTTCGAGCCATGGCCCGCAAGATCCGGATGAAGTAAGTCCTTGCCCTTCCCTGTCCCGTGGCCACACCTCCTGCTTCTGGGCTGCCTGGCCTTCCCACCAGGAGCCCTGCCCAGCCCACTGTGGGTGGATGAAAGGCAGAGCCCTGCCTGGCCCTCGGGGCTATGCCCAGCCACCTCTCTTGCTCCTCTCCCTCAATTTCCTTCCTCTGTTTTGGCCTGCCTCCTGCCACAGTGACCTCCTCCCAGCTCCTCCAGCCTCCAAGTGCCAGTCACCTTTGTTCTTCTGTTGGCCTGGCAAGCTGCTCCCCATACCCTCTTAGCCGTCCACCACCACGAGTCTCCTGCTCCAGCCTCAGTTTGTTCATCTCCTAAGTGGAGGTGGAGTCATTGTCCGCCCCCCACAGGCTGGGGAGGATTTGACATGAACACAGCCAGGCATGGAGAAGGCAACCCGTAGATGCGGCTGTTGGGTTGCCAAGCCTGGCCACTGGGACAGAGACCATTTCAGCACCCAGTGTGTGCAGGTGCCCCCGAGGCAGGGAATGATGGGACTGTCCAGCCTTCCTCTGTTCAGCAAGGCTTTCCTAGGAAGCAGGGCTGGGATTCCAGTCGGCTCTGCCAGCTGGGGTCCCTCTGAACCTGGGGCTCCCTTTCCAAGCTAGGATTGGTGGCAGTACCAGCCCCCTTGGTTTTACTGTCTTCCTTGGAGTAAGGTGTCGGAAGCACCTGCCTCCCAGTTCAGTGTGTCCAGTGTTCCCGGCCAGATGCTCATGCCTCATCTTTGCAGGGAGCGGGAACGCCGAGAGAAGGAGAGAGAAGAGTGGGAGCGCCAGTACAGCCGCCAGAGCCGCTCACCCTCCCCCCGCTACAGTGAGTGTCCCGGCCAGGCTGGAGGGCTCTGGGGCTTTAAAGAAAAATGTCAAACATGGTTACCAAAAAAACGTAGTACATGTTCCACATTAGCCTCACAGAAATGAAATCTCTTCAGACATGCACGTGTGTGTACACACACACACACACACACACACACACACAGTGATTGCAAGAATTAGAAGAAATGCTTATTCCAGCATAGGCTGGTAAGGAGCACAGATTGCAGCCACTGGACTCTCTAGAAACGCCATCCCCTCATGTGGAGACAACACCTGAAGTTTAGCTTTGAGGACCTTGTCCCAGGTCAGGGAAGAGGCTCTGGCCCTGGACGTTTGCTCAGTCTTCACCTGTTCTTTTCTTTCCAGGTCGAGAATATAGCTCTTCTCGAAGGTAAGGAAGCCCATGACCTTCTACTTCCTGGGAAGCTACACTTGTCCTTTGATGGGAGAGCCTGGGGTCCTGGCTCTTACTCCTCCAGCCTCACCCCGTGCCCACCTCCAGCTGGAGGGGTTGGTCCCATCCTTTGGGGAGTGTCCCTCCCACTGCAGACAAGTCCCCTGATCACAGATGCCTCCGTGGCCCCAAGTGTGTTGGTGTGGATGCCTCATCCTCACGTTCCCTCCCTTTCTTTTTCCAGGCGCTCAAGGTCCCGATCTCGAAGCCCCCATTACCGACATTAGGCAGAAGGGGGGGTGGGGAGGACAAGGGGGTGGGGTGAGGGGCTCAAGCTGTGATGCTGCTGGTTTTATCTCTAGTGAAATAAAGCCAAACATTATTTAATTCCCGTCACCTGCCTCAGTGTTGTCTATGTGGTTGGTGCAGGGCTCTCCCCTGCCAGGGCCCACCAGCCAGCAGAGCCAGCTGGGAGGGCACTTGGGTACAGGCCAGGTGCCAGTGCTGCCTGCGTGGGACACCTTGCCCACACCTGACAGTTAAGTGGAAGGCCCCTGTTCATCAGAACCTGCCATGGCTCAGTGAGGCCTGCTCAGGACGCCAGGGCACAGTCCCAAGGGAGAGGGCCCAGACCTGCCCGCAGGTGTGGACACAGGGTGTCGGCCCAGCATGTCCCACATGGGCCCCTTTGCCTGGGGCCTCTGGCGACAGGTCCAGGCCTCTCCCCGCCCTCGCCTCGGCCCCTGCCCTGGCCTCGCCCACACCAGGAACTGGGAGCGCGGCTTTCTGTGCCAGTCCTGCCGTGCCCCAGGCACTGGGGGCTGGCCGTTCCCTCACCCCCTCACTCCAAACCGGTCTGTCCAGCCGTCCACCCCAAGGAGGGGAAGCCTCCCGCCCCACCTCAGGCACCCCAAGAAAGCCAGAGTCCAAAGGTGTGTAAATAAAAGGGGGAATTTACTTGGAGATGGGGCAGACACAAGGAGGTCACGTGCTGCGGTACCAGGGAGCAGTAGGCTTTCCGGGGCTCAGGCCTCCCCGGCCGCCTCGGGGTGCTTCTGCCGCAAGTGTTTGTCCAGAGTGGCTCTCAGGCCAAAGGGCACACGGCAGTGGGGACACTCGAAGCGGGTGCTGCCAGGCGTCATGCCGTGCATGCGGCGGTGGCGGTTGAGCTTGCTGCTCTGGGCACAGGCGTAGTTGCAGAGCTCACAGGTGTAGGGGCGCTCCCCGGTGTGCGAGCGCCGGTGCACCGTCAGGTTGCTGCTGTTGGTAAAATGCTTCCCGCAGAACTCGCAGCTGCCCCCGGGCCCGCGGCTCTTACCCGCTGACTTGGGCATCTTTTTGGGTGATGCCTTCTGGCTGTTGGCAGGGTTGATTCTCTGTTCTGTGGTGATGGTTCCCCAGGTGTCTCCACCGGGGCCGGCTTGAGCCCCACTGCCAGGAGCCCCGGGTTCCTGGACACCTGCTGTGGCGGCGGCCCCAGCCCCCTCACCACCGTTGCATGGGAGGGTGCTGGCGGGAGCAGCGGCATGGGCAGCTGGCTCCGGAGGGGCCGCAGAGGCCTGCTCCTGGCTGGTGTCGGCCATGAGGGGGCTCTGGGGTGTCACCTGGCGGTGGGTCTTCTTGTGGCGGTTGAGCTTGCTGCTCTGGGCGCAGGCATAGGGACACTGGTCGCACGCATAGGGCCGCTCGCCTGTGTGTGAGCGCATGTGCACCTTGAGGTTGCTGAAGGAGCTAAGGGTCTTCTGGCACACAGGGCAGGTGGGGCTCCTCCGGGTGAGCCCACTCCCACTTGCTTGGGGGCTCTTGGCCTCAGCTGCTGGCCCCACCACTGCCGACGCGGCTGCGGCCACCTCGGCTAGGCCCAGCAGTGGGGCCTCCGGGGCCTCTGATTCCGTTTGGTAGATGGACAGTCCATGGTCCCACTGGGCATGGCGCAGCAGCTTCCAGGCCATGGTGAACTGTCTGCCGCAGCGCAGGCAGCTCAAGGTCTTCAGCTCCTCTCGTTCTGGCAAGAAAAAGAGGCAGAGTATTAGTGCTGAGGGGTAGGAGTCAGAGGGGCTGCAGCTCACAGCTGCCAGCTGGATACCTTCTGTGGGACAGGCACTCCTGCAGGGGCCAAGGACTTGGCAGTAACAAGACACACACACCCTGGAAGGACCAGGAAGCTGATGCTTAGAGGACGGGCAGAAACGAACCATCTGTGGAGTGGGTGCTGAGTACCTGAGGATTCGCGCTTGAAAACCATTCCTTTTTTTGAGACAGTCTCGCTCTGTTGCCCAGCCTGGAGTGCAGTGGCATGATCTTGGCTGACTGCAACCTCCACCTCCCCAGTTCAAGATTCTCCTGCCTCAGCCTTCTGAGTAGCTGGGATTACAGGAGCCCGCCACCACACTTGGCTAATTTTTGCATTTTTAGCACAGATAGCATTTCACCATGTTGTCCAGGCTGGTCTGGAACGCCTGACCTCAGGTGATCCACCGCCTCAGCCTCCCCAAATGCTGGGATTATAGGCATGAGCCACTGCACCCAGCCTAAAACCATTCTTTTTAGACAGTCTCTCTGTCACCTGGTCTGGAGTGCAGCTTACCACAACCCTCACTTCCCAGATTCAAGCTATTCTTATGCTTCAGCCTCCCAAGTAGGTGGGATTACCGGTGCCCCTGACACACACCTGGCTAATTTTTGCATTTTTAGCAGAGATGGGGTTTCACTATGTTGGTCAGGTGGGTCTTGAACACCTGGCCTCAAGTGATCTACCCGCCTCAACCTCCCATCCCAAAGTGGTGGGATTGAAGGTGTGAGCCGCTGCACTGGGCCATGTGTTGGAAAATCTTTTACAAAGTTATGTTAATGCAGTGAGCAATTCGTACATGCTAGGTGCTGAGCAATGGCTCATAGGCCAGCTTTCCCTCAGGAAAGGAAAATAAGATCTCCATTTTCCAGGCAGGAAAACTGAGGCACAGAGGCATTTCCCCAAGGTCACAGAGCTTGGAAGGGGTAAAGGTGTGATTTCAATCCAGACTCCTGGCAGAGGGGGGAGAGGGCAGAACAGAGGCTTGCTTTTTTTTTTTTTTTGAGACAGAGTTTCGCTCTTGTTACCCAGGCTGGAGTGCAATGGCGCGATCTCAGCTCACCACAACCTCCGCTTCCTGGGTTCAGGCAATTCTCCTGCCTCAGCCTCCCGAGTAGCTGGGATTACAGGCACGCGCCACCACCATGCCCAGCTAATTTTTTGTATTTTTAGTAGAGACGGGGTTTCATCATGTTGACCAGGATGGTTTCGATCTCTTGACCTTGTGATCCACCCGCCTCGGCCTCCCAAAGTGCTGGGATTACAGGCGTGAGCCACCGTGCCTGGCCCAGAGGCTTGCTTTTTTAAAGAGACAGGGTCCTGCTATGTTGCCCAGGCTATGCTTGAACTTTTGGCCTCAAGTAATCCTTTGCCTCAGCCCTTCAAAATGCTAGGATTACAGGCATGAGCCACCATGTCCAGCTGGGAACAGAGGCTTTCAAATTAAGATTTTTGGTTTAGGCCTGGGCGTGGTAGCTCACACCTATAATCCCAGCACTTCAGGAGGCAGGCGGATCACCTAAGGTCAGACATTTGAGACCAGCCTGGTCAACATGGTGAAACCCTGTCTTTACCAAAAATGCAAAAATTATCCAGCTATGGTGGCATGTGCCTGTAATCCCAGCTACTTAGAAGGCCGAAGCAGAATTGCTTGAACCTGGGAGGCAGAGGCTGCATGGAGCTGAGATTTCACCACAGCACTCCAGCCTGGGTGACAGAGTGCAACTCTGTTCCAAAAAACATTAATGATAATGGAGACAGCTACTGAGAAGGTTCGGTGGTCACTAAGTAAAGAGGCAGGAGTGACCTGGGTCCCCCACCCTCTGCATGGATCTCAAATTGAGAGCCCCAAACCTGAATTTGGATTTTTCTCTGGACCTTCGGGGTACTGTTAGTGGACACTTCCCAGGTGAACTAGCCTTTCCGTTCTTCAAATTCTAGAGTCTTGGATGGGGCAATGTTCGTGATTCAACCAGTCCTCCGCCAAGAGCACAGGCCTGGCCTGCGTTCAAATTCAGACTTCTCTGCTCCCTAGTTGTGTGACCTTGGGCAAGACAGCCCTCTGTGAGCCCCAGATGCTACAATTCAGGGACCCTAGAGGTCACCTCCCTTTCAAGGGTGGTTGTGTCCCCGCTTGGGGAATGGATGAGAGCGTCGGTCCACATAAGCTCTCAAACAGCAGCGCCTGTGAAACCAAGGTGCCCATTCTCCAAGCCCTGCAGTGTTTTGTTCCAGCGATTCCATCACAGCCCCTGTCTCCCCCATCAGGCCACTCTCCCTGCTCCAACTCTAAAGCTGATTCAATCAGTACAAGCCCCTCTTTCTCTTTCTCACCACCAAGACCCTCCCTGGCCCAACCCTGAATAATTCCGCTTCTCAAATGTCCCAGGAGGAAAAGGGCCAGGGGGCTGGAAATTAGGTTTGAATTAAGCCCTGCAGCCCACACTGACCAAAAGCTCAAGCACCACGTGAAGGATTTTAATTCCCTTCCAAGGAGGAACCCAGGTGTCCAGCACCCGGGAGCTCACTCAAACCAGGGGATTCCCAGGCCGCAGGGATGGGAGATTCCATCACTGAGGGAAGCCAGAAGCCCCTTCCCTGGCTACCAACCGCTAGCTGTACCAGCATCTCAATCAGAAGTGGCAGACAGGAGGGGGGTGGCAACCTCCCCATTCCAGCTGGCCTCCACTCCCCCTCCCCCCTGGCCGCTGCCCTCCCCAGAGGTCCCCCCTACTGCCACCCTGGTCCAGCCACCTGGCCAGTTATTTCTGGCCAAGGGGAAGGAGAAGTGAAACCAGGTTGGGGGTGTGTGTGGGGGGCAAATCCCCAGGCTCGTTTTCTGGGGCTGGCCACACCCTGTAGGCGGCAGTCCTTCCCTGCCCAGCCTCCCCCACCCTTCCTCCCACCACCACTAGTCCCTGCCCTAGGACGGGCAGGCCCTGGCCACGCCTAAGCTGCACCCGATGGGACGCGAGAAAGGGGAAGTAGTGCTCAGTGCCCTGCCGTCCAGCCCAGCCCTCTCCAGCAGGAAGCCCAGCCCTTGAACTTGAGAGGGGGACTGCACCCGGCTTTACTCACCTGAGCCGTGGCTGGGGCTGGGGCTTCTGAAGAGCTGACAGCCCAGCTTCTTGTGGTCCATGAAGGCAGTGATGGCCTCCAACGGGAAGGTCTGCAGGCAGCGGCCGCAGGTCAACAGATCTGGGTGTTTGTCGGTCCAGGGCTGGCGGTCTGCAGGGAGGAAGCGAGTGGTGAGCCCGGGGTGGGGCCAGGATGGGGGGCTGAGGGTGCCGAGGAAGAGGGGAAACCGAAGGTCAGAAGGGAGCCTGGGGGACAGGACGGGGCGAAGGCGAGAAGGCAGGGCGAGGGGGCCCATGCCCAAAGGCAGGGGTCCCACCCGAGGGTCAAAGGTAAGGGAGGCTGGGCTCAGAGCCCGGGGCGGGGTGCCGGGCCCTCACCTGGAAGGTTCGGGGTCAGCGATGTCCACAGGGTCCACGGGTTCCGCGCGCCGAGGGCGAGGAGGGCGGCCCCGGCGGGCTTGGGGTCAGGGGAGTGGTGCGGTTCGCCTCCGAACAGCCCCGCCGGGGACACCTCCTTCGGGGAGAAGGGCCCCAGCCTTGGTGCCTGTTGGGGCGGCCCGTCCGACTCGGGCTTCAGTTCGATGACGAGGTCCTGCATTTCCATCTCGTCGTCTGGGTTGGCGGTGGGCGCGGGGTCTACTCGGCGGGGCGCGCTGCCGGCCTTGCGGCGGGACATGAGTCGCGGGCCTGGCGAGCTGGCGGGCGAGCGGTCGGGCAGGCGAGCAGGCGGAGGACGCACGAGCGGAGGACGCGCGGACCGTGCGCGCTCAGGTGAGTGACTGCAGCGACCCGCCGCGAACTCTTACACGTGCTGGCCGGGCCCGTGGCTCCGCCCACCGGGGCGGGACTGATGGGAGGGGACCGAGCCGCCCTGCCCGCGGCCTAACTCAATCTAGGCAGTGCCCCTTGCCTTTGGCTTAGTGACCAAATTTAATCACACCGAGTTCCCACAAGGCATTGAAACAGCTATCCCTGATCCCATTTTAGAGCGAGTGAAACTGAGGCAGGATGCCCACACACACCCTCAAGGGAGAAGATAGTCGGTCACGTTTCTTATTAGATGCCCAGTAGTAATCTGGGCTATTTCATTAAACGCATTACAGTAAAAATTCATTTTGCAAGCATTCACTGAGTGCCTCCTGTGCCTCAGGCTGTTTGAAGCACTGATACAGCAGGAAACAGACGATAATCTTTGCCTGCATGGAGTTTAGACGGTGGGGGAAGACACTATAAATATAATTATGTAAAATATAGATGGCCCTTCTTGATGACCAGTGCCCTGGAGCAAAAGAAAGCTGGAAAGGCGGACACGGTTGCTGGGATTGAGGGATTCCATCTTCTCCCCTTTGCTGGGAAAGGGCATGGGGAAGCTGAGGCCGGAGGGAAGTAAGGAAGCCAGTCAGTGGACCTGGGCATTGAGGAATTAAAAGGAAAGGGAGGGAGGAGCAATATGGGCTGGGGGTTGAGTTCAGTAAAAAAATGGGAGCAGATCCAAGTGATCTTTTGATCACTTCAAAGTCTTTTGGTTTTCCTGAGACCGGAGCCTTGGGAGGGTTTTGAGCAGAGAACTGTAATCATACACACCAAATCTGTTCCTAGACCAGAAGTCACCCTTAAAACCAAATGGCCAAGCAGCTCACCTGCCTCCACTCTGCCTCCTTGAGCTCCCCTCCCCTAAGCAATTCTCTCTGCTCACTGTTTGAAGTGGCATTGACACCCTGCCCCACCCTCAATCCCTGATGAGTATTCTTTTCTTCCGGGCACCGACTGCTTGAACTGCTCCAGGACTGTCCTCTCCCCTACCCAGCACCAGCGCCCTGAGGTCAGGGCCAGAATCTGTCCTCCCCCAGCTGTGCCCAGCCCAGATGCTGATTTCAGATGCTGATCTCTTGGAGTTCTGCATATTGTTATTCAAGTCTGGGCTCCATTGTCCTCCTGAGAGCAGAGGGCCCTGACCAACAGTATCTAAAGTAGCCCCACCCTGCTGAAGGCCTTGCAAATTACACTCCATGACCTCCATCTGTCCCCAGTTCCCTCTTGGATCTCACTTTCTCCATCTGTCAAAGGAGGTAGGGTGGGTTGCAACTAGAGCCTTATCTGAGGTCGTTTCTTCTTCAGTGCCACCTCCTCTGATCACCCTTTTTTAAAAAAATAATTTTTAATTTTTTTTTTTTTTCTGAAATGAAGTCTTGCTCTTGTTGCCCAGGCTGTGTGCAATGGCACGATCTCAGCTCCCTGCAACCTCTGCCTTCCGGGTTCAAATAATTCTTCTGCCTCAGCCTCCAGCAGCTGGGATGACAGGCACTCAGCTAATTTTTGTATTTTTAGTAGAAATGGTTTCACCATGTTGGCCAGGCTGGACTCAAACTCCTGACCTCAGGTGATCTACTTGCCCCAACCTTCCAAAGTGCTGGGATTGCAGGCGTGAGCCACCAGTTTGATCACTTTGATCAAACTCTGAAGGATCTTGTTTACTTATTTGCTCGTTTTACCCTATTCTGTCCCTTCTACCCTACTAGAATATAGGTGCTAGGAGGCAGGATGGGAGTCTGTCTTGTTCATAAATA
This sequence comes from Callithrix jacchus, assembly GCF_049354715.1. Lineage (NCBI taxonomy): Eukaryota > Metazoa > Chordata > Mammalia > Primates > Cebidae > Callithrix > Callithrix jacchus. The sequence continues at coordinate 39,278,053 of NC_133523.1, forward strand.
CAGCCCCTGCTCGTTCATAGTTAAGTCAACAAATATGTATTGAGCACCTACTATGTGCCTGACGGTATTCTTTCAACAGCCGTTTGCAGACCACCAAATTGTGTACCTGGCACTTGGAGATCTAGTGGAAAGCAGAGGCCCACAGGATCTCTGCATAAGTAGGACCCCGCATGGAGAAAGTGAATTCTGACTGGAGTAGGGAGGTTCATATTTCCAGCTCAAGGCCACAGTTTTCCCCTTTGTAAAATGGGACTGCAGGGAGAGCTGGAGGACAAAATGACCGCCACTGATCCAGCCCAGCTACCTTCTTGGTATGCGGCATCTGAGACCATGATCTCCAGGTTTCCTGTAGAGGAGCGGGGGTTCCCAGTGGAGGCGAGGGGTAGGAGTGCTTATGTGTAGGGGGACGAGGATGCAAAGATCGAGCTCTGCCCTTAATCCGGCCGGGAGGAAGTCTTCCCCTCTCTGAGCCTCAGTTTCTTCCTGCTGAAAATGGGCATCCCGGATGCCCCCAACTTGCAGGCAGGAAGAGCGGACCAAAGTGCCCCGCAAAGCTGCGCGCCGGGTGGCGACCCGAGTTGTGCTGGCTTCCAAGCCTGCGAGCCAGCCCATGACCACGTGGGGCGGTAGCGGCGGCGCGGGCGGAACCCAGGCTCCGCGGCTCGCTGCCTGCCCGGGCTTCTGCAGCTGGGGCGCCGGCGGAAGTGGGGGCGCCAGTAGCGGTGTACCTCGGTGAGTGCAGAGTGGTGAGGGGGTCGCCAGCAGGTTCCCTTTCCCCGGCCTCAGGTCTGGACGCCCACCCCGGTGCAAACGGCCGGAGTGACGCGAAGACGCAGGGCCGCGCCTGCAGCTGCGGCAGGAGGGACGTTCTTGTCCCCAGACGCCCGCATCAGGGACTCTTTGGTCCCGGTCACCGGCAGCGGAATGTCCCACGCGGGTGGGGTGAGGAGAAGGGAGAAGTCGGAAAACTCCCCCTCGGGAAAATAATACATGGCTATGATAACAGCAGCGTCGGTGGCAGTCATCCCGCTTTACCTGGAGCGGAATCGCTCGCCGCGTCTGAGTCTGGAGGTGGGAAGAACGTCCAGTTCGAACGCCCAGGGCGGAGTGGGGAGTGGACGCCTGGGGGTCGGGAGGACCTACTTAGTATAAGAAAAGGTTAGCAACGGGTGGTCAGGGCGGAATTCAAAGGAAACTGACCGGCCCCAGGGGAGAAGGGGAGGGGAGAGATTCTGTGCTTGGGATTCTGACCGCTGGGGTGGCCCTATTTAGCTAATTTGCATCAAGATGCAGCAGACGACGGTATGTGTGTGTGTGTCTGTGTCTGTGGACACATCAGCACCTTGGTTAATTAGTTCTGGAGGCTTCTCTGTTAACCTGATAACTCGGCTGGTTCCCCACTCTGGCAATTGTGAAGAATTGGCACAATGTTTGTCCACTGAGCTGATCTCATCTCTGGAGCACCGAGGCCACTGGGAGGGAGGTCTGGGAAACCCCTGCCCCTGCCATTGATCCTTTAAATGTTGGGGTCTTGAATCTGACAGACTAGTTTCTCAAGCCGTGGGGGATGGGCTTGGGAATTTTTTCCTGAAACCTTCAGAAATCCTTGCCTTGGAGACTGAAAAGATAAAGGCTTCTGGGGCCAGGTCACCAGGGAGAATGGATAATGCCTGCCTTTGCCCTCCTGGGCACGCCCTGTGTGACCTTTCTTAAACCAGTTTCTTATCAGGTCACACCTTGGCGCCACAACTTCCAAGGGCTCCCTGGGCTGGTGGAAAAAAAGTCTGTCTTTCTGCGTGGGACAGGGGTGACGGCCCGAGTTTTCTCCTTTTCCCCACCCTCCAGCTTGCACCAAGGAAATTACTTATTTTTATTTTTATTTGAGACAGAGTCTCTGTCATCCAGGCTGGAGCGCAGTGGCGTGATCTCACTGCAACCTCCATCTCCCAGGTTCAATCGATTCTCCTGCTTCAGTTTACTGCGTAGCTGAGATTACAGGCGTGGGCCACCACGCCCAGCTAATTTTTATTGTATCTTTAGTAGAGATGGGGTTTCCCCATGTTGGCCAGGCTGGTCTCGAACTCCTGACCTCAAGTGATCCTCCAGCCTCATCCTCCCAAAGTGCTGGGATGACAGGCCTGAACCACCATGCCCAGCCCATTCATTAATTCTCATTGGTCTCTGTGACAGGCAGTGTTCTGGGAGCTGGACATCTAGCGGCGGAAAAGCACCGTGGCCACCTTGAAGCTCACGGAGAGGAGATACAGGGAACCGAAAGTGCAAGGGGCCAGGAAGGCATCGCGCCTGAGGTGGGTAGAGCAAGCGAAGTACAGCACGAGGGTGCTGGCAGGATCCAGAACTCAGAAGGTCAGGAGGGCTGTGGTGAGGACTCTGGCTTTTTCTCTGAGCAACACAGAAGCCACAAGAGGGCTCCGAGCAGAGGTGGGATGTGATCTGACTCAGGTGTTAACAGGGTGTGGGGTGCTGACTGTTGCGGGTGAAGGTGGAAACTGGGGGACCCAGTGAGGAGTTGACTACAGTACTCCAGGCAGGAAGTGTCCATGGCTGCAGCAGGGTACTGGCAGTGGATGAGGTGAGAAGTGTTAGGCTGTGAATGGAAAAAAAAAAAAAAAAAAAAAAAAAAAAATATATATATATATATATATATATATATATATATATATATATAGTTTTGTTTTGCTTTGTTTTGTTTCTTTGAGACAATCTCACTCTGTCGCCAGGCTGGAGTGCAGTGGCGCTATCTTGGCACACTGCAACCTCCACCTCCTAGGTTCAAGCTGTTGTCCTGTTTCAGCCTCCTTGAGGTGAGGGCCACCACACCCGGCTAATTTTTGTATTTTTCTTTTTTTTATTTCTTTTTTTCGAGACAGGGTTTCACCTTGTTGGTCAGGCTGGTCTCAAACTCCTGACCTCAGGTGATCTACCCACCTTGGCCTCCCAGAGTGCTGGGATTACAGGCGTGAGCCACCGCACCTGGCCAAATTTTGTATTTTTAGTAGAGACAGGGTTTCACCATGTTGGCTAGGCTGGTCTCAAACTCCTGATCTCAAGTGATCTGCTCACTTCTGCCTCCAAAAGTGCTGGGACTACAGGTGTGAGCCACTGGTCCTGGCCTTATACAGTTTTTTTTTCTCAGCCTTTCTTTTTTATGACTTTCATATTTTTGAAGAGTCCGGGTTAGTTGTGCTGTTTTTGTTTTTCCTTTTTTTTTTTCTTTTTGAGATGGAGTCTTGCCCTATTGCCCAGGCTGGAGTGCAGTGGCAAGATCTTGGCTCACTGTAACCTCCGTCTCTGGGGTTCAAGCAAGTCTTCTGCCTTAGCCTCCTGAGTAGGTGTGACTACAGGCGCATGCCAACATGCCTGGCTAATTTTTGTATTTTTAGTAGAGATGGGGTTTCACCATGTTGGCCAGGATGGTCTCGATCTCTTGACCTCGTGATTTGCCCACCTCAGTCTCCCAAAGTGCTGGGATTACAGACATGAGCCACCGTGTCTGGCCTCGTTTTGTTTTTCCTAAGACAGGGTGTCACTCTTGCCCAGGCTGGAGTACAGTGGCATGATCATAGCTCACTGCAGCTTACAAGAGTATGTTATCATGCCTGGCTAACGTTTTTTTTTTTTGAGAAGGAGTTTCACTCTTGTTCCCCAGGCTGGAGTGCAATGGCAAGATCTCGGCTCACTGCAACCTCTGCCTCCCAGGTTCAAGTGATACTCCTGTTTCAGCCTCCCGAATAGCTGGGATTACAGGTGCCACCCACCACACCCAGCTAATTTTTGTATTTTTAGTAAAAACGGTGTTTCACCATGTTGGCCAGGCTGGTCTCAAAGTCTTGATCTCAGGTGATCTGCCCACCTTGGCTTCCCACAGTGCTGGGATTACAGGTGTGAGCCACTGTGCCCAGCCCTAATGTTTTTTATGTTTAGTAGAGATGAAGTCTTACTGTGTTGCCCAGGCTGGTCTTGAGCACCTGAATGCAAGTAATCCTCTTGCCTTGGCCTCCCAAAGTGCTGGGATTATAGGCGTGAGCCACCACGCCCATCTCTGTTGTCCTTGTTTGGTAGAATGTCCTTCAGTTTGAGTTTATTCATAATTATATCCAGGTAATCTATTTTTTGCAGAAACACCACAAAAGGCTGGGCGTGGTGGTTCATGCCTGTAATCCCAGCACTTTGTGAGCCGGAGGCTGGAAGATCACTGGAGGCCAGGAGTTGAGAGCCTCAGCAACTGAGACCCTATCTCTTTAAAATTAAAAGAGAAAAAAGAAATAGTACAGAAGTGGTGCCCCATCCTTCTTAGTGTCCCATTCCTGGAGCTGTTGGCTCTAATCACTAAGTTAAGGGGTATATATCAGGTTTCTACCCTATACATTTCTGTTTGCGCTTTACAGTGAATGAATAGCTTGTGCGTCTGTTGAGACTATGTAGCTACCTTAGACTTCATCAAACTCTCATCCACAATTTTTTTTTTGGACAGAGTCTCCCTCTGTCACCCAGTCTGGAGTGCCATCTTCGCTCACTGCAACCTCTGCCTTTTGGGTTCAAATGATTCTCCTGCCTTAGCCTCCCGAGTAGCTGGAACTACAGGTGCACGCCACCATGCCTGGCTAACTTTTGTATTTTTGGTGGAGACAGGGATTCACCATGTTGGCCGGGCTGGTCTCAAACTCCTGACCTTAAGTGATTTGCCAACCTTGGCCTCTCAAAGTGCTGACATTACAGGTGTGAGCCACCACACTGGCCCTATCCACACATTTTTGCGTCTGTTCCTTTTATATTTTACTTGCTGGTCTACAATAAGGAATATGTTTTCCTTCTCTTCCTTGTTTATTCATTTATTATCAGTATGGATTCTGGATTTCTGTTTTATCTAGTGGGTGATAATATGTAACTATCATTATTGTATTGTTCAAATAATTCCGTATTTGGCCACTGGGAGCCCTTTCAAGCTAGCTCCTGTGTAAATGGGAATCTATCTAAAAGATAGAATTTCCTGATGGATTGGATGGGTTGTATGTGAGACAGAGGAAACTGGGGTTTGTTCTTTTTTTAGAGACAGGGTCTCACTCTCACCCAGGCTGGAGTGCAGCGGCATGATTATGGCTCACTGCAGCCTCCATCTCCTGGGCTCAACTAATCCTTCTCCGTCAGCTTCCTAAGCAGCCCAGCTAATTTAAAAGAAAATTTTTTTGGCTGGGCACAGTGGCTCACGCCTATAATCCCAACAGTTTGGGAGGCTGAGGCAGGTGAATCATGAGGTCAGGAGATTGAGACCATCCTGGCCAACACTGTGAAACCCCATCTCTACTAAAAATACAAAAAAAAGGCAGACTCGTGTGCCTGAGGAAGGAGAATCGCTTGAACCAGGCGACTTTTTTTTTTTTTTGGTAGAAATGGGGGTCTTGGCCGGGCGTGGTGGCTCAAGCCTGTGATCCCAGCACTTTGGGAGGCCGAAAGTGGTCTACTAAAAATACAAAAAATTAGCTGGGCACGGTGGCGTGTGCCTGTAATCCCTGTAATCCGAGCTACTTAGGAGGCTGAGGCAGGAGAATTGCCTGAACCCAGGAGGCGGAGGTTGCGATGAGCCGAGATCGTGCCATTGCACTCCAGCCTGGGTAATGAGCGAAACTCCGTCTCAAAAAAAAAAAAAAAAAGAAACGGGGGTCTTGTTATATTGCCCAGGCTGGTCTCAAACTCCTGGCTTCAAGTAATTCTCCTGCCTTGGCCTCTCAAAGTGTTGGGATTATAGGCATGAGCCACCATGCCTGGCCGGGTTCATCTTTTGGCAAATATTTATTGCCTAGAAGTTGAGATAAAGCTATTATAAAAGCAGACAAAAGCCCTTGACTTCATGGGACTCATGTTTTTGTGCATGTGACATTTTATTTCTGATCCAAGCCACTGGGGGGCATTGGCACAGATTTTAGGAAGGGGATTGGTTTGGGACAGGTGAAGTGGAGCTGCCTGTTAGACCAGCCTCTGCTTCTACTCCTCTTTCCTCCTTTAGCTCCATGCTTACCATTTAATCGTTTCTTGTCTCTTTTCTTAACCGCCAAGACAATGCAGACTCCAGTGACCATTCCTGTGCCTGTGCTCCGGCTGCCCCGGGGCCCTGATGGCTTCAGCCGTGGCTTTGCCCCTGATGGACGGAGAGCTCCTCTGAAGCCAGAGGTTCCTCAAATCCAGGAGTGCCCCATAGCTCAAGAATCCCTGGAATCCCAGGAGCAGAGGGCCCGAGCCGCCCTTCGGGAGCGATACCTCCGAAGCCTGCTGGCCATGGTGGGTCGTCAGGTGAGCTTCACATTGCACGAGGGTGTGCGTGTGGCTGCCCACTTTGGAGCCACCGATCTGGACGTGGCCAACTTCTACGTGTCACAGCTGCAGACGCCCATAGGTGTGCAAGCAGAGGCGCTGCTCCGATGTAGTGACATTATTTCGTATACCTTTAAGCCATAAAGACATTGTTCACCTTTCTGCTTGAGGCTAAGCCACTGTATCCCAGGCCTTCCAATGTTCCTGAGCCAGGAACTCTGGGCCCCATGGAGTTATGAGCTCCCGTGGAATTCTGAGCCAAGGTTTAAGCAAGTCTGGACTCCTGATACCACCTGGGTCTAATCAGCAAAATTCTGCAACTCTAGGAATTCTAAGATCCCATTGGAAGGAATGCTGTACCTCACAGAACTCTGAACTCTACAGAAATATGGGCTTGATGCTATTTCCTGAAGACCTGGGCATCGGGGTGGGGTGATAAGGAGGACAAACTGCACAGGGGAAGTTGTTTTATTAAAGAGATTGCAAAGTTCAGGCACCCTGAAGATACTCTCCCGGTGCTCCCCTCCTGCTAAAGAACCAGTTACCCATGGGCCGGGTGCCGTGGCTCAAGCCTGTAATCCCAGCACTTTGGGAGGCCGAGGTGGGTGGATCACGGGGTCAAGAGATCGAGACCATCCTGGTCAACATGGTGAAACCCCGTCTCTACTAAAAATACAAAAAAATTAGCTGGGCATGGTGGCGCGTGCCTGTAATCCCAGCTACTCGGGAGGCTGAGGCAGGAGAATTGCCTGAACCCCGGAGGCAGAGGTTGCGGTGAGCCGAGATCGTGCCATTGCACTCCAGCCTGGGTAACAAGAACAAAACTCCGTCTCAAAAAAAAAAAAAAAAAAAAAAAGAACCAGTTACCCCAGGAAAATTCGACCCCTGTTTTTATTTTCTAAATTAAGTATACCCACCGGGATGGAGTCATCTTTAAGGGATGGTAGGGTGATTATCCCAGGGCTGAATCCGGTGGAGCTGGGCCAAGTAGGACAGGAGCCCAGATAAAGGTGTAGGGGCTGCACAGCCACAAGTCTCCTGGAAAGGCTGGAGTTACCGGAATGCAGGGATTGGGAGATTCCGATTTGATTTCATTTTGAGTGAGGGGTGCTGTGTCACATGGTCGTGCCCAAGCGCTCCTCCGGTTGCCCCACCTGTGGTTGCTATGGAATGTTAGATTCACGGGTCCCCTCGTTGGAGGCAAATGGTCGGACCCCGAGCGGTGGCGCTCCTGATTAAAGGCCGAGGATTCGCGGTCAGGGTGAAACTTCTTCCCCTCCCTGTTTTTCTCCAGCCTTGTAGCGTGGCCGTTCACATCAGCGCTTTGCTAACAGCCCCTGTCACTGGTAACCTTTCAGTGCATTGTTTAAAAAGAAAGCCGTTTCTGCCCCCTTCTGCAGATACTTCAAGTTCAGGATGTAAGCGAAGCCTACCATTAAGTAAAGGTTAGGGTCGTTTCGTCTCAGTCGCGAAATTGCGGCGGCCGATGATGAACCGCGCCAGGAGCAGCCTCAGCAGCCATCCGTGGGTTCGGGACGCCGGCTCCGCAGAGGCCCGGACCTAGCTCTTAAGTTGCCTTGGCAACGACGCGGCTCGCTCCGCCCCAGTTTCCTTTTATGGTTTCAGCCCCGCCTCTCCCGGGTTGCCGGGTGCGCTAGGGAAAGCGTGGCGAAAGTGCGGCGGCGAATGTCAACCGTTGGGCCTGAGCCGGAGGGTGTGGCTTGAGCTCGCCCTAGTTCGTTCTTGCCTCGGTGACCCACCGGCCTTGTCACTCAGGATTTGGGTTGGCCTTTGGAGTATCTACCTTCTCCTAGGTTTAGTTTTTAAAAATCGCCCATGATACTGCTCATGGGCTCCTATTTATTTTAGCATTGTAATTTAAGTTGTATTTTATGCAACTCTACCTAGGTACAGAGAGCTGTTGATGTTAACTGCGGTGACTAGCCAAGGGGCCGAGGCTTTGTCTCCAGAGGATCCCTATCTGTCAGCATCCATCAACTGTACTTGTATATTGAATGCAGTTCCTATCTGCCTTTTGTTTCGACTTCTTCATGCCGTTACCCACTCTTCATCAGTCTAACCTCCATGTTTATATTTATTTCCTTTTGTTGAGCGAGCCTTTTCCCGGGTCTTGCTCAGTCTCCCAGGCTGGAGTGCAGGGGCGGGATCCTAGCTCCGTGCAGCCTCAACCTCCTGGGCTCAAGCGATTCTCCCACCTCCTAAGCAGCTGGAACTACAGGCGCCCGACACCAGACCCTGCAAATTTTAAAATATTTTTGTAGACGGGGCCTCGCTATGTTGCCCAGGCTGGTCTCGAACTCTAGGACTCAAGCGATCTTCCTGCCTCAGCCTCCCAAAGTGCTGGGATTATAGGCATGAGCCGCCGCCGCGAACCATCAGATATTTTCATTTCTATCCACTCCATTCCCTGGGCTCTTGACGAATGTGCGGAGCTGATATTCGTTATCTGGACTCAGGCGGGGAGGCGTGGGCTTAGCTTCGCGCTTGCGCGCTGCTCTTGGAGACGGCGTCTACTTCGCCCCGCCCCCATGGTCTGCAGTTCCGGCTCTGCAGATTCGCTGCTCACGTTTTTTTTTTCCGTGGCCCTTTCTGCCTTTTGTTTCCCTCTTCATGTCACCTGCGGGACAACTCGACCTGCAAGTCACTTAAATCGGTTTTCTGCGTCTTTTAGTAAGCGACGGGCTCGCCAGCCTCGAGCGAAAGTGTGACTGCGAACGGGCAGGCGCGCGCGGGGCTCGGCGGAGGCGCGCTTGGGCTCCCGGCGGCGACGACTACGACGACGAGGAGAGCGGACGGAGGCGGCGCCTGAAGCAGTGGCGGAGCCCATGCCCCGGGACGGCGGGCGGGCCGGGAGAGACAAGTCCGGGGCCCGGGGCATGTCCCCGGGGCCCCCGTGAGGAGGAGCCGGCGGCGGCTATGGAGATCCCGCCGCAGGAGGCTCCGCCCGGGCCGGGCGCAGACGACGACGTTGAAGAGGCCCCCGTTGAGGCCGGGTCTCCCAGCCCTGCCTCGCCCCCCGCGGATGGGCGCCTCAAGGCTGCAGCCAAGCGCGTCACGTTCCCGTCCGACGAGGATATCGTGTCTGGTGCAGTGGAGCCCAAAGACCCCTGGAGACATGGTAGCTACTGCGGGAGAAGCGGGGGCGGGCTCGAGGGGGACCCGGGGGTCGGGAGGGATCGGTGCAGAGCCCCGTTCAGAGGTGGCGTTCAATAGATTGCACCTAATGGCTAATTAAGGGGACAGTCGTCAGTTTAGAGTCGGAGGCTGTTAGAAGGTGGCCGTGGAGTTGGGAAGGTGAAAAGTATCTGGTTTCTGCCGCACCCCACCCACCCGAGACAAAGGAGGTGATCGTTTTAGGGTTTAAAACGATGAGCATTAAATAAAGTTTGGTGGTTTGTCAGATGGGGAGGGTGGCAGCCTTTGCGTTCGTAGTTCTACCAGAAAAGGAGAGCGAGAGCAGTAAAGGGAGGAGGAGCAGGTCAACACTGGCCCTGAAAGGGCAGTTGTAAGAGTTTGCTGGGTCTCTGAGGCTAAAAAGAGGTTAAGTTGCTGGTCTGCAAGCCTCGGGGCAGGGAGTGATCGTGTTGGTCACTTTCTTGGCTGGAAAGAGGAAGAATATAAACCTGAACTGTGACTGTGGAGAACTTGGTAAGCTCCCAGAAGAGGAGCAGGGCTGGTGGTCAATTTGTGGTTAGGTAAGGGAGTCAGAGGCAGTGTTGTTTTTTCTTTTTATTGTGATGATATCTCATTATGTTGCCCAGGCTGGTCTTGAACTTCTGGATTCAAGCGAGCCTCCCGCCTTGGCCTCCCAGAATGTTGGGATTACAGGCGTGAACCACTGCCTCCAGCTGCAGTGTGGTGTTAAGAAAAGCCAACGGCAGAAGGAAGGCTGTCAGTCGTTCAGGAGCAGAGGATGTTTGGGGCATGACTGTGGAAGGGTCTTCTTGTTCCTTCCTGAGAAAGAATGAGCCAATACTGGATGCATTGGCTCATTCCCATAATCCTAGCACTTTGGGAGGCCGAGGCAGGTTGATCACTTGAGGTCAGGAGTTCAAAAGCAGCCTGGCCAACGTGGGGAAACCCTGTCTCTACTCAAAATATAAAAATCGCCTGGGGCATGATGGTGTGCCCTGTAATCCCAGCTACTTGGGAGGCTGAGGCAGGGAGAATGGCTTAAACCTGGGAGGCAGAGGTTGCCGTGAGCTATCACAACATTGCACTCCAGCCTGGGTGACAAGAGCAAAACTCTGCCTCAAAGAAAAAAAAAGAATGAGAGGATGTTATCAAGTCAGGAGCTAGAGTTGCTGGCTATTAGCAGGTGAGAGAACTGAAGAAGTTTGACCACTTGAGGTGTTGGGAGAGGGGGCAAGCCCACTGAAGAGGGTCAGGTCAGTGTTGGAGCTGAAAGGAGTGTATTGGAGCCATAGGGCTGGGAAGGTGGAAGTTGCTTGGGAGATGCAGGGCAGTGTTGAGTTCATTTCGTGCTGGAGAAGTCTGTCAATCCTGCTAGGGTGGAGCCCATGAAGTGAGGGATTGGACTGGCTGTGGTTCTCTAGAAGCTGATCTCCTGGCCCAGGGTAAGGGGAGAAACTTTTGCCGGTCTGTGGACAGTGGAGGAAGTGGTGGCTTTGATGTGAGGGTGGGAAACGTGGTAACTGGAAACTGAACACACAGGGAGTCCATCATGAATGAGTTTGGTTACTTCTTCTTATTATTGTTTTAGATGGAATCTCCCTCTGTCGCCCAGGCTGGAGTGCAGTGGCATGATCTCGGCTCACTGCAACCTCCGCCTCCTGAGTTCCAGCAATTCTCCTGCCTCAGCCTCCTGAGTATCTAGGATTGCGAGCGCCTGCCACCGCACCTGGCTAAAAGTGTTTGTATTTTTAGTAGAGACAGGGTTTCACCGTGTTGGCTAGGCCAGTCTCAAACTCCTGACCTCAGGTGATCTGGCTGGCAGTGGTTAAATTAAGACTTTTGGGCTGGGTGCCATGGTTCATGCCTGTTACCCCAGCACTTTGGCAGGCCAGCGTGGGCAGATCACCCATGCCCAGGAGTTCAAGACCAGCTTGAGCAACAAGGTGAAATGCCATCTCTAAAAAAAATAGAAAAATTAGCCAGGTGTGGTGCATATGCTTGTAGTCCCAGCTACTTGGGAGGCTGAAGAGGGAGGATGACTTGAGTTCAAGAGGTTGATGGTGCAGTGAGCTATGATTGCGCCACTGAATTCCAGCCTGGGTGACAGAGATCCTGTCCAAAAACAAGAAAAAAAAAAGAGACTTTTGGCACTGGGAGCCAGCCAAGTCCTTGGGCTCTACGGCCCAGGGAGAGGTGGTTAGTTTGGGACCAGGGCACAGTCAGAATGGCCCCTGGCTATAGCATGGTATCCAGTTCAGAGCAGGAAGGGGAAAGACCTGGAGAGTCAGAACAGGGTGGTTCAAGAGCAGAGGCTCCAGGTCAGAGCCTTCGAGACCTCAGACTGGTTACCTAGCTCCTGAGCCTCAGTTTTCCCATCTGTAAAGTAGGTGGTAATACTCTCACCATGGGATTTAGGAGAGGGCTGGATGAAGTTACATATGGAAAGGAATCGGCTAGGGTGAGCGTTCTTGATGGCAGTCGTTGTTGGTCATCTTCGGGGCTGGTGTAGAGGAGCTCATGCGTGGGGTGGGGCCTGGATATGGCTGCCTCAGAGCTTCCAGGAGAGGAGGGCGGTCGCAGTGAGTGGGCCTGGAGTGAGTGGGGGGCGGGCAGGGGGATGATGGTCAGTTTGTGGACTGAAGGGTCGGGGGTAAGGGCAGCTAGAGAGTTTGGCACAGATTGGGCATGGGCGGGGGTAAAGTTTCTGGTCCGCAGGTTCCCAGAAAAGCTTTGGCTTTCGTTCAGTAAGCCACTTTCCTCTCCAAGCCTCTGTTTCTTTCTCTGCAAATGGAGGTGCTAATTTTTACCATGGGGTGGTTGTGAGGATGAAGTAAGATAGTCCTCATAGATTTCTGCCACATAAATAGCAGCCATCATCCAGGCAGATTTGTGTTTTGTTTGTTTTCACGAGCAGTCTTGAAGCGGCAGTGAAGGCATTGGAGGTCACGGAAGGCTGTCTGTCAAGAAAAGAGGGGCAATTGGAGCCTGGCTGGGAGGAGTTAGAGGAGTGCCAGTTGGTCTGTCCTGGGTAAGGGGTAGAGGGGGTGACACTCTCCGGGCTGGAGGAGGCTCTCATGACAGTGGTTAGAGAGGGGCAGTAAGGCCTGGTCGGGACTTACACTCCCATGGAGTCCGTGGGTCTGTGCTGCAGAGGTGATGACATGGGCTGGACTGGAAGAATTGGTCCCTCTTGGTTGAGGGGAGGGCTTGAGGAGTTGGCTTGGCAGTAGGGAGTTGGATGATCTTGGGCCTGGGCAGGGTGGGGATTGTCGGTGAAGTTGGTGAGTCTGGGCAATGGGATTTGCAGAACAGAAAACCCAAGGGTCTGGGAATACCAAAGAGAAGGGGATAGGCCTCGTGCTTGGGAGGACAGTGGAGGGGTTCACTGGCCATGGGGCTGGGGGAGGTGGAGGGTTCGCCAGGGTGTGGAAGAGGAATCGTGGTACAGAAAGTGGATCTAAGGGGAGGCCCAAGTGAGAGGCCAGAGGGTCTGGAACTGGGGGACTGCAGGGAGGAGTTGCTTGGTCTTGGAACAGAGGTGGGAGATTTGTTGGCATCAGTCTTGGAAGCTGTGGGAGGGATAGGGGTTGTCGTTTGAGCTGTGGACCTAGTGGAAGGGTGGCATGACCCCAAGGCCAAGGGGTGACAGAAGAGCTGATGGGTTTGAATTGGGGAGACTCAGTCATCTGGAAGCTGTTGTGGCGTGCTCAAGATGGAGCACTGCCTAGGCTGGGGGTGGAGGAGCACCCCCGGGCGGGGAGAAGCAGCAGTGGAGGTGCCGAAGCGTAGGGGCCTCCTTCAGCGGAGCTTCGCCCCTGGGGCTGGAGTAATGGCCCAGCTGGGAGCTGTGGGGGGTGTCTATCTGAGGGCAAGTGCTCCCTCAGGCCCTGCAGGGGCTGGGGGGGATGGGGATTCCTGGAGGTGAGGTGATCTGGAGGAGGGGGATTGTGAGGGAGGGTCTTGAGCCTGCATAGGCTCCACCTTCCTGGCTCCCCACCTCCAGCAGTGGCGTTCCGCTGACCAGGGCTGCTGTTTGCTTATTGCAAATGGCCATCTGATGTTCTGTTGCATGCTTGTTTTCTTGGCCTTGCTGGAATGGGAGAGCAGAGACTGAATCCATTCTCTTCTCTGCTTTCCTCAAGGACACTCAGTTGTTGAATGAGTGCCTGTGGCCTATGAGGCCTGGTGGTGTCTGGGAACCACCTAGCATAGTGACATCTAGCAGAGTGTCAGGGACCCAAGCAGCCTGGTGTGGGGAAGCCAGCGGGCAGCAGTGTGTTCTGTGGCCTCTGGCAAGCATGGGCTCTTGAGGAGCATTGTGTTTCGTCACCTTTAAAGTAAGGCCAGTGATCCCTGCCCTGCAGACCACCAGGTGTCAGAGGATAGAGTGAACCCGCTGGGGCAGATCCCCACAGCAGCCACAGCCAGCCAGGTGTGCATGGATGGGGGAAGCTCCAGGAGGAGGCAGGCTGGGAATCGTGAGTGAAAGAGGCTGATTCAGCACTGCCAGGCTGGGTGTGTGGGTGCCCATGGGGAGCGGGGGTAGCCGGCTGCACTGTACCCCTTCAGCTTTTCATAACGCCAAGGCCAGACTTAGACAAGGAACCCTTTAGGCCACACTGCAGGAATGACCTGAGGTTTGGCTGGTTTTCCCAGTCCCCCTGAACTCTGTGGGGTTGGAAAGATGGGCTTGTGAGAGGGACTTGTGATCAGGAGCACATGACACCAGCCACAGTCTGGGAGACTCGTCTCCCCTCCCTCCAGTCCTGCCAGTGACTCACTCCCTGCTCCCTGACCATCTGTCCTGAGTGTGTGTGTGTGTGTGTGTGTGTGTGTGTGTTGGGGGTTTGCCCACCAGGAAGCTCCTTGCATGAACTGAAAGTGTCTGCAGGGCAGGGCGAGGGGCCCAAGCATGCTGCCATCTCTGGCCACCTGAGCTTTGGAGGGCGGAGGGAGCAGTGGGGGCAGAATGTTCTTAAATGGGGATCCAAGGGCATGGTAATGCCACACTGTTTGTTATGGAAACCTGAGCTGCAGATTTAGTCCTTGAAACAGGCAGGACAGGTAGCCGTGTACCTGTCAGAGGTGGAAAGAGGCCCTAGGTTAGAGGAAGTGGCTCATTGGGCATTTGTGGTGGAGCTGCTGGGAGTAGGGATTGGGGTTGAGGGAGGTGCTTTGATGCATCTGCTCAGGTTTCCATCTGGGCCCAGCTCCACCTCCTGCTGCTGGAGTTGGCAAGCAGACCCTGCCACTGAGCAGCCATGTGACTTTGGTGATTGTTCTCTCTGCCTCGATTTTTCTGTGTCTACAATGCAGCTGACAGAAGGATGTCCTCATAGGGCGATTGGGAGGATTAGGTAGATAACACCGTGCCTGATCCATGGTAAATGCTCAGCAAATGCCTCCCTTCTTATTCCTGTCATCACCACTCCTCTGCGCCCATCTACAGCCCTAGCATTTACTTTCTGTTTCCTGCCCGTGTTGTGTTTGTACTCCTTTTTCCCCCTACGGTCTCCCACATCAGCGTCCCTGCTTTTCCTCGGAGACTCACTTCTCCAGGCTTGGTGCCTCAGCAGTCCCTGATCTCCAGGCCTTGACTCTGTGCCAAGCTCTGTGAGCTTGGACAAGTTGCCCAACCTCTCTGAGCGAAATCAGAACGTCTCAGCCCACTAGCAGGAGAGGTAGCAGGGCTACCAAGATTCCACATCGGATGTGTTAGTCCCAGCCTCTGCCTACATAGGCTGATGACTTGGGACAAGTTGCAGCTCCTCCCTGAGCCTGCGTCTCGTTTGGGGAGGGGCTCTACCACCCCAGCCCCTACCCTGTTGGGGCACAATTGGGTTAGCAGTACTGTTGTGCGGGCACCTGCCTTCTACCCTCCCAGGTCCTTTGCACACTGGGACTCACGCCACTCTCAGTGCCTGCACACGCAGGTGGGCTGCCTGATTCTTTGTGCCTGTGATTATCCGTGCTCGCATCATATTTCCCCCTTCAAGGGCAAAAACTCTGTGTGAGTCACCTCTGTGACCCTAGTCCTGCAGACAGGAGGGCTCGGCACTGGACACATGTCCAAAGGAATAGGGTGTTTTCCTCCGATCACACACCCCATGGTGGTATTTAGGAGAAACTTTTTCGTGGTAGTTAATCCAGCTGGGGCCAGGACAAGTTGCAGCTTTAGTGCCCATTCTGAGTCCTGAAAGAGCACCTGAAGCTGGCCCCCAGCTGGCACTCAGTAACCAGCGTTGAGCGCTTCAGTGGGAGTGCGTGTGTGCCTGTTTCTGGGAGCGAGGTACTGGGCTCTGGGAACCTTCACAGGCATCCGGTTCCAAGAGGATTAAGAACCGCGGGGCCACATGCCCTGTGCTGGCCAGGCTGCAGCTGGATCAGTCCCTGGGCATGGAGGCCAGAGAGCTGTTTTTCCAAAACCTCCCCAGGTGGTTCTGACAGCCTCGTTTGTCAGAACCGGGCTGTCTGTGTACTCTGCTCCGCCATCCATCACTCAGTCCCAGGCCTGCCTGCAGACCTCACAGGGGTGACTGGCATTGACCTCAAAGACCTGTTTTGGAGCAAATTAATAGGTGAGCATTGAAATGTCTGCCTTAAGGTAGCTGCAGAAATTCAAGCTGGGAAGGCTGCCTGCTGCCGTGGAGCATGGGGGCGGGACACGTTAAATCCCTGCCCTCTGGCTGACCTTTGTTGTCACCAGTCACTGCCTTCCGTGTGTCTGTGCCAGGCACTGGTCTAAGTGCCTTTCCTGTATTATCGCATTTAGATACCACAGCCACCCCGGGAGGTAGGTACCGTTTGCCCCAATTAGTAGACAAGGAAATGGGGCCCATAGAGGTAAAGTAATTTTCCTGGGGGCACACAGCCGGTAAGTGGTTGAGCTGGGATTCAAACCCCGGCAGCCAGCCTGGCACTGAAGCCTGCAAGTCACCCCTGTGTGTCGGCTGAGTGGATGGAGGCCAGTGGCCGAATTCGGTGCAATGTGCCATACAGTCTCTTCATCTGTAACCCAGAACCGTCCATAAAATGGAGGTGACAGTTCTGGCTTTGCAGGGTTGTGGCAGGGATGAGGAACAGAAACAGGTGGGGTAAGGGCCCAGCCTGGTGGGCATGCAGGAGGGGGTCCACTGATTCGTGGACAGCTCAAGTCCTGGGGAGGTTCGTGCTGCTTCTCTGTCCTCAGCATTGCCTGCTGCTCTGACCCTTGGCCTCTGGGGCGTGTTCTTCCTGTGCTATACAGTGTCTGGTACGTGGTAGGCACTCAATATATTCTTGCTGCATGAGTGACTTGGTGACCCTGTAACCAGCCATACATTCAGCGTGGTGTGACCGTGCCACGTGTTACGAGTCAGGGCAGAAGACGGGCCCAGTCCATGCTTCTGTGGGGGTCACAGTCAAGTGAGTGAGACTATTCAGCAAGCCAGGATGCCAAGGACTCAGATTAGGGAGGGTTCATGGGTGTGCAGGAGGGCAGGGCAGAGGCAGCTTCCTAGAAGGGACAACAAGGAAATCCAGCAATTAGCCAGGTGAGGAGCAGCGGGAGGTGTGCACCAGGGATGGAAGGCAGAGAGAACCAGCCTTGGTATATCTGAAGAACAGAAAAAAATCCAGACTTTGTTGAAGTGGAGGCAGGTGGGTCAGAGGTGAGGCTGGAGGAGGCAGGAGAGACTGCTGGTGGGGCCTTATGGGCTGTGCTAGCTGGGAGCCCCAGAGGGCTTATGAAGGGGCCTGGGTGGGCTGGGTGCTCAAGCGTGTCATCTCAGCTCTTTGGGAAGCCCAGTTGGGAAGATCACTTGAGCCCAGGAGTTTAAGACCAGTCCCTTGACTTCCCTGGACCACTTTCCCCATTGGTAACCGGCCTGGGCAACATGACGAGACCTTGTCTCTACAAAATATAGGAAAATTAGCCTGGCATAGTAGCATGCGCCTATAGTCGAAGCTACTCAGGAGGCTGAGGTGGAAGGATCACTTGGGCCCACGAGGTTGAGACTTTAGTGAGCTGTGATCACACCACTGCTCTTCAGCCTAGTGAGATCCTGTCTCAGAAAAAATACAAAAGGGGCATGGTGGGTGTTTTTAACAGAACCCTCGGTGGGGGTGACATGAAGGGGGTGAGACTGAGGTGGGGAGACCATGGAGGTGGCCATGAGCCAGGAGCCTAGAGGCCTGGTTGGCACAGTCTCAGATTGGCTGACAGCTGACACGACTTCATTGACTTCTTCCTCAGATTTCTCTCAGCCGCATCCCCCCAGCAGTTTTGCATTGCCACTGTTTGCTCTAACACCTCCAAGGTGACTGTTTTCCCCCTTCCCTTCTCTCCTTGGATCTCTGAGCCCCTTCTCTCATGTTTCTGCTGTGGCTGCCTGGGACATCCTGCCCCTGCACGGGCTGTGGGAGGTGTGCGGGCTGTGAAGTCTGGTGACCTCTCCAGTGACCTCCACAGCCTCTTTAGGTCTCAGAGGACCCAGATCCAGAAAGCTCTGCAGACCAGCGCGTACCCCTCTCGTGGTTTAACGCAATACAGGTATCCTCTCAGTCTTATAACACCCAGAAAATTCTGATTCCAAAACCTGTGTGGCCCAAGGGTTCCAGGAGGGGACTCTGGAGCCCGCAGTGGGCCTTGTTCTGCGTCTGTGAAATGGCAGTAACCTGAGAGGTAGTGTGAGAGCCCGTGGGTGCCAGTCCTAGCTAATTTAATCCTCAATCCCCATACAAATGGGACCAGAGGCAAAGAAGTAGCCTCTACTTGGAAAGCAGCTGGGACAGTAGCTAGCTGTTGTAGGTGCTCATGAGGACGTGGGAAAGTTGAGTGAGGTGATGTCGCTGCCCTGAACTTGACTCGGTTCCTGCCTCCACGGGCTGTAGGGTTAGGCAGGTGGGGCCAGATGACCAGTGGGTAAGATCATGTGCCTGAGTGCGATTTTGGCTCTTCCACACTTAGACTGTGTGGCCTTGGGCAAGTCCCTTGACCTCCCTGGAACACTTTCTCTATCTGTGAAGCCATTTTGGCAGAAGAGGACTCTCTTTCAAAGTTTTTAGACTCTCTGGTAAGACCAGAGAGCCAGGCCTGGGGCCCACGCCAACAGCACACCCTGCATCCAGGGCTGAGCTGATGCCGCTCCTGTTAGATCAGCTGGAGGAAGCCCCTGCAGCTCCTCCGGGGCTGAGCCCACGTCGGGCCCCTGGGCTGGAGCCACACAGGAGGAGGTGGGAGATGTGGAGGGGCTTCCCCAATTGCAGTAAGGGAGTTCAGAGGCTGGGTGCCAAAAGGAATTCGAGAGCTCCATCATGCTTGGCCGTTTGCTGCATTAAGTAGGAAGGTCCTTGAAGGCAGGACCCATCTGTGTCTTGGCTCACCTGTGTCCCCAGCACCCTCCATGGTGCCTGGCCCTCTGCAGGTTCTCACACTGGATGAATTGGTGGTAGATGGAGGTACACAGTAGGCACTCAGAAGTTGTTCTCACCCCTTCCCTTCCTCTAGGCAGCTGGCACTGAGTGGTTGCCTCAGTGTGGGGGTGGAGGTTTGGAAGTGTCTGCTGACAGCGCGAGGCTCATGTGACTTGCCCAGCGCTCATCTCTCTTCCGGGCGGAAGCCTGGGTCGGGAGCTCTGCCGTCAGATGCTCCCCTCAGGGCTGGTTGGGTTCCAGCTGGGATGTGTTCCCTGGTTAGGTGGGCGGGCTCTTCTAGCAAGCTGGTGCTTGGGACCCACCGGGGTCGGACTCGTGTGCCACCTTCACACCCACCCCTCCCTCTCTCCACAGTCTCTGAGGCTGTCACCAGCTGCTGTCAGCGATGTAGCAGAGAACTGCTCCAGTCCTGTGCAGTCTTCCTTTTTGCAAAGCAAAGCACTGTCACAGCTGAACTGGCTTGGTTCCCCAGGGCAACAGGGAGGAGGCTGGGAGAGTGGGGCTACCAGGAGGGGAAAATGAACTTCAGGGAAGTGACTGTGCAGGGGTCATGGTAGTGGTGGTACTCAGAGCTCCCATATATGGAGCACTTTCCAGGGCTAAGCTCTTTACACACATTTACTCATTAATCTTAGAGAAGGGAACCAATGCTCACAGAGGTGCCAAAGCCACACAGATAGTAGGGAGGAGCTGGGTTCTAGCCTGGCAGCTTGAGTGGTTCTGATCCTCTGTCCTGTTTCAGAAAGCCCCCAGGACTTTCCAGGACTAAGTCCACACTCCTGGGCCTGGTGTGGGAGGCCTTTCCCAAAGAACATCCAGCCTCCTTCTGGGCCCTAGACGCAGGTGCCCTCTGCCCAGCACGCCCCTCGCTAGTCCCCCGCCCTTCCTGATGAACTCCTGTTGCCCCTCCCACATGCCTCCTAGCAAGGCCTTCTTTAATCTCTAGACAAAGCCCTGCTCGCTTGGGTTCCATGGCGCCTCCTCATTCTGTTATTTGTTCAGGGCCCACAGCAGAGGGCTGCAGCCTGTCCATCTGGCTCCTGGGGGAGTCCAACCACTGAACGCCTCCAGGAGCCTTAGGGACTCCAGGTAAAGTGGGGCTGCTAATGAGCGCCCAGGCCAGGCACCCTGGAGCCCTTGTAACCCAGGCACTGGGGCTCAGGACAGTCAGGGAACATGGGGTGTGGGGAAGGAAGAGTTCGTTCACTGAGTCATTCAATGCATTCATTCATTCCTTGCCAGACAGCATCGATTTTGCCTCCACTTTGCTGTCCCCCTGATGCCAGGTGGAGGGGCCTCCTGACGGCTCTGCTGCTCCCTCTCCAGCCTGCTCCCCACCTAGCAGCCACAGCATTCTTGAAAAAGCAGACCTTGCTATTCCTGTTTCACATCATGCTTTGTGACCTTGCGGCTGCCCTTCCCTCCAATCCAGTGTCCCTGCAACAGGTTAAGAAGCCCAAGTATAACCTCTCCTGCCACCATCCCCAGCCACAATTGAGATCACCTTGCCATGCACTCACTAGGTTCAAGCTGTCATGGCTTCTTCATGCAGGCAGCTCCCCACATCCTCTCCTGGAAGGCCGGCCCCAGTCACACAGCTGGCTCTCGTTAATCTTTCAGGTGCCAGCAAACCCTTCCTTCCTGGCCCTCCAGATGGGCTCCCCGTCAGGTGGCCAGCGATCTGCTTATTTGTGGGCCTGCTGAGACTCTCGGCCCCGACCATAAGCATCACCAGGCAGTGGTGTGTTGGTTTTTGGTGCCACTGTAGTCCCCAGTGCCCAGACCACGTGGCACTGGGCCTGGCTCTGGCAGGAGCACAATATGGCAGGTGGAGAAGGAAGTGGCGTGCAGTGCCGTGTCTTAGTTCTTGCCACGAGCAGCTCAGACAGTCCCTGCCTTCACATAGCCCCTGGTCCAGAAAAGAACGTGGGCAGAGAGTAGGAGGAGCTATAGGGAGGGGAGTACCAAGCCTGCCTCTAGTGTCCCCCCTGCCAGCCTGGTGTGAATGGAAGTGCAGGACTGGAACACAGGCCCATCTTTGCCGCTGACTTGCTGGGTGTCATAGGCCAGGACACTTGCCCTCTCTTTGTAGCAAGATGGTGCCCCGGGTCCTTTCCCACTGTGTGTCAGTGTTTCCTATCTCTCCAGGTAGGACACCACACCACTTAGGGGAGTGATTGGATCCCAGGACCCTCCTCCCTGTCATGGGGTGACAGCCAAGGTTCTGGTAACTGATCTGCCTTCTGCCTTTGTGGTGGGTGACCTAATTCCCCGTTCCCTGTGACCCATATGTCACAGGAGTCAGGGGGTGACTGGCCATTCAGCCAGGCCTCCATGACTGTTCTCACTCCATGTCCTGTAACCCTCTTCTGCCCTGAGCATGGGATCCTTTGCCTGCTTTGATCACAATGACCAGTCAGTGCTCCGTTTCCCTGGACGGCCCCCTTCCTTATTGTGCCTGGACCTGTGTTCCCCGCTGTACTGTAAGTCCAGCTGGGCTGTCTCAGTCCCTGCCGTGTTCCCTGCACAGCTCTAGACACAAAGGAGGTGTTCAGTGAATGTTGTTCCATTAGAATGGAGTTGGGGCCGGTGCTGGCAGGGCCCAGGGACAGCGCCCTTATGGAGCCCTGCTTAGAGCGCCCAGGTCTGACAGAGGACTGATCCTGTCTGGTTCTGGAGTGGAGCAGGCACCGGCAGGCTGGGCCATCTCACTGAATGCCCTGCCACCCCCTGTTAGGTCCAGGTGCTTGTGCTTACTGCCTTCCTGCCCAGTCAAAAGAATCCAGGGCTGGCACTGGCCTCTTTCTCATCTTGGGGGGTTGGGGGGAGGTAACAGAGAGGGGCGGCACTTATCCAAGGATGGCCTGGCACTTGGGTTCAGGCTCTTGCTGCTGTCTTCAGCCACTCCTCTGCTTTGAGGGGAGTACTTAGGCAGGGAAGGGGAGGAGACCTGCCTTATAATACACCTGGGTCCCCTGCTTTGACTCACGGACTCACGGGGTGTGAGGTTATTCTTAGGGTAGGGGCTCTGGGAGGGCTGGAGTTCTGTTTCCAACCCCAGCACATTGTTGAGTGACCTTGTGTTGCAGGAACCTCCGTTTTCTCCTCCCACCCCTCATGGTGCCTGGGGAAGGGGTAAGCAGCCACACCGGAAGCTGGGATGGCACTGGCTCCCTGGCAGCACACTGGTGAAGTCCACTCATTGTAGGAAAAATGAAAGTTGGAAAGTCTACAGAAGAAAATAAAAATCACTTGCTAATCTTGCCATCTGAAAGATTTTAATTGACCATTTTGAGGACTTTTTGGAATTAAAGAAAAAACAGCTTTATTTTGAGATATAATTCACATGCCTTATAACGCACCCATTGAAAGTGCACAACTCGGCTGGGCACAATGGCTCACGCCTGTAATTCCAGGCTTTGGGAGGCCGAGGTGGGCGGATCATTTGAAGTTAGGAGTTTGAGGCCAGCCTGATTAACATGATGAAACCCCGTCTCTACTAAAAATACAAAAACGTTAGCTGAGCGTGGTGGCACATGCCTGTAGTCCCAGCTACTCAGGAGGCTGAAGAAGGAGAATTGCTTGAACCTGGGAGGTCAAGGTTGCGGTGAGCCGAGATTGTACCATTGCACTGGGTGACAGAATGAGTCTGTCTTAAAAAAACAAAAAGTACACAACTCATTGGGTTTGTGTTTCACAGTTACACGCCCATCATCACAATCAGTTTGAGAATATTTTAATTACCCCCAAAAGAAACCACACAACCCAGCCAGGTGCGGTGGCTCAAGCCTGTAATCCCAGCACTTTGGGAGGCCGAGGCAGGTGGATCACGAGGTCAAGAAATCGAGACCATCCTGGTCAACATGGTGAAACCCCATCTCTACTAAAATTACAAAAATTAGCTGCGCATGGTGGCGCGTGCCTGTAATCCCGGCTACTCAGGAGGCTGAGGCAGGAGAATTGCCTGAACCCAGGAGGATGAGGTTGTGGTGAGCTGAGATTGCGCCATTGCACTCCAGCCTGGGTAACGAGCGAAACTCCGTCTCAAAAAAAAAAAGAAAGAAAGAAAAAGAAACCACACACCCATTAGCCATCACTCCCTGTTCCCTCATACACCCATTCCCCAACCTAAGCAGCCACTAATTTCTTTTCTGTCTGCAAATTCTGAACATTTCAGCTTGGTGCAGTGGCTCAGCCTGCTATAATCCCAGCTACTCAAGAGGCTGAGGCAGGAGGATGGCTTGAGCCTAGGCTGGAGTGCAGTGGCGAGATCTGGGCTCGCTGCAACCTCTGCCTCTTGGGTTCAAGCACTTCTCCTGCCTCAGTCTCCCGAGTAGCCGGGATTACAGACGCCTGATGCCACGCCTGGCTGATTTTTGCGTTTTTTAATAGAGACAGGGTTTCACCATGTAAGCCAGGCTGGTCTCAAACTCCTGAGCTCAGGTGATCCACCTGTCTCGGCTTCCCAAAGTGCTGGGATTACAGGCATGAGCCACCGTGACCTTTGCAATATATGGCTGTCTTAAAAAATCATGCAATATATGGCCCTTTGTGACCAGATTCTTTCACTGAGCATTGTGTTCTCAGTGTTGACCCAGGTTGTAGTGTGTGTCAGTGCTTCATTCCCTGTATTGCTGAGAGATGCTCCGTTAGGGCTAGATCACATTTTATTTATCTGTTCATTCGTGATGGACACTTGGGTTGTTCTCTCTTTTTGGCTATTACGAATAATGCTGCCGTGGGCATTGACTTGCCAGTGTTTGTGTGGACGTGTGTTTTCCTTTCTCTAGGGATCAAATTGGTGGGCATATGATGACTTTGTTTAACTGTTTGACAAACTGCCAGACTGTTTTTCAGACTGACCACCCCGCTTGACATTCCCCTCAGCATTGTATGTGGGTCCCCATTCCTCAATGTTTATGCCTTCATTTTGATTATAGCTATCCTAGGAAGTACGAAGTGGTATCTCTTTGTGGTTGGGTGGGGTGTTATTGTTGTTTGTGTTTTTTTGAGATGGAGTTTTGCTCGTCACCCAGCCTGGAGTGCAGTATTGCGATCTCGGCTCACTGTAACCTCTGCCTCCCAGGTTCAAGCAGTTCTCCTGCCTCAGCCTCCTGAGTAGCTGGGATTATGGGCACACACCCCTGGCTAATTTTTGTATATTTTAGTAGAGACGGGGTTTCGCCAGGTTGGCCATGCTGGTCTTGAACTCCTAACCTCAGGTGATCGGCTTGCTTCAGCCTCGCCAAGTGCTGGGATTATAGGTGTGAGCCACCACACCTGGCCTGTTTGTTTGTTTTGAGATGGAGGTCTTGCTCTGTCGCCCAGGCTGGAGTGCAGTGGTGCGATCATAGCTCACCACAGTCTCCTCTTCCCAGGCTCAAGTGATCTTCTTGCCTCAGCCTCCAGATTAGCTAGCTGCCATGCCTGGTTGATTTTCTTGTTTCTAATTTTTTTGTAGAGACAGGGTTGCGCAGGCTTCATTGTGCTTTTGATTTGCATTTCCTTATGGCTGATGATGTTGAGCATCTTTTTATGTCCTTACTGAACATTCATGTATCTTTTTTGGAGAAATATCTTTTTAGTTCTTTTGCTCATTTTTAAATTGAGCCAGCCAGGCACAGTGATTCATGACCACAATCCCAGCACTTTGGGAGGCTGAAGAGTTTGGGACCAGCCTGGGCAACATAGTGAGACCCGCTCTCTATTAAAAAAGGAGGGGGCCCAGGCATGGTGGCTCACGCTTGTAATCCCAGCACTCTGGGAGGCCAAGATGGGCAGATCATTTGTGCCCAGGAGTTCGAGACCAGTTTGGGCAATATGGTGAGACCCTCCATCTCTATAAAAAAATTTAAAAAGTGAGCCAAGTGTGGTGGCTTATGCTTGTAGTTCCAGCTACCTGGGAGGCTGATGTGGGAGGATTGCTTGAGCCTGCGAGGTTGAGGCTGCAGTGAGCTGTGATCTTGCCATTGCACTCCGGCCTGGGTGACAGAGTGAGACACTGTCGCAAAAAAAAAAAAAAAAAAAAAAAAAAGAATTAAACAAAATAAATGAATGCTTGTCTCTTTATTATTGAGCTGTAAGAGATCTATATATATATATTCCAGGTGCAGGACTTACCAGATGAGCGATTCGTACCACCTGGGATGTTTTCAGTGTGTAATGCCAATGCATTTCCTTCCCATCTCTTCTCTCTGGCTAGATTCACAGCCACAGCTAGATAAAAATAAAGCTGTGAGGATAGTGTAGATACAGTTGAATATCCTGCTTCTGCACTTCATTTTCCCGTTCTTTTAGAAAGCATGATTTAAAGCACATCGTTGGGCCGTTGTAATTCATTGTAGCCATTTCCACATTGCCGAGCATTTAGGTCCTTTCCAGTTTTCAGTTGCATAAATAATGCAGTGATGTTTGTCCTTGTCCATAAATCTTCATGTTCATCACATGGGTAGCTTTCTCAGAAAAAATTCTTAGAAGGTGATTTTAGCAGGTCAAAGGGAAGAAACCTTGGAAGTCTTAGATGCTGGCAGTGCCCACGTTGGACAGTGAGTCTTGAGGGCTAGGGTTCTGTTGTGTTAGTCACCACTGTAGCTTTAGATTTTTTTCTGAGAGAAGGTCTGGTCTCTCTTTTTCTTTTTCTTCTTAGGTTTAAACCATGGCCAGAGACAGGATCTCAATCTGTCGCCCAGGCTGGAGTGCAGTGGTGTGATCTCATCTCACTGCCACCTCCACTTCCCAGGTTCAAGCGATTCTGGTACCTTAGCCTCCCGAGTAGCTGGGATTATAAGCACATACTACCATGCCTGGCTAATTATAGATGGGGTTTCACTCTTGGCTGGGTTGGTCTCAAACTCCTGACCTCAGGTGATCTGCCTGCCTCAGCCTCTCAAAGTGCTGGGTTTACAGGCGTGTACCACTGCACCCAGCCAGATTTTTTTTTTAAATGAATGAATAAATACTGTTTGCATGTGGATCCTTGATGTTAAGATGATGTCTTGTTTTAGTGAGCATTCTTTTGACTACAGTTAACTTGGGTTTTTTGGGTTTTTTGTGTGTTTGTTTTTTGGAGACGGAGTTTTGCTCTGGTTGTCCAAGCTGGAGTGCAGTGGCATGATCTTGGCTTATTGCAACCTCCAGAGGCCTCCCTGGTTCAAGCAATTCTCCTGCCTCAGCCTCCCAAGTAGCTGGGATTACAGGCATATGCCACCATGCCCAGCTAATTTTGTATTTTTAGTAGAAATGGGGTTTCTCCATGTTGGTCAGGCTGGTTTCGAACTCCCAACTTCAGGTGATCTGCCTACCTTGGCCTCCCAGAGTGCTGCGATTACAGGTGTGAGCCACTGTACCCGGCCTTTTTGTGTTTTTCCTAGAGATAAGGTCTCACTGTGTTGCCCATGGTGGTCCTGAACTCCTGGCCTCAAATGATCCTCCTGTCTTGGCCTCCCAAAGTGCTGGGAATATAGGCGTGAGCCACTGTGCCCGGCCTAACCTGTTTATTAACATGTTACATAGTTTTGGGAATTGGTTCTTCATGCCCTTTGCCTATTTTTATTTTGAGACCTTTGTAAGGACTCCTTCTGTGTTGAAGATAGGTGGAATTTTATTGTGCAGATATATTTGTCCTCATTTATCATTTGCCTTGCAGGAGAGGTGTGGGGTGGGGTATAGGACACTAGAAAGAAGCACTGTCTCCTTTGCTATTTCACTAAGTCTTCATAGCAAAGCCCCACCTCAGCATGAACAGCTTGGGATGGAGGAACACAGGGTTCAGGTCCTCAGAAAAGGCAGAGGAAGCAGTGGCAGCCCAGGCCTTGGAGGCCATGCAGTGTAGGAGAGAGGGTGCTTTAGTGGAGGCCGGCCCGGGAAAAGGGATAGCAGATTACAGACGGTCCCCTCTTACCACAACTGCAGCCCCGTTTGCTGAGCACCAGGCCAAGCGACCTGGTGAACAGGGTGGTGCCCCTCATTTTTGTAGGAAACTGCTTCTTGGAGTCATTGGTCGCTTGCTGAGGTCACACTCCTTTGCAGAAGATGGCAGAGGCCAGGGAAACCCTGCCTGGGTCCCTGGATACATCCAGTCCACTACAGCTATGGAGGCTTAGCAGGTCCCAGGAGCCTCAGTTTTCAGCAGGAGCCTGGACTCCCTTGTCTCCCACAGCTGTGGTCAGCACCCTCTCTATGAGGGTCCCGTGTGTCATGTGCTGTTTCCTTCCCGTAGCTTCCCGACCCTTTGGGAATACTGTTCTTTGCCCTGAGAATCTGTCACCCACCTATATCTGCAGCCTCAGCTCTGCTGCCCCTCTGCCCAGTTGGAGGCTCCTCAGAACCAACTCTTCCCTCTGTCTACAAGGGTGTCCTTGACTTTTGCGTGACTCCTGTTGGCCTGGTGCCCCCTCCAGTGTAAACTTCTTGAGATGAGATGTCTAGCTGTTTTGTTCACCCATGTAGCCTGGCACCTAGAATAGCACCTGACATAGAAGAGGCACTAGATAAAGATTTGAAGGAATTCATGGATTTCCGTCGTTTTTTTTTCTTTCTTTTTTTTTTTTTTTTTTTTTTTATGAGAGTCAGTCTTGCTCTGTCTCCTAGGCTGTAGTGCAGTGGCACAGGTATAGCTCAGTGCACCTTAGGTCTCCTGGGCTCAAGTGATCCTCCCACCTCAGCCTTCTGAGTAGCTGGGACCACCACACCTAGGTAATTTTTGACTTTTTTTTTTTTTTTGTAAAGATGGGGTTTCCCAGTATTGTCCAGACTGGTCTCAAATTCCTGGGCTCAAGTGATCCTCCTGCCTTGGCCTCCCAGAGTGCTGGGATTATAGTCATGAGCCATCGCACTTGGCCAGATTTCTTACTCTTACTCATCTTTTAGGTCTCAGTTGAAATGTTCCTTTCTCTTATGGGTCTTTTCTAACTCTTTCTCCAAATCTGAGTTTGTATCCCCTCTGTTTTTCCCTATAATATACATTTTTTCTTATAACTGGTACATTTTTGTGTGATTTGTTTGCGTTCCTCACAATCAGTCCTTGAGGGCAGGGACCAGTCCTGTTTTATTCACCGCTGTCTGCTTAGCCCAGGTTGTTGCATAAAGAATGAATGAATGAATGTGTTCATTAGTTCTCAAACAGACCTCTGAGTGTTGGTGGCATTACCCTCTTGTTATGGATGAGGAAAGTGAGGGTGGGCAGTAAGAAATTCCAGGCACCTGGCTTCCATCACTTGAGCCTTTGCTGGACCAGGAAACAGCTTACAGTTTCTAAAATTCTAAACTAAAACACCCCCAAAGCCTCTGAATTCAGATGGCCATCTGGTACCCATGACCAGAAGCCTGAGGCAGGTGGCCTGAAATAGCCTGCATGGTTCTGGCAGGACTGAATGTCTCCTAATGAGCACTGGGCTTTCCTCAGAGGCTCCCTTTCCCGAGCCTGGCCCTGTCACCTACAGAGGACTTGGGTGGGTGGCCGTGCTAGGAAGCGTTGAGCCACTAAATGACTCAGCACACCCTTATCAAGCACCTCGGTGCCCCCAGCTCGGCTGAATCTTCTGCTGGATTGTCTTGCCTGTATGCCTCATTTGACCCTGACAATGACCTTTAGTTCCGCAAAGCTCCTAGAGCTCTGTCTCCTCTGAGCTTTTGCGTGTGCTCTTCTGTCTGTTGCAACACTCTTTTCCCTCCCTTCTGCTTTTTAATTATTATTATTATTATTATTATTTTTTGAGAGGGAGTCTTGCTCTGTCATCCAGGCTAGAGTGCAGTGGTGCAATCTCAGCTCACCACAACCTCAGCCTCTCGGGTTCAAGCAATTCTCCTGCCTCAGCCTCCAGAGTAGCTGTAATTACAGGTACCCGCCACTGTGCCTGGCTAATTTTTGTATTTTTAGTAGAGAGTTTCACCATCTTGGCCAGGATGGTCTTGAACTCCTGACCTTGTGATCCACCCACCTCGGCCTCCAATTATTGTTAATTATTATTATTATTTTTTGAGACAGAGTCACACTCTGTCACCCAGGCTGGAGTACATTCGTGTAATCTTGGCTCACTGCAACCTCCGCCTCCCAGCTTCAAGTGACTCTCCTGCCTCAGCCTCTTCAGTAGCTGGGATTACAGGCATGCACCACCATGCCTGGCTAACTTTTGTATTTTTTTAGTAGAGACTGGGTTTTGTCTTGTTGGCTAGGCTGGTCTCGAACTCCTGACCTCAGGTGATCCACCTGCTTCAGCCTCCCAAAGTCCTGGGATTACAGGCATGAGCCACCTTGCCTGGCCCGTTTCTCTTCTTGGTATATGGAATATGTATGTAATGTACATGCAACTTGTTGAAGTGTAGTATGTTGAAGACCTGTGAGCCTTCCTCCCAATTTCAGAGTGAAAACATTGCCATTATTTCACCTCTGCCTCTGGGTGGGTGGAGGGAGCCCAAACCTTCGCAGCTGCCATCCTGATTGTTGTCATTGTCATTCTGTGTTTTTAATTTTTTTCAGGGGTGGAAGAGGTGTGTCTGGTTTAATAAAAAGGGAAAGGATTATCAGGTAGCTCTTTTGCAAGTTTGATCAACCACGTCTGCATGCTGAAAAGCATGGTGTTTAGATCTGCCTGTTTTTGAGTTTCATAAACATGGTATTATTTTGTTAGTAGATTCCTGGGTCTTGCCTTTTTTTTGGAAACAGAGTCTTTCTCTGTTGCCCAGGCTGGAGTGCAGTGGCACAATCATGGTTCACTGCAACCTCTGCATCCTGAATTCAAGCAATTCTCCTGTCTCAGCCTCCTGAATAGCTGGAATTACAAGTGCCTGCCACCACACCTGGGTAATTTTTTTGTGTTTTTAGTACAGATAGAGTTTCACCATGTTGGTCAGGCTGGTCTTGAACTCCTGACCTCAAGTGATCCGCCTGCCTCGGCCTCCGAAAGTGCTGGGATTATAGGCATGAGCCATTGTGCCCGGCCTCTTTCTAATTTTGATATCACTAACGTGCACACCTGGCAACCTTCTGATACATTTCACCTGGGGTATGAGCAAGAATTTCTCTGGAGTCTGGAGCTAGGAGTGGAATTGCTGGTCATAGTTGATGGGTGCATTCAGCTTCACAAGGTAAAGCCAGTCTTTCTGAAGTAGGTCTCCTGACTCCCGCATATTCTCCAATAGTCTCCTTCCTGGCTGTCTTTCCTTTAAGGTACTTAGGGGAGCGCCTACTGTGTGCCTGGTACAGTTATGTTCTGGTGGTCACTGGGCACAAGACTCACAGTCCCTGCCCTCCAGTGGTTCCTCTTTCAGGACGACCCCGACCCCTATACCAGGTTAGGGGTCCCCTTTGCCCCAGCTCTGTCTACTGTGGCTTGTCACTGTCTGGGGTTGGGTCTGCCTCCTCCACTGGACTAGGAGCCCTGTGTGGACAGGGACCAGGGTTAGGATTGTCTTGGACACTGTTTCCAGCATGACCCTGCCTAGGGCACAGAGCAGGTGCTCGGTGGAGCAGGTATTGTTGAGCTTGAGGCGGTTGGGATCAAGAGGAAGAAATGGATTCCAGTATCCAGGACTTTCTGGTGTAAGAGCTGGACCCCAAGGCCATGTGAGCCCAAAGCCTTGTACTTTCCCCAATCTGTGAGTGTCCAAGATTCCTTTACCTGTACTGGCCTCTGTGACAGAGGGAGGGGTCACGGCTCCTGCCCTTGGCAACTTAGAGAAGAGTCACTGTCTAACCACACACCCCTTCCATAGTGCGCGGGGCTGGGGCTGTGCGGCCGGCAGAGTCCTCACAGAGAAATGTGAGGCCCACCCGGCCTTCTGGAGCTCAAGTGTTGGCGTGTCTTTTCTGAAGAGGGTGAGGGCAGGAAGACGTGCATACTCTTACACAAACAGTGGAAAGGGCCAGCCTTCTCACGCAGTCCCAGAGCAGTCAGGGCTGTGTGTGGGCCCTCAGATCCGTAACAGGATCCTTAATAGCTAGCGTTGGCTGAACTCCCACTGGGTGCCATGCATGGCATTGAGCCCTCTGTGCATCAGCTGGTTCTATCCGATCCGTATCCTACGAGGTAGGTGGAATTGCTGCCCCATTTTACTTATGAACGACAGATCCAGCCTCCCTGCCCAGCTGGTCAGTAGCAAATCTGAACTTCACTCGTAGGCACCCAGACCCCAGAGCCCGGCCCCTTGCCCTGCACGATGGTAGCAGAGCCTGTCTGTGGGTGCCGTGCATACAGAGAACTTTGCCTCCTGTCCTCTTGACTCTTTGTGGCAAATCTGCAGATGGGTAGACTGAGGAACAGAGTTACGACCCCAGTGGCGCCTTTGAGTTGGGGAGGCAGGGTCAGCCCCGCGCCATGGCTCCCTTTGTCCCTGAGTCGTTGCTCCCTTCCACCCCCACACTCGAGCTCTCTCAGAGAGTTCTTATCTCCCATCCCTTGCCACTCTTGCTGCTTATTTATCCCTAGGTCTTCACTTCTGTACCTTCAGGTGCCCAGCCCTGGGTAAATATTTGTCACGGGGCAGACAGGAGTGGGTGTGGCCAGTGTTTCGGAGCCTGGAGGCAGGTGGAGGCAGCGGGTGGGTGGTGATTGGCAGGCCCCTGGCTGAGCTGGCGGCTCTGCTTGCTCTTTGCTCATCCAGCACCCACTCTCCCGGGTGCTGCTGAAGCATCAGGCCCTGCGGTGACAGCGGCTTCTGTTTGCCAAGCGCCAGCCCCATGCTAGACCTTTCCACAAGGGAGCTCAGTGGCTGTTTTTAGAAGTCTGTGTGTCATTGTCAGTCTCATTGGCTCCATTTTGCAGATGAGGAGACTCAGCCATGAAAGGTGGAGAGCCTTTGCCTGTGACATTTGGGGTCTGTTGAGTTATCAGGGCCAGAATCCACTTTGGGCCACAGGAGGTGAATGAGAGTGTTCACTGGATGGAGGCCAGGCCTCTGCCTTTTCCCAGGAGTCCTGAAAGCTGGCAGGAACCAGGTCTGGCACCTGCTCTCTGGACCACCTGCTCTCCTTGTTTCTCTTTCTCCCTTCAGAACTTTTTCTTCCACTGGGCTAGCTGTGGGCCACACAAGCCCGGCCCTCCTGGTGGCTGGAGCAGGACCACCCAGGCCAACTCCGTGACCAGGGCAGCTCATGCAAGCTTAGCTAGGACCCCACATTCTCCCTGTCAAATGGGTGGTAGAGGGCGTTTTTAGAGAAGGAGGTTCTGCAGACACCCCCAAAGAGGCAGCTCTGAGTACAAAGTCTGATTCCAAAAGCCTTGCCCTCACTAGGCTGCTGTTTCATGTGGTTAGAAGATGCATTCACAGACTGGGCTTAGTGGCTCACACCTAAATTCCCACTCTTTGGGAGGCTGAGGCAAGGGGATTGCTTGAGGCCAGGAGTTCAAGACCACCCTGGGCAACAAATGAGACCCTGTGCCCACCAAAAATAAATAAATAAAAAATTTAAAAGGTGCATTTGCATCACAAGGCAGAAAGTCACCAGTGTCCTCAGATGTCTACATCCCTTTGAGAGGTTCCGTCCAGCTGGGAGCTCGTGGAGGCCACAAAGGAATCCCCAAACTGCGCTTCTCCCCCACAACACACACATATAACCCGGCAGAAAGCCCTGGGCTAGGGGACAGTCTTGGGCACTTGTGTTCTGAGGGTGTGGTTAGTCTCCACCACAGGATTGGTTGTGTTTTCTTAGCGGCTCAGGCATGCATGCAGCCAGTATTGAGCTCAGTGCCCAGTCCTACACTGAGGACACAGCAGTGGCAAGATAAACCCGGCCCTGCCTTCCAGGCTCCCTGTCCAGAGAGGGAGGTGTGGGAGATAAGTTGGCCAACCATCAAACAGCTCCATTGCAGATTGAGAGATGGGTCTGGAAGGAAATAAACCAAGGCTGGAACAGAGGAGACAGTGCGAGGCTGGTGGGTAGTATCTGGCTTAGGTCAGGATATTGGACACCCTAAACTATCCAGTGAGACATGGGGTCCCCCAGCCAGATGAAAAGGGCTTTGAAGTTAGGCCTGCCTGTGCTGTGTCTTTGGCATGTGCTCAATCTCTGTGTGCCTCAGTTTCCCCCTTTGGAAAGTGTGGGAGAGGGATAGCTGTACCCCAAACTGTGGTATGAACAGAAAGGTCAAGTGTTTGGCTAAGAATGAGGACTGTGGAGCCATAGACTGCTCAGGCTGAATCCCAGCTCTGGCTTTTACTGTTTCTGTGGCCTTAGGTAGGGTCCTCAGTTTCCCCATTTAAAATGGTGATAATAAACCCTGCCTCTTAGGGTTCTTGAAGAGTAAATGAGGTAATATGTGTAAGTGCTTGGCATTGCTCCTAATACTAATTTATTATTAAAAGTTGTGGCCGGCTGTGGCTCACACCTGTCTGTAATCCCAGCACTTTCGGAGGCCAAGGCGGGCGGATCACGTGGTCAAGAGATAGAGACTCTCTTGGCCGACATGGTGA
Source organism: Callithrix jacchus (assembly GCF_049354715.1). NCBI lineage: Eukaryota > Metazoa > Chordata > Mammalia > Primates > Cebidae > Callithrix > Callithrix jacchus. The sequence continues at coordinate 39,311,362 of NC_133523.1, forward strand.
AACCCCGTTTCAACTAAAAATACAAGAATTAGCTGACGTGGTGGTGCGTGCCTATAGTCCCAGCTACTCAGGAGGCTGAGGCAGGAGAATTGCTTGAACTCAGGAGGCAGAAGTTGCAGTGAGCCAAGATCTCGCCACTGCACTCCAGCCTGGCAACAGAGGGAGAATCCGTCTCCCAAAAGAAAAAAAAGGTTGTATGTCACACGGGGAATTTGGGTGCTTAGCGTGCTCTGTGTGGCTGGGGACCCAGGGATTAAGGCCTTGACTTTCCCTTTCATCCAAGCCGCCACTGGTCTTATCACGCCCCTGCTGTGTGTGAGGCACTCTGGCATGAGGGAAGTCGTGCCCAATCTGCCTGGTTCCTTCCATCGCAGGAGACTTGGAAAGCCGTGGGTGTGTTCTAACTGCATGTGTTTCTGTAACAGGATCTTCAGCTGGGGCAGGCAGCTGGGAAGGTCAGGAAGAGGGGGAAGGAAGGCAGGCCTGTGGCACCTGCCATCTGTGCCCTTCACTGGAGTGGGCAGGCCCTGCCCACGTCCCTGCCTGAGGCCTGGGGTCTGGAGGCCTGGCTCCTTGTTGGTTATATAAGCTCAGCCCGCCCCCTGCAGCTGACCGTCCTGCAGCACGTGGCCATGGCACCCGCTGGCTGAGTGGTGGTGCCTCCCTCTATGGAAGTACAGAGAGCAGCTCCTCTCACCCAGGAAGCTGCAGGACTCACGGCCCCCCAGCAGGCCTAAAGAGGGCATGGGGGTCTGAGAGGGAAGGACCAGCCGTCTCAGCCTCTCCTGAGTGGGTTAACTTTCCAGGATGCACTTCGAGCTCCCTTCCCTCCAGCCCGTGGTTCTCTGGGGAGAAGGGAAGGGTGGAAGTTGTCTTCATTTCACAGAGTGAGTCAGTACATTCATTCATTCACAAACTCACAGTGACAGACACCACGTGATGTCCCTAGACTCAGGGAGCCCTTGGTCTAGGACACAGAATGAACAAGTAGATCCTTAGAGATTGGGATGTGTCTGGTGAGGAGACAGGGCAGGTGGAGGATCTTGGGTGTGTGTGTGGGATGGGGGTGGAGTGCTGCTATAGAAAGGGGTCAGGAGAGACTTCTCAGAGGAGACTTTTTTCTTTTCTTTTCTTTTGAGATGGAGTTGTGCTCTTTTTACCCAGACTGGAGTTCAGTGGCACGATCTTGGCTCACTGCAACCTCTGTCTCCTGGATTCAAGCAATTCTCCTGTCTCAGCCTCCCTAGTAGCTAGAACTACAGGTGCTTGCCACCACACCTGGCTGATTTTTTTTATTTTTAGTAGAGACAGGGTTTCACCAAATTGGTTAGGCTGCTCTCAAACTCCTGACCTCAAGTGATCTGTCTGCCTCAGCCTCCCAAAGTGCTGGAATTACAGGAGTGAGCCCCTGCGCCTGGCCATGAGGTGACTTTTGAGTTGAGACCTGAATGACAAGTCAGCTTCAGGAGAGGAGGGAAGCTGTATGGGGAGGGAAGAGCAGTTGCAGACCCGGAGGAAGGAACAAACCACAGAGCCTGTGGAGTGGCTGGGAGGTGTGCGTGAGCCCATGATGGGCCCAGGCAGAGGGCTGGATCAGGAGGCCTTGTCCTGGGCTGAGGAGTTGAGGTTTTACTCTCAGTGCAGAGTGAAAGCCTGTGGCAGCAACCGGCCCACTCCTCAGCACATCTCCTAAGCCGATGGTGCGCCTGCCTTGGGTCTGAATGGCAGGAACTGCACAGGACGTGGGTTTTCCTTTCATAGTAGGGGGTGATCTTAGGGAGTTTGCCTACATACTGGTCCCCGCCAGGTCTCCTGTGTGTCCACCATAAGCATATAGTTCTGAAGTGCTGACTGGTGGTGGGAAAACCAACCTGGAAATTGTCCCAGCCATCCCACCCTAGGCAGGGACAGGCCAGTGCCACCTGAGCAAAGGCTTAGGGCAGCTCGTAGACTGGGCTGCAAGAGTGAGGCCATGGAGGTGGTCCTAGAGCAGCACCTGCAGGAGCCTGGCTCCGTCAGCCAGAGCCTGTCCTGGGCATTGTTGATGATGATGAGCCCGAGGCTGCTGGGGAATGTGCCTTCTTCAGCCCTACAACTCCAGCCCCCCAGGCGATCTGCATTTTGCAGGCCTCTGGGTTACTGAAAGGTTGGTGGAGGTGGAGGGTGCCCAATGGTTGTTCACTGGGAAGAAGAACTCACCACCTGCGTCTCTTCATTTTTCCCAAGGAGTCACAGGCAGAGGTTTTTCCAAACAGGCTCAGTGGCCAGAAGTCCCTGCATGGGCTTCTGACTGCCTGCAGAGGCAGCTGCAGCCCTCCCCTCGGGCTGGCTGGTATCACTGCCCCTTTCTGTGTCCAGGCTTCCCACCACCCAGCTGCTGTCCCCAGAGTGCCCGGGGAAGCTCCCAGTCTAGCAGGCGAGAGGGTTCCCCGGTGTAGAGTGGGTGGGAAGCCCAGGGCCTGTGACTGGTGTCACAGGGCGTCTGAAGTTGCTCCTGGAAGGCCGTTGAGTAGCTGCGGAGCCGACTTTGGAGTCTCCTTTAGGAGGCTGACTCTGAAGGTCGTAGTGGCTCAGCAGTGAAAGAGGAGGATCCCCACAGTGTGTGACCTGTGTGGTCACTCAGGGATGTGATCTCTCTGACCCTCCTCTTCCTTGTCTTGGGTTGTGGGTCCCGATTGTATCCCCTTCCCTGGGATGTCCTAGAGCTTCAGTGAGCTTGGGCACATAAGGGGGTTGTGTGAGGTCACTGCCTAGTAAATAGCAGCTGTCAGTGGGCTTCCAGCCGAACGTTGGGACACCTTAGTTACAGGCTTGTGCCAGGAGCCCCAGCTTCCTGCCACCCCTCACCATGTGCCTCAGAGTTCTCCTTTGACAACCCGCCATCTGGCTGTCCTGTCCCTCAGGGTGTGGGTGTGGGGGTTCCTTCCTTCCTTCAGCCCATGTTCACTGAGCACCTGCTGGCCAGGCCCCAGGGAGCCACCCAGGTGGCTGCCACCACAGCCGGGCTGGGCTGTGTAACTAATGCTATCATGACAGACTTTCCTTGGAGCCTGACTTCCCTCCCAGCCCACCTGTTGCCTCTGGGCTCCTTGTGGGCCACCAGCAGCAGTAACTGCTGCTTTTCTTTTCTTCATTTAACTTTTTGTTTTGTTTTTTTTGTTTGTTTGTTTTTTCAGACAGAGTCTCAGTCTCTGTCACCCAGGCTGGAGTGCAGTGGCGTGATCTCAGCTCACTGTAGCCCCTGCTTCCCAGGTTCAGGAGATTCTCCTGCCTCAGCCTCCTGAGTGGCTGGGATTACAGGCATATGTCACCACACCCAGCTAAGTTTTGTATTTTTAGTAGAGATGGGGTTTCGCCATGTTGGCCAGGCTGGTCTCAAACTCCTGACCTCAGGTGATCTGCCGGCCTCGGCCTCCCAGAGTGCTGGTATTAACAGGCATGAGCCACCGCGCCTGGCCCATTTAACTGTTTTTTGATGGACATTTTCAGACATAAGAAATATAATGAGCCCGATGGACCGACCCGCTTTCCAGCTTCAGAATTGAAGACTACGTGGCTGGTCTGTCCCTGTCTATCCCCATGCCACTGTCACCCTCATTATTTTGCAGCACTTCTAAGGTAGCTATCATTTTACCTACACATTGCTTCTGAAACAGCGGGACCACTCGGCCACAAGCCAGCGCCCTCTGTCCTCCGCTGTCTTCTGCCCCAGAGTCAGGATCAGACCACTGGGAAAGTGGCCAGATAGAGGCTGTACTCTCTTGTGGCTCTGAGCCCGTGAGGGGTTGCTAGGTGTGGCACTCAGAGAAGAGCCAGCTCCACCCCCAGCACCCCGAATAGTCATCCTGGTTAAAGGAGGCCACTGCCCTAGAAGGGCGTCCCCCAGAGGCCCGGAGAAGGGGCTGGGGTCCTTCTTTGTTCACTGGCTGCTCCATCTCTGTGTTCATTTGCTTTTAAATGACGAGCACAGATTTTTTATTTTCCCCCTTTCTTGCATAAAAGGTAGCATTCATGAGCACACTGTTCTGCACGTTGCTTTTTTCATTTGTGTCTTGAGGAAAACTGTTCCCTGTTGGCCCAGAGAGCGCACACTCATTCTCTGTGGCTGCAGCGTTCCACCGCGTGGATGAACTGTGGGTTACTGGCTGGTGCCTGTTGGTGGATATTGGGGTTGGTTTCAGTTCTGCATTTGCACACTGCTGCAGTGACTGTCTTTACATGTATATGATTTTGCATATTTGTAAGTATACCTGTAGGATTAATCTCCAGGTGTGGTAATTGCTGGATCAAAGGGTATATACCTTTTTTTTTTTTGAGATGGAGTCTTGCTCTGTTGCCCAGGCTGGAGTGCAGTGGCTCTATCTCATTGCAACATCTGTCTCCCAGATTCAGGCAGTTCTGCCTCAGCCTCCTGAATAGCTGGGATTACAGGTGTGCACCACCACACCCAACTAATTTTTGTATTTTTAGTAGAGACAGGGTTTCACCATGTTGACCAGGCCGGTCTCAAACTCCTGACCTCAGGTAATCCGCTTTCCTCGGCCTCGGCCTCCCAAAGTGTTGGGATTACAGACGTGAGCCACCACGCTTGGCACATTTGTACTTTTGACTGGTCTTGCCAAATTGGCTTTGAGAGGGAACTATGTCCTTGGTCAGGTCCTTTTTCATCTCTAAGCCTCCTCTGGAAAGTTGGGGAGATAATTTTGACTTCTCAAGGCTGTTAGGACCTGGAAACGAGATCAAGTGTGTCAGTCACTTAGTCTTGGGACTAGGTGCAAAGTTACGGCTCCACTGATGAAGCACGGTAGAAGGGCCCCAAGCAGTGTGTGTTCTCTTCCCCCATCCTTCTCTGCTGAGTGCCTCCAGGGATTGTGGGGGTGGTGGGAGAGGGTGGGGATGATCAGTGTTTGGACATACGGGCAGTGGCTGGACGGAGGGGGTGAGAAGCACAGACCTGGATTCACACTCCCACTCTGGGATGAGGGGCTTTTCCTCCTCAGAGTGTCTGTCTCCCCCGGTGAGAGGCAGTGCATGTGTCAGCCATGGCTCTCGCCTGTAAGTCCAGAAACAGACCCCTGCAGGGTTCGTAGCAAGGGAATGTGTGGGGAGGATGTCACCAGCAGATAGACACCTGGGCCCTCAGATGGCGGGAGTGAGGCCACTGGATTCCTCAGGTAGGGAGCTCCCCAAATACAGGAAGAAGGCTAGAGGCAAGAAGAGCCTTCCCCACCCAGGAAACCTGACCTGTGCCATGCAGTGAATATACAGGGTCCTCACGCAAAGACCCGAGAGGTGTGTAGGCTGCCACATGGAGTGTATACAGGGAGTCCAGAGGTGAGCGGCTGGTGTGAGCCGTGCTCTCAAGGGACCTCTGGGGAAGCTGGAGCCTCCATAGGTGTCATTCTCCAGTTGCTCTAGGATTGGACTTAGAGATCTGGGTTTCAGTACACATCAGCCTGCCCTGGACCCACTTCAGTAAAGATACTCTCATGAGAAATGCCTGGCCTTGGGAAGCTGGCTGCATTGAGCCTCACGTGACTGATGAGACTGATTCTGTGTGGAGCAGCCTGGGGAAGGGCTTGGAGGTGAGAGTGAGGACAGTCTGCACATGGGTGGTGTAGCTGTGTGGTTTTGCAGGGACAGAGACTATGCAGCAGCGCATCTGCAGAAGTAGTGAGGCCTCGGGTGAGTGGGGCTCCCACAGAAAGCTCTGTGGGTGCTCTTCTGCCTCCTCCTCCCTATTTCAGGCCCCAGGAGGCTTGTGTGGTTCTATCCCTCTCCTGCTTCCCAGCTCAGGCCGCGGCATTGTGGGAGCACAGGAAGGAACTGGACATTCAGTGAAGGTGTGCAGAAGGCATTTGTCCCAGGCTGGCTCTGGGCTGAGCACACCCATTGGTGACCTCATCATGTGCACTCCTTCACTGTCTGAGTGCAGGGCACCCAGAAGCCTGCCATAGACAAGAAGGGAGCTTCCCTGAGTTTACCCAGCTGGTCCTGTCTGAGCTGGGGACTTACACCTGTGCTGGCTTCAGAGTCCCACCCCAGCCCCACCTTTGTGTTCATTCAGTCAACACATATTTATTGAGCACTTACTGTGTGCCCAGTAGACCCTTCTGAGGATAGTTCTGTGGAAAAAGGGGTAAGAGTTCTTCCCTCATCATAGCATAAATGCACAAGATTATTATGCTTTCTGCTAGGTCATGAGAAATGCCAGCTAGAGAAGGAAGCAGGGATTCATAGTGATAAAGGGGCCGACTTTTCGGAGGGTGACCAGGGAAAACCTTTGAGGAGGTGACTTGGGAGTGGAGACCTGCAGGCAGGGAGGGAGGGAGCTGTGGGAATGTGAGGAAGAAGGGTGCTCTGGGCAGGAGGTGACAGGTGCCAAGGCCCTGAGGCACTGTGTCCAGGTGGCTCTGCCACTGGCAAGAATCAGGACCTCAGTGACTGCAGCAGCCCCTCCCCAGTGCCCTCAGGTGAGGTCTGGCTGTGCAGCTCTTTCAAGTGCATGTTGCCTCCCCTGCTTCCTAAGCAGGACCCCGGCCCCTCCAGCCTCCTTGCTGACACCTCTCGTCTCACACACCGGGTCCCAATCTGCGTAGCTCACTGCTGGATGTATCAGGCAGCCTCCTGCACCTGCACTTTCTTCACAAAGTTCACTGCCAGGGATGCCTTTTGCATTTTTGCCGTCTCAGACTTTTTCAGATACCTCCCTCTGCAGCTCATCCAGCCTGGCCGTCCTCCCTCCCTCCCTCTTTCTCTCATAGCCTAATGCTGTTCTGCCACCGCCCCTGGATTTGTCTTCCTGACTGTGCAGAAGGCTCTGGGACAGAGCTAGCTTGTGGGGGATGGGACCACTGCCTATTAGAGACATTTGGGGGCTGTCCCAGGGGTGAGTACACCCCAGGCTGGGCCAGGCGCCCACACCTCTCCCGCCTAGCACTGGCACCTGCAAAGGGCCTCTGGAGGTTGGGTCTTCCTGCAGGCACCAGGAAGAAACTTAGGAGGGCAGCCCTGCTGAGGGCCAGGACCTGTTCTCCACATCCTTGAACCCCAACAGAGAAAGTCTCTCTGGCAGTCTCTCTGTTTTGAGGTTCGAGAAGGCTGCATTTCTAGGCCCCCACAACCTGTCTGTCCGGTTTGAAGCCAGGGGCCCGAGGACTTCAGGGTACTGATGCAGGTCAGAGACAGCCCTGGTTCAAGCCTCCCTCAGCTCCTCCTGGAGGTGTGGCCTCAGAAGACCATCCCCTCTGTAGCATGGTGGAGGCTGGAAATCCTACTCTGCAGGATTATGATGAGGATTAAATGCAGTAATCAAGCATTTGGCAGAGTGCCTGGTAGGGAAGGGGTTCAGTGAAGAGCTGCTTGTGCCATTCTGTGCAGGGAGCGCTTTAGGGCATGTTTTAGAATTTTAGAACATGTTTCACTACCTGAGTAGCTTCGTGCAGCTTCAAGGCCCTGGCATCCCTCTCCCCTTCCTGCAGGCTTCCTTGCTCACTGGGCCTTCCCTCCAAGTCCCCTCAGTAATCTTCCTAAGCATGGAGACTGGGCCCCTCCTCAGAATGCCTCCATTCACCCTCAGGGTCTACTGCAGTGGCCAGATGTGAGCTCCTCCTCTGTGCACTCACTCACCTTCTTTGTGTCTGTCTTGGCTCTTTCTCTGTGCCTGGCTCTGTGCGGGGCAATGTTGGGGAAACAGTGTGGACCACAGACCACCCCATGCTGTCTTCCTGGGGCTCCTAGTCCTAGGAAGACCAGGTCAGGCCTGGTCCCCAGTGGGGGAGATAAACATCTCCAGATGGTGACAACTCAGAGGGGGGATAGGGCTGAGACGGGAGCCTACAGGGTGGGGCCTGACCTACCGTGGGGGTCATGGAAGGCTTTCTGAAGAAGGTCCCCACTAAGCTGAGAATTGAAGAAGGAGTAAGAAGTGAGAGCTTGTACCATGTAATACGTAAAGGGGAGGGAGAATGTGAGGTGCTGGGAAGCACCAGGACCTTCTGGGAAAGGGAAGAATTTGGGGTGTGACCAGAGCAGGTTGCCCAGTGAGTGGAAAGGTCCAGATTTTTCAGTTTTTTTTTTCTTTCCCCAGTGATTCTAGAAATCCTCCCATGAGAGGTCCAGATTTTTTGAAAGGTGGCCCCTGAGACCTGACTGTACCTGTCTGCCTGGCCTTAACTGAGTCCAGTGCAGCCCCCTCCTCACTCTCACATATCATCTTGCCTTTCACAGCAGGCAAGAACCCCTGGAGGGCAGGGACCAGGCCAGAGCCATCCCTGTCTCCCCAGCGCCAGTACAGAGCTTGGCATGAGCAGGTTTTGGGGGCTGGGCTTGGTGGCTCACACCTGTAATCCCAACATTTTGGGAGGCTGGGGCAGGAGGATCACTTGAGCCAGGAGTTCAAAACCAGTCTGTATAACATAGTGAGACCCCATCTCTACTTAAAGAAAAGAAAAAAGAAAATTAGCCAAGCATGGTGAGGCATGTCTGTAGTCTGTTGCTCTGGAGGTTGAGGTGGGAGGATCACTTGAGCCCAGGAGTGCAAGGCTGAAGTGAGCTATAATTGAGCCACTGAACTTCAGCCTGGTTCAATTTTTGGGGGACCCCCCCCAAAAAAAAGACAGGTTTTGGGAAATGTTTACCAGATGAGAGGAAAAATAGTACCTAAGCTGGAAGTCTCCTATAGTTGAAGCCTGACACAGAACGGTTGAAGCAGGAAGAGATGTGTTGTCTTATCGATCTGAAGGGTCCTGAATAGTGTGGTGTCAGGCCTGGCTGGATCTAGGGTCTCAAACAGTGTCTCTTTAATCTCTGAACTTGGCTTTCCTCTGAGCTGGCTTCATTCTTGGGAGGCTGCTCCACCCTGGTGGGTGCGGGGATGGCTGCCGGTAGCTTTAGAAATGGCATACTGTCTTAACCACCCCAGTGGGAAGACAATTCCATCTCAGGCCTTAGGACCGGCTGTGGCTGGCTCCGAAACCTTCCTGTCCCTAACCAATTCGTGGTTAGGGACACCTGTCCACTCCTATAACCTTTCAGGAGGACAGCGGGGAGTCAAGGTAACGTGGACAGGCCTGCCCAGGGTCCTGAGGTGAGAGAGATGGGGTGACCAAGGCTGGTCCACCCAGCAGGAGACAGGAGGAGAAATGGGCCATTCTGGCCTCAGGCCCTTTGTCCTTTCACAGACTCCACACCAAGGCAGAGCTCCCTGTAGGATGAGTTTCTCACCTGACCTGAAATCTCTACCTGTGGGGCTGCTGCAAGTGCACAGGCTTCCAGGCAGGTGGCCCAGACCCCCTGCACCCCAGGCTCTTGCCCGAAGTTGTGTAGGTCAACTGCCCGGACAGGGCAGGAGGGTGCTTAAGTCATGGAGGTTCAGACAAGCGTGGAGATGCTGTCCCTCATGGGCCGGTCACTCACCTGCCATGAGATTCCAGCTCAGACGCCTGTGGAACCTGTAAGGTGGAACGATGATGATGGTGCCCCCTTGTGGGTTAGGTGCATGTGGCAGGCACTGAGTGGTGGCAGCAACTGTAATACACAGTTCTTGGGGGCAGGAACAGGGGCCCTTCCTGTGTGCCCTGCAGTGCTGAATGCCAGGCTGGGTGACCTCACCACACCCTCCTGGGGGAAGCACTGGTGACGCAGCAAGGGGGCGCAGAGCGGTCACCACGCTGTGCTGTTAGGCAACAGTGGGGATTGGAACACAGGCCCCTGGCTTTGAGCCCCCCATGTATGCATGCTGTGGGGGAATGGGACTCTGCCATGTTGATGGTTATTTATTGTCGTGAACAAGAGCTCAGGCCTGGTTTCCCGGGGTGACTTTACTGCATCCTTGCCCTACCTCCCCGGCTTGAGAATTCTGGAAAATACCACAATGAGTGTTTCTTCTCTCTTTTGAAATTATATAAATAATGATTGCCTCCATGCTGTCAGTAGAAGATGACATCTCTGTCCATTTCCATGTGTTGTGGTGTTTCCTGGCTTGGGACTTCACCAGCTATCCAGTCACCCAGGCTTGAAGCCAGATGCTTCCCAGCTTCTCCCCCGACACTGCCCATCACTGTGCATGTGGTGGTGACCAAGTCCTGTTGATTTTATCTGCCAGAAGCCTCAGGAATGGGAGCCTTCTGAGCACAGTCACCAGGAGCAGGGCCTGGGGCGAGGCTGCACAGGGACTGGTGGTGTTGGTTTTTCTTACCTTAACGTGTGAGTTGTGTAGTACTGCAGTCCTGTATCACTTAATGACGATACATTCTGAGAACTGCGTTGTTAGGGGATTTCATAGTCGTGTGAACATCCTAGTGGACGTACACAGACCTGGGTGGCCTAGCCTGCTGCACACCTGGGCTACCTGGAATAGCCTCGTGCTCCCGGGCTACCCACCGGCACAGTACGTGGCTGCGCTGAGTACCCTCCGCAGCTCTAACACTGTGTTAAGTATTTGTGTATATGAACATAGAAAAGGGATAACAGTAAGGGCCAGGCCCGGTGGCCCATCCCTCTAATCCCAACAGTTTGGGAGGCCAAGGTGGGCAGATCACGAGATAAGTAGTTCTAGAACAGCCTGGCCAACATAGTGAAACTCTGTCTCTACTGAAACAAAAAATTAGCCAGGTGTGGTGGCAGGCACCTGTAATTTCAACTACTCAGGAGGCCGAGGCAGGAGAATTGCTTGAATCCAGGAGGCAGAGGTTGCAGTGAGCCAAGATTGTGCCTCTGGGCAACAAGAATAAAACACTGTCTCAAAAAAATAAAAAGAGACAATAAAAATATAGTGGGGGAATCTTACGGGACCACTGGTTACATATGCGGTCCATCATTGAAGTGTCTTTATGTGGCTAATGACTGTACCTGTATATGCCACAGTATTCAAAAGATACAAAAAGCTGGATGAAGATTCAACATAAAGAAATGATCAGTGTTCGTGGTGATGGATATGCTGATTACCCTAACTCAGTTTGTATGCATTTATCAAAATAAGACATGTGCCCCATAAATATGTACAATAATCAACATTTTTAAAAAGGTATAGAGAGAAGTAAATTTTCCTCCCTGTCCTCCTTCAGCTTTGCCAGCTCCCCTTCCTAAAAGCAGCCATCTAGTTTATTATATGTCCTTCCAGAAGGTCTTTGATGGAGTTCAGCTGACAGTCCCCAGCAGCCACAGCCCAGGCCAGCTGACAGTTTGTAAATAAAGTTTTATTTGCACATGTCCCGGCTCATTTGTTTATATACCATCTATTACTCTTGGTGCTACCAGGCGGAGTTGAGTCGTTGCAGAGCTTAGTCTGACCATGCCTGCAGGGTGGTGGAGGCAGCGGCTCAGAGGCACCGGCTGGGTTCGCAGCAAGTAGACGGGGTTGAGTCAGTGTTTGCCATAGTTGGAATCTAAGCCTCTTAAAATGGCAGATGATTTGGACTTTGAGACAAGAGATGCAGGAGCCTCGGCCTCCGTCCCAGTGCAGTGCTCAGCATTATGTAACAATGGCTTCCTGGTGCTCAAAGTCTGGCCCTGTAAGATCTACTTTGAAGACTGGCAAGCACGGCTGCGACAAAGTCCGCCTGGTTGGTATCGATATCTTTACTGGGAAGACTATAAAGATGACTCCCTGTTGCCTTATAATGTGGCTGTCCCCAACATCAAAAGGAGTGATGTCGATTGGTGTCCAGGACAGGTACCAGCACTGCTCCAGGACAGCAGGGAGGTGTGAGAGGAGCTTCATCTGCCTGAGGGAGACCTTGGCAAGGAGGTGGAGCAGAAGTCCGACTGTGGAGAATTGCTTGAGTCCTTGGCAAGGAGGTGGAGAAGGGATTCAAGGCCAGCTCACTTCCAGCTCCTTGCTGTTCATTCTAAAATAACAAAATAACACCTGCATTGCAAAGCGTGATTATTGGAGCCTGGTTGCCATCACAGTCACATGGGGGCCTGTTAAAATCTGGGCTCCTGGGCTCCAGCTAGGACCTCCTGACTCCGGTGCTCTGTGAACCCAGCTCACAGACGTCTGATTTATGTGGCGGACACTGGGCACAGAAAGGTCGTCTCCAGCCAGAGGGCAGCATGATTATCAGGGAGCAACCCTAAATATTCCTGCCTCTGGGCTCGTCTGGACATCCTCCCTCCCCATCTGTCTTCTGAAAGCTGATGCCCTCCCACCATGTCCCCTGCCCCACACAGTGTTGCTTTCTGGTGTTTTGACTCCCACTTGGATGACTGTGTCTGTTTCCCCCGCCCTGCTCCAGGCTGGCACGGATGGCGTGAGTCATCACCGCCCCCTGGTGCCCAACCTGTCCTTGCATCTCGTGGGTACCATTGCACCTGTGTGCAAATGCCAGACAAACATCTCTCTGTCTGTCACCTGATGCTTGGCATCAGGTTTCTGTCTGTCCCTTTGTGAGGGCCACAGCCCAGCAGGAGGGGGAGGCAAGCTCTGTTTGGCCTTTGTCCTCTCCCTGGGGAGCTGGCCACCACTTGCTGGGCGAGTGGCAGAGCCCCATCCCTGCAGCAGCAAGGCCCTGCCCACCGGCTGCTGCACAGCAGCGTCTGTCCCTGGAGCTCATGCCTTTCACCATTCTACCCAGGGCTCCCCACACCCTGCCTCCGCCCCTGGCCCTTCCTCCTCCTCAGGCCAGACAAAGGAGCTGAGCTCTGGTTTCAGAGTAAGACAGGCCTGGGATGTGTTCCAGTCCTGTACCTTCCTGGCTCCATGACTTGGGTAGGTGTCTTTCCCTCTCCAAGATTGCTTCCCTGATAAGATGGAGATCTGGTTATGCCAGCATCATAGGGGTGCTGAGCTGGCTAAGTGAAATTGTGCATGGAAAGTATTTAGAAGCTAGGCGAGGCAGTGTATGCCTGTAATTCCAGCGCTTTGGGAGGCTGAGGCAGGAGGATTGCTGGAGGCTAGGAGTTCAAGACCAGCCTGGGCAACATAGTAAGACCTTGACTCTGTTTTTTTTAAAAAAAAAAACTATGTGTTACACAGTGTAAGTTTCTGATACTGGAAAGTGGCTGCCAGTATCACCACCACCATCATCGTCTTTTTTTCTGTTTCTCCTGCTGACTGAGGCAGCACTGTGACATTGGTGCCACCTACTTCATGGGTGCACTCACATCCCTTGGTGTCTACGGCCCCACAGGTGTCCCTTTGAGAGACGGAAAGAGGGTCGCTGTGATCATTTATCACAGCCTCAGCAGAACAGGGATGGAACTCAGGTCTTCTTATTCCAAGCCATTCCCTCTGCAGACCCATCCCAGCACAGGCTTGCTTTTTAGAAAATACAAACACTCATATTCTGAACACACCTCTCCACCTCCTCTCTGACAGCCATTTGAATTCTGGCCCCTGCTTAATGGGCCTTTAGAGCCTTGGACTTGAGCAAATGCATCTGAGCCCTGACCTTGAGACCCACACTCGCACACTTGCCCACCCCATGTACACGTGTGCACATCTTGCATTGACTGCATGCTGGGTAAAACACAACAGGAATGTAAAAGCTAAGGAGCACTTATGTATTTTTTATTTTTCTTTGTTTCTTTTTTTTTTAAGAGACAGAGTCTCACTCTATCGCCTAGGCTGGAGTACAATGACACAGTCACAGCTCACTGCAGCCTCAAACTCCCAGGCTCAAGCTACCTTCCCACCTCAGCCTCCCAAGTCACTGGGACCACAGGCACACACTAATTTTTCTATTTTTGTTTGATTGTTTTGTAGAGACGGGGTCTCACTTTGTTGCTTACGCTGGTCTCGAACTCCTGGCTTTGAGTGATCCTCTTACTTCAGCCTCCTGAGTAGCTGGGATTACAGACATACATCACCACGCCTGGCTAATTTTTAAATTTTTGGTAGAGGTGGTATCACCATGTTACCCCGGCTGGTCTCAAACTCCTGGCCTCAAGTGATCCTCTTGCCTCAGCCTCCCAAGTAGCTGGGACTCACAGGCACACACCACCATGCGCAACTGATTTTTTAGTTTTTTGGAGAGACAGGGTCTCCCTATGTTGCTCAGGCTGGTCTCGAACTCCTGGGCTCAAAGGAACCTCCTGCCTTGGCTTCCCAATGTGCTGGGATTGCAGGTGTGAGCCGCCACTTCTGGACCAAGTGAGCATTTATGTGTGTGTGCTAAGCACTGGTTCTAGGGAGGGACCCTGCTAACTCACTCACCACATGACCCCAGGAGTTAGTTACGCTCATCCCGATCTTAGGGATAAAACAGTTGAGGCCCAGAGGTTACATTGTTTTGCTCATAGTTAGTGCTCAGTAAGCCAGAGTCAGTTATTTCAACCCACACCTGCACATGAACTATGTCATGCTGTCACTCCCTTCATTCTCAGCCACCTCCTCACAACATTTTAAATGAGCAGGTGTGTATAGGGGACCTTCCTGTGGCCAGCCAGTTGCTCGTCATGCAGCCTTGGACAAGTCATCGCACCTTTGCCCCATTTCTCCTCTCTCGTTGTTTTTTCTTAAATTTTTTTGTAGAGACTGGCTTTGTTGGCAAGGCTGATCTCGAGCTCTTGGCCTCAAGCAGTCCTCCTGCCTTGGCCTTACAAAGTGCTGGGACTGCAGGCATGAGCCACGAGCCCAGTCTCCTCTCTAAAGTGGGAGGATACTAATATTCCCTTCATGGAAGTGTTCAGGGAATTGAAGCTGTGTATTTGCATGGGAAGTGCTTGGGTTGGGCCTGGTGTGCTGTGAGTGCTGTGTGAGTGAGATGCGTTCTTTGATCTGCTCTTGCTGCTCTTTCTCTTTTTTCTATTAATAGATTGGTTTCTTTTTTATTTGAATACATTTAGTCTCGTTTCTAAGCAGTAGTATTTGTAAAATCTTAGTTTTGGTGTGCTAATTTTTTTTTTGAGATAGTCACTCTGTCACCCAGGCTGGAGTACAGTGTTGCCATCTCAGCTCATTGCACCCTCCTCCCAAGCTCAAGTGATTCTACTTGAGAGTGCCTCAGCCTCCTGAGTAGGTGGAACTACAGGCATGCACCACCATGTCCAGCTAATGTTTGTATTTTTAGTAGAGATGGGGTTTCGCCATGTTGGCCAGGCTGGTGTTGAGCTCCTGGGTTCAAATGATCCGCCCATCTTGGCCTCCCAAAGTTCTGAGATTACAGGTGTGAGTCACCGCATCCAGCTTCTCTCCTGTATCTTAACTAAACTTTGGGACTTGCTAATGACACTGTGGGGACACTGAAGACTAGACCTGAGCCCTGCTCTTGTTCTTTTATTGTGTCTGTTCCTATCTCAAAGATGTCTCTTGGCTTCAGAGGAAATTGACAAGATGCAATTGTCATTCTTGTCTCCAGGATCACCAAGTCACTCAGGTCTTGAGCCCCACTCCCCAGCCTCCTCTGGGATGGCTAAGCCTCCTATCCCCTCGTCTCAGTTTTCCCTTCTGTAAGCACTTGGGCAGATGCGACTTCCTCAGGCTCTGCCTCTGGTGGTCACTTCTGCAGGGCCGGGCCTGGTTCCAGACCCCGTAGGTGCCCAGCTGAAGGTGTGGTCTGATCACTGTGTAGGGAGTGAAGGTTGCCAGCCTAGAAACTGGGCCTCAAGCTCAACCGGAAGCTCTTGGAACAAAGAACAGGTGCCATCTTGGCCAGGCACAGTAGCTACCACCTGTAATCCCAGCACTTGGGAGGCCGAGATGGGCGGATCACAAGGTCAAGAGATCGAGACCATCCTGGCCAACATGGTGAAACCCTGTCTCTACTAAAAATACAAAAATTAGCCAGATATGGTGGTACACACGTCTATTCCCAGCTGCCTGGGAGGCTGAGGCCGGAGGATTGATTGAACTGGGAGGTGGAGGTTGCAGTGAGCCAAGATCACGCCACTGCACTACAGCCTGGGCAACAGAGCAAGACTCCGTCTCAAAAAAAGAACAGCTCTTTGACAGGAGACCTACATGCAGCTGCTTGTGCTACTGCTATGTCTCTAGTGAGCCCTGAAAAGTTCCAGTATGTTTTGCGAGTACTCAGCACCAATATTGATGGGCGCCGGAAAATAGCCTTTGCCATCCCTGCCATTAAGGGTGTGGGCCGAAGATACGCTCATGTGGCATTGAGGAAAGCAGACATTGACCTCACGAAGAGGGCGGGAGAATTCACTGAGGATGTGGTGGAACATGTGATCACCATTATGCAGAATCCACACCAGTACAGGATCCCAGACTGGTTCTTGAACAGACAGAAGGATGTAAAGGATGGAAAATAGAGCCAAGTCTAGACAACAAGCCCCGTGAAGACCTGCAGCGACTAAAGAAGATTCGGGCTCGTAGAGAGCTGCGCCACTTCTGGGGCTTCGTGTCTGGGGCCAGCACACCAAGACTACTGGCCGCCGTGGCCACACTGGGGGTGTGTCCAAGAAGTAAGTCTGTAGGCCTTGTCTGTTAATAAATAGTTTATTTACATGCAAAAAAAAAAAAAAAAGAACAGGCACCATCTCAAGCACTTTATGTGCATGAGACCCAGCTGCCACTGTGTCAGGGGTTATGGTGGTATCCAGCCTGATGCCACAGCTAGCTCTGGGCCAACCTCCTTGCCCCAGCCAGGCCCACCCCCAGCCTGATCCTGGACCCTCGAGATGCTGTGACATGTTAGCAGTGCTGGGCCTGGGGCCGGACTTTCTCCACAAATGATTTAGTTCCGTCAGTTCGCCTGCCCTGTGAAACAGCTACTCTCCTCTTCCCCATTTAAGGCTTGAGAAAGCTGAAATGTGGAGAGTTGAGAGAGTGGCTCCAGAGCTCCAGAGCCAGGGACTAGGACTTGAACCCTGGCCTGGCTCCCTGCTTCACAGAGTCGATGTGCTGCTGGATGAAACATCTGCCACGAAGTCCATGGCAGCAATGCTCTGTGTGTCATGAGAATTCTTCTTAGACTTCTGATGGTTCCTCCAATTTTGCATTTCCTTTTTTTTTTTTTTTTTTTGAAAAGAAGTTTGGCTCTTGTCTCCCAGGCTGGAGTGCAGTGGCGCAATGTCGGCTCACTGCAACCTCTGCCTCCCAGGTTCAAGCAATTCTCCTGCCTCAGCCTCCCCAGTAGCTGGGATTACAGGAGTGTGCCACCATGCCTGGCTAATTTTTGTATTTTTAGTAGAGGCCGGGTTTTGCCATCTTGCCCAAAATAGTCTCAAACTCCTGACCCCAGATGATCCACCCTCCTCAGCCTCCCAAAATGCTGGGATTACAGGTGTGAGCCACCACACCTGGCCCAGAATGATTTTTAAGGCAAAACATGAAATGGGATTGCAAAGAATGCCAGTTGGAATATCATTAGCTAAATGCTCTTCCTCACTGACACGAGAAGTGATAGGATGTAGCAGCAGCTGTGCTAAGGCTCCGAGTAGTGCTGGGCGCTCAGAATGTGTGATAACTAATGCAAGGTGAAAGGATCTGTCATTTTTTTTCTTTTATGACAGACTCAAGGTCTGCTAAACACTGTTTCTTTTCTCTCTCTCATTTTTGGCCTCTGTTAATAGGAAGGAAATGCTAAATTTCAGTTTTGTTTATGAAAATAAAGATGGTAACTGCCAGTTAACACCAAATGGCAGTAACCATAAATTTAAGTCGACTAAATCCCCCAATCAAAAGATACAGCCAAAACCTAATGGTATGCTATATCCAGACCCATTTCACATCCAAAGATACACAAAGACTCAAAGGGATGGAGAAAGATTTACCAACCAAATGGAGAGCAAAAATAAATAAATAAATAAAAAGCAGGGGTTGCAATTCTTGCATCTGATAAAATAGATTTCAAAGCAACAAAGATACAGTGGTAAAAGGATCAATGCAACAATAAGAGCTAACGATCCTAACACCCAGATACGTAAGACCCATAAAGAGATTTAGACTCAGCGAGACAGAAAATTAATAAGGATATCCAGGACTTGAACTCAGATCCGGAACAAGTAAACTCAATAAATAGTTATAGAGCTCTCCATTTTAAATATACAAAATATACATTCTCCACCTTAAATACACAAAATATTGATCGGCCATTATTAATACCCATTTTTAGAATAAAGCAACATTCCCATTCTCTCTCCCTCTTTTTCTTCCTCTTTCTTCCTCTCCTTCACTCCTTTTTTTCTTTAAATAAATAAATAAATAAATAAATAAATAAAATGTTTGACCCTACAAAAAAAAGAAAAAGAAGCACAGAGTCTGTGACCAGAGATGTGAGAAGATGAGATGTAAAGGCCAAAAGGGGAGAGGTCAGTGGAGAAAGAAGTGAGAGGGAAGTGCAGTAGGACACCTCTACAAGCTTAGAGGTGACACTGACCTCAACAGCATTGGGTCTTTGCAGAACGTTGCACTTTATAGTTTACTGAATGAACTATGATATAGTTTCTTTTAACCTTTCAATCAGTACATCGGCACTTTATTCAAGACTGCAAAAGATACTTTCCTTAACGTGTGAAATGAAAATGTTCATTAAATCAGTTGATTTAACTTTAAGGACATTATAATAGCTCATTTTGACATATTTTTATGTGACTCGGGATAAACAGATCAAGTTTGAGGACTTTGTAATCATTTTTTGTATATAGGAACTAAGTAATGGTTTTCAGAATTGAATTTGTAAAGATTTATGTTAATTTCAAACATAAATGAGAAATATACATGTAACTTCAAAAAAAACAAAGAAACATAAGCCCAGGGTGTTGAAACATACTTCAGAAATAATGAACTATTTGGGAGACCAACTCCCAATATGTAAAAAAAAAAAGAGATGAGTGTCTCCTCTCAAGTTCATGGACTCTTGGGGGTTGGTGGACCCTGACTGGTTAAGATGGGGGCATGCATGGGCTTGTCCATGGCATGGGGGCTGCCTTCCTGGGCAGGGCCAGCTCCCGTCCCCTAGAGCTTCAGGGTCACCAAGCACGTGGGCTCCCTCTGTTTGCAGGAGGGGCACCTGCTATCTGCTGATTACCTGCAGCTCCTCCCAGGCCTCCACCCACAAGGAGGAGGAAGTGCCCAGGCGGGGACCAGGCCTGACCTCTGGGGAGGCTGGCGGCTGGTCTCTGTTGGCTTCTTACCTCCAGCATCATAGTTCAGCAATCCACCGCCACCCACCACAGTGGCCAGAGAGGGCCTGATGTTCCAGGGAATCACCATACCTAACCTGGACTTCAGTTTCTTCCCCTAGAAAATGGGGCAGTGCTTGATGAGACCGGGGTGCAGAGCCCTTGGCCTACCAGCGTGGTGGGAGGAGGAGTCTGCACGGAGATGTTACTGGACTGGACGCTCTCTTGACTCCTGCTGCCTCCAGCAGCAGGGGAATAGCAGCAGGGTGAGAGCCCTCAGGAAGCTGCCAGCAAGCCCTCTTCCTGGCCCCTTCCCTGCCCGTCCTGTCATCTCCATGTCCAAGATCTGCTGGCCCAGAGAAAATCTTTCTGACGGCCAGGCCTGACCTCTCCCTCCTCTGCTCATAGCCTTTCCTTCCTGCTCGCCTGGTCACTCTGGGGTAAAACTCAAGCTCTAATAGCCAAAAACTGGAAACTACAAATTCCTGTCAGCTGGTGAATGGGCAAACAAAGCGCAGCACATCCTATAATTACTCTGCAGCAGTGTAAAGGGACTGAAACGGGATCATTCTGCCCAGTGTGGGAATCCAACTGGAGAAAGCCACAGTTTCAGTTCCATTTTAACGAAATGTCCAGAAAAGGCAAATCTGTGCAGATGGAAAGCCCAGCCCTCCCTTCCGCGTGGTGGTGGCTGTGGGCCTCCCAGGGACGGGGGCTGCAGCTGCTGGGTTTGGGCTGCATCCCTTCGTTCATCGTTGGAGCCATTGCCTGTTACCCTGGGAACACCCGGGACCAGGCCTGCCTCTTCCACCTGCTTCTGTGTCTGGGTGAAGGGGCCTGGCCCTGAATAGCTGTACCGGGATGTTTAGCTACTGAGGGTGTTTTGGGAGTGGGGATTCTTAAGAGCTGAGTTCAAACCCCAGCTCCATATAACCAGCTGTGTGATCCTGGGCAAGGCTTTCTCTTGCTGAGCTTGGTTTCCTCACAGAGTTGAAGTGAAGATTCGTTCTCTCATCCAAAAACAAAAAACCAAGGGCCAAGTACAGTGGCTTGTACCTGTAATCCTAGCGCTTTGGAAGGCTGAGGCAGAAAGATTGCTGGCACCCAGGAGTTTGAGACCAGCCTGGGCAACATAGTGATACTCCATCTCTACCAGAAATAAAAATTGTCTGGGTGTGACAGTGCGAACCTTTGTTCTCTGCTCCTGGGGAGGATCACTTGAGCCTGGGAGGTCAAGGCTGCAGTGAGCTGTGCTCTCACCATTGCAGTCCAGCCTGAGCGACAGTGAGACCTCGTCTCAAAAACGAAACGTCGAGACAGTGTTTGAGATATGGTGGTGACCAAGACAGCCTCAGTCCTGTTCTCCTGGGCTCCCAGTCTAGTAGGGGAGGTGGCTGATGCATAGGATTGTGCGCTGTTCACTGTGTATTTGTGGGAAGGTGCTTGGAGCCGAGATGAGGCTTGGAGGGCGGTGCTGACTTGGGGTGGGGGTGCCCTAGCTACCTTCCCTAGGGCAGTGGCCAGCAGGGGCCTGAAAGGGAGGATAGGGCTCAGGCAGCCGGTGGTTGGGGGAGAGCTGAAGAGGGCACTGTGGGCAGAGGCCTTGGGGCGGGAGTGGGTGGAGCCCCATCAGGGACTCAGGTTGTGGACAGTCACAGGCCTGGGTCCCCTGTGCCTGCAGCCCAGAACGTGACTGTGGACGAGGTCATCGGCGCCTACAAGCAGGCCTGCCAGAAGCTCAACTGCAGGCAGATCCCCAAGCTCCTCAGGCAGCTGCAGGTAGGGTGGGGCGGGGTGGGGTGTGTCAGGTGTGGGTGTGGGGTGTCCTGTAGTGGAGCCACCCCAGCAGGAGAGGGCCTCCTACTCCCTAGCCCAGGGCCTGCATGAATACTTCTTTGAAAGCCTGCTGCTCAACTTGACAGTTAATCAGGTTCTTCATAAATATGAGGAACACAGAATTATATCAAGTAAGAAATTCAGGTATCCGTCAGCCCCAAAAGAAACCCTGGGGAAAAGGCATGTATATGATTCTTGTAAGTCTGATTACAAAATTTATTTATTTGTTTATTTTTTTGAAATGGAGTCTTGATTTTGTTGCCCAGGCTGGAGTGCGGTGGCTCAATCTGGGCTCACTGCAACCTCTGCCTCCCTGGTTCAAGCAGTTCTCCTGCTTCAGCCTCCCAAGTAGCTGGGATTACAGGCACGAGCCACCACGCCCAGCTAATTTTCTAAATATTTTTAGTAGAGATGGGGTTTCTCCATGTTGGCCAGGCTGGTCTCGAATTCCTGACCTCAGATGATCTGCCCACCTCAGTCTCCTAAAGTGCTGGTATTATAGGTGTGAGCCACCACACCTGGCATATTTTTAAAAGTCTGAATTACAGAAGTAATACATATCCTCAGATTTAAAAAAAATTAAAATACTACAGATCTGAAAAACCAAATCCACCTCTTATTTCCTGCCCCAAGGCCCCTTCTCGGGAGCCGCCATTGTTGGCCACTCAGCGTTTCCTGCCCTCTCGGCATTTTCGAGGTGCCTGTTGGTTTTCCATTTCCATGAGTCGCTCTCCACCTGCCACCCCCTTGGTGCCTCTCCTGCAGGCCCGGCCTGGTGTCAGTCAGTGAAGCATCATTGGTCCCAAGGGTTCCAGGGTTGCCTGTGCTGGGAGCAGCCACGCTCATTGTCTATGACTGTTCACTGGGGTTAGGGTGGGTTCTTTGGAAGATTCCAGAAGAGGGACTTGCCAGGTCCCAGGAAGGGTGGCTTTTTAATGTGGTGGCTGAGAGAATGGGTCCTTGAAGCCCACCGGCCTGGTTCAGACCAGCAGCACCCACCCCACAGGTTATGTGTAAGCCCAGAGTGCAGGAGCTAGCATCTGCGGGGCGGGTGGGCTGTGACTGGGTGCTGGGCCCCCAGGCTCTGCCTTTACCAGGAGGCCTCCTAAGCCCAGCCCTGCCAGCTTCGCAGGCTCATTGCTTGCCTCACAGCCTTTGCACTGACTTACCCCTCTGCTGGGACATCCCCCAGAGATGCTGGGCCCACTCCCTCACTCAGTCCAGCTGGGGCTGAGGGGCTTTGCCCAGGCCTGCCTGGTTCTCAGCCATGTGGGTGCAGAGCTCTCTTGCTGTCTAAGGGCCCTGCACCCCAGGTTCCAGCTGGTAGATGGCCTCTGAGCCTATGTTCAGTGCCTTCCCCCAAACCGAACCCTGGAACTCTGCCTGACCTCAGGCGTTATAGCCATTCGGGGCCTCAGCTGCCCCCAGGTTCAAGTGTCTTCCTGCCTTAACGCCCATCCACTCTGCTTTCTCAGGAATTCACAGACCTCGGGCACCGCCTCGACTGTCTGGACCTGAAAGGTGTGTGTCTGTCCAGGGGCTGGGAGCCTGGGTCATGGGCAGGTCAGGGGCTCCCTAGAGATGGGTCTGAGGACCTGCCTGGGGGGTCAGCAGCTTCTGGAGCTGAGCTCAGCCAGGGTAGGGGCTTGGCCTGGTGGGGGTTGGGAAGTTGGGGGCAGAGGACCCTTCCAGCCTCCCTTAGCCCTCAGTCCCCGACATGCACAGGCACACTGTCTCAGACACACACATGGCCGCTGTCTCCTCCCAGGTGAGAAGCTTGACTACAAGACCTGTGAGGCCCTGGAAGAGGTCTTCAAGAGGCTGCAGTTCAAGGTCGTGGACCTGGAGCAGACAAACTTGGACGAAGATGTGAGCGGCCTTGCCATCACCCAATCGGCTTCCTGAGCTCCTGGGCCCTGTCGAGGTTTGGGTGGGGAGAGGACACTGCAGGAGGAGGGGGTCCTCTAGATGAAGGCTGAGGGGTGGCACAAGGGCGGGGCCTCTTGCACAGCAAGAGGAAGACGTCCAGTATGACCAGAGTGGATGTGGAGGGCGCACTGGGGCCCCTGTGACCACCCTCATAAGCAAGGAGAGCCTTGAGGAGTTGGGCTAAGGGGCAGGAGTGTGGCCCCCAGCCCTTTCAGGAACCATGCCGGAGGGAACAGTTCCTATGGGGTGGGCTTGGGAAACATTCTGAGAGCAGCCTCCCATCAAGGCCCAAGGGTCGTCGTCACCTCCCCAGCCTTGGGAGTCCCCAGGCTCCTCAGGTGTCGGGATCCAGAAGCCGGGGCCCTGAAGTACTGAGGCCCGGGCTGGGGAATGCCCAGGCCTGTCCTGGTCACTCAGCACATCAGTCAAGGATTCTGGAGGGCAAGTGACAGAAAACAGACTGGCTTCAGCAGAGAAGAGAAAGGGTTTGTCCCCGTCTGTGCTTGTTCTCTGTTCCCGTGAGGCTCTCTCTGGACCCAGGAACCCTTGTCTCTTGGTGGGACCCGGTGTCAGGGCCCACTCCTCTCCCCCAGAGCAGCCCTGAGCTGAGGCTGGGCCCCCGAATCTCTACCTGCAGGGTGCCTCGGCCCTCTTCGACATGATCGAGTACTACGAGTCGGCCACGCACCTCAACATTTCCTTCAACAAGCACATCGGCACCCGGGGCTGGCAGGCAGCCGCCCACATGATGCGCAAGGTGGGCGCCTCCTGCCTCCAGGAAGAGGCACAGGCTCACAGCAGGGGCGATGTAGGCACTGGCTATCTGAGCTCTTGGGGTGTGGACTGCCGTGGACATGCTGGGCCTGGCTCTCAGGCCAGGAGGAAAACAGGGCCAAGAGGTGTCCTGGCCCCCAGGCCCCCTGGCTCCTTCTCTCCCTGTGTGGCATTCCATGACCCCCCTTTTCCCCTTCTGTAATGTCATCCCTCTGTAATATCATCCCCTTGGGAGGTGGCCATGGACGCCACCCTCACCTCACTCATGCTCAAAGGCTGGGTGCAGGGAGGGGTTGGGGCTCTCTGGGAACCTCCCAGACACACAGGAGTTGGGGATTGTGGCTGCCACCAGCCCTGACTCGCTCACCCCGGGACCACAGGCTGAGCCTTCCCTCCCCATCCACAGTTTCCCCATCATAAAACCAGATGACGTTGCCAAATGACAGCTGTGGCCTCATCACTTGCTGACATGTAGGGCTGCAGATCCCAGGGCCAGGGAGCGCTGGGGCTGGCCTGAGCCAGTGCCTCACGCTTGTCCCCTTCGCCCCTGCAGACGAGCTGCCTGCAGTACCTTGACGCCCGCAACACGCCCCTGCTGGACCACTCTGCACCCTTCGTGGCCCGTGCCCTGCGCATCCGAAGCAGCCTGGCGGTGCTGCACCTGGAGAATGCTAGCCTGTCGGGGCGGCCTCTCATGCTGCTTGGTGAGCCCTGGGCACGGGAGGGTGAGAGATGTGCGGCCTTTGTGGGGCAGGGGTTGTGGACTGGGTCTGGGTGGGGCCTACCCAGTCACCATGCCCCCCCCCCCAGCCACGGCCCTGAAGATGAACATGAACCTGCGGGAGCTGTACCTGGCGGACAACAAGCTCAATGGCCTGCAGGACTCGGCCCAGCTGGGTAACCTGCTCAAGTTCAACTGCTCCCTACAGATCCTGGACCTCCGGAACAACCACGTGCTGGACTCGGGTGGGTGCAGTGGCCCACCCCACACCCATCACTCTGTCCGGCCCTGTGCTAGGTGGTGCTGGGGACACAGATGTGGCCAAGGCCACCCCAATGCTGTCCTGCTGGGGCTCCCAGGGGGAAGACAGACCCGCCCTAGACCGTGACAACCCAGAGTGAGCAGGGCTGGACTGATGGAGGCCAGAGGCAGGGGGTCTGATCAGTCTGGGGGCCAGGGAGGGCTTCCTGGAGGAGGAGACAGTTCAGCTGACAGCTGCAGGATGAGGTGAAGTGAATAATTACAATCTGAAAAGGAAGCAGTGTTGTTGGGATAACAGGGTCAGCTGGAGGCTGCTTTCAAATGGTGGAGGAGGGAAGACCACCGTGGGGCAGGGCCTCTAGGCTTCCATCCGGAGGCTGGGAGCAGAACCAGCCATGTGAGAAGCCTGGGAAAGGGTCCAGACGGAGGAGCAGTGCGTGCAGAGGTGGTAGTAGCATTGGTGTCTGAGGTTGGGGGGTTCACTGTGTCCCCAGGTGGCAGGCCCGGACTCCACTCTGCGTAGCACCTGTGAGGGCCATGGCTGTGAGGGCCATGGCCATGGCTCTCTGGGCTCTGCCCTCAAGAGCTTGTCTCCAGTCTAGAGAGACAAAGACAAGATGAATGAGTTATCTAGCCTCTAGAGGTGGGAGCTGCATTGAACAGCGGTGACCATGGGTGGGAGTGAGCTGGCTACGAGGTGAGGTGGGCCAGAGATGGTCACATCTGAGCAAAGATTGGAAGCATCTGGGGAAGGCTGTCATCCGGGCACCCAAGCTCAGGGGTCACAGATGTGTGCCCAGGGGTGCCAGGCTGAGGCAGGGCTGCAGGGCAGGGCCTGGGCCTGTGGGGCCTCCATGGAGGTCCTAAGCAGAGGGGCCACTCCTACCCCACAGTCCCCCCCGAGGAAGCACCCAGACCCCAGATGGGGTTCTTACTGGCGGCCTCCCCCAGGTCTGGCCTACATCTGTGAGGGTCTCAAGGAGCAGAGGAAGGGGCTGGTGACCCTGGTGCTGTGGAACAACCAGCTCACGCACACGGGCATGGCCTTCCTGGGCATGACACTGGTGAGTCGGGCTGTCGGGAGGGAGGCTCCTCCATCCCCACCGCCACCTCCCACCCCAGCTCTCAGCACAGTCACTGCCCATGGACGGCTTCTGTTCTTCCCATCCTACAGGTTCCAGACAGTTTAAACTCAGCCCCACCTGCTTCCTCATTCAGCTTCTGTGCCCTATTTCCCTGAGGAGGAGCCCTTCTTTAATTGTCTCATTTTTTTCTTTTTTTTTTTTTTATTGAGACGGGGTTTCACCATGTTGGCCAAGATGGTTTCTCGATCTCTTGACCTCGTGATCCGCCCGCCTCAGCCTCCCAAAGTGCTGGGATTACAGGCGTGAGCCACCGCGCCCGGCCTTTTTTTTTTTTGAGACCAAGTCTCACTCCACCCAGGCTGGAGTGCAGTCGTCCCATCTAGGCTCGCTGCAGCCACTTCAGCCTCTGCCTCCTGGGTTCAAGCCGTTCTCATGCCTGAGCCTCCCAAGTAGCCTGGACTACGGGTGCCCACCACCATGCCCTGCTAATTTTTGTATTTTTAGTCGATAAGGGGTTTCATCATACTGGCCAGGCTGGTCTTAAACTCCTGACCTCAAGTGATCCTCCCACTTCAGCCTCCAAAACTATTGGGATTATGAATGTGAGCCACCATGCCTGGCTAAGTTTTCAGTTTTTAATTGTGCGGTGCTTAAAGCAGGCCACGCAGCCAAGCTCTCCTGCCCAACTGCTGCATAAGAGTCACCCACCTTTGGGGCTTCAGGGCGCTCAAGGTCCAGGCCCTGGCCAGGGGCTCAGGCTGTGGGGGGTAGGGACTGACTGGGTGCCTGGGGGGCTGGGAACGGACAGGGGACCTGGCCCTTGGGGACATTGCAGGCACAGGAGGGACTTCAGTACAGGCCTGCTGCAGGGCGGGAGGGTGCTGCTGCTCAGGCCAGCTCAACAAGGAGAAGGAATGCCCTGGCCTGGCTCTCGTCCTGGCCTCTTTGCTGACTTGGCCTCCTGGGCCATCGAGGCTCCCTCCTCACCCTTGCACTCCCTCCCTCCAGCCGCACACTCAGAGCCTGGAGACGCTGAACCTGGGCCACAACCCCATTGGGAACGAGGGTGTGCGGCACCTCAAGAACGGGCTCATCAGCAACCGCAGCGTGCTGCGCCTGGGGCTGGCCTCCACCAAGCTCACATGCGAGGGTAGGGCACGGGGCCGGGACGGGGGTGGGCTGGTGGGCTTGGGGCTGGACCAGCCAGGTGTGGGGTCCATGGCCAGCCCCTGCGGTGCCCCCCCAGGCGCCGTGGCAGTGGCGGAGTTCATCGCTGAGAGCCCCCGCCTCCTGAGACTGGACCTTCGGGAGAACGAGATCAAGACGGGCGGGCTCATGGCACTGTCGTTGGCCCTCAAGGTGAACCACTCGCTGCTGCGCCTAGACCTCGACCGTGAGCCCAAGAAGGAGGCGGTGAGCAGGGGACTGCCCTGAGGACCTGCGTGGGCAGGAGGGCGGGTGGAAGGCTGAGTGGCGGGGCAGCCTGAGATCCCTAGCTAGGCGCTCCCGCCACAGGTGAAGAGCTTCATCGAGACACAGAAGGCGCTGCTGGCCGAGATCCAGAACGGCTGCAAGCGCAACTTGGTGCTGGCGCGGGAGCGGGAGGAGAAGGAGCAGCCGCAGCAGCTGTCGGTCTCCATGCCTGAGACCACTGCCACCGAGCCCCAGCCTGATGACGAGCCCGCTGCCGGGGTGCAGAATGGGGCCCCCAGCCCCGGACCCAGCCCGGACTCGGACTCAGACTCGGACTCGGATGAGGAGGAAGAGGATGGAGAGAGGGGCGAGACCCCCTGTCCTGCCCTGGTGCCCCCCATGGACTCCCTGGGCCCTGGGGACAGGAGTCCCCCAGGCAGCCCCTCCCCACCCACTGAGCAGCGGATTTCCGTGTCCAGCCCGGGCCGGGGCCACAAGGTGTTTGTGGTGACCCGGGTGGAGAGCCCACCTGAGAGGGCAGAGCTCCCTGCGTCCCCTGGCTCGCCCTCTCCCCCACCCCCTCCCCCACCCCCTCTCTCCCCACCCACCTCACCCGCCCTACCCCCAGCTGGGGCCACTGACACATGGGACACAGGGTCCTCCGAGCCTCGGCCACCACCAGAGCCACCTCAGTCAGGGCCACCGCTGCCCAACGGACTGAAGCCCGAGTTCGCCCTGGCACTGCCCCCAGAGCCGCCCCCGGGGCCTGAGGCCAAGCAGGGCAGCTGCGGCCTGGAGCACGGTGAGAGGGGCCCTGGGGCAGGTGATGAGGGGGCCCTGGGTGCTGTGTGACCCCAGGCAGGCCCCTGCCTGTTGTGGGCCTCCGTTGCTCCCTCTCTCAAAGGGTTCTTGCAGGGCCCAGGACAAGTGGGACTTAGTTCCGGGGCTCCACCCTGCTTCCCTTGGATCCTGGGCGCTCTCCCTGGGTGGGCATGTAAGGTGTGCTGCCTTGAGCCTGATTGGCCCAGTGGTCCCCGGGCTCTCTACAGGCCCCAAGGGTCTGGCTGGGGCTGGGCTATGGGAACAGGTTGTATCTGCCCCACCCGGCTGACAGGGGCTGGCCCGTCCTCCCACGCAGAGCTGAGCTGCTCCAAGAACGAGAAGGAGCTCGAGGAGCTGCTTCTGGAAGCCAGTCAGGAATCCGGACAGGAGACACTGTGACACTTTAGGTGAGGGCAGGCCTGGGCCCGGGGCGCTGGGGAGGGGCTGAGAGGACCCCTGGCTCTGACGCTTTCTCCCCCAATCTCTCCTCAAGTTCCTTTTTTCCGGTCGGTCTGCGATGAGCTGAGGCCAGAGCCATGAGAATCTGCTCACCTTCCCCCCAGCCTTCCTGAGGCCCAGGATGCCAGGGGTGGGGGCCATTCTGGGGACCCCCTGCCCACAGCAACACTACAAGGGGTGCAGGAGCTTTAGGGAGGGGCCCTCCCTGTGCTACCCAAGCACTTCTGTTTATGAGCCCACCACTGGAAGACTCTGGAGGGTGAATGGGAGGAGGAGGAGGTCTCCAAGACATCAGGCGCCTGTTCTGGAGGGGCCAGGCTTGCCCTGCAGAGGGCAGGGTTCCTGGGTGGTGGTGGGATGGTCCCCTGTGACCCCGGGCACAGGGCTGGGCAGGCAGCCTGGTGTGGGAGGGGCGGTGCGTGCTGGTGGTGGTTGAGATTCACAGAACAGCCCCAGATGGTGCAGGCCGGGCAGGGTGGGGGGATGGGGGCAGAGGATCAGAGCTTTCTTTTTCTCAAGTGCAATAAATCTATCAGGGAGCTGGGGCGGGAGCAGCCGGCACTCCGGGACCCTGCTGTCCAGGCCACTGGAGGCTGCACCCTGAGAGGCACTACAACCCATGGGGGGCAGGGGGCGTGGGTATGGGTGAGGGTGGGCAGAGGGCTGGGGCTACTCCTGTCGGTGCAACTCTGTTCACACCTTTTCTAATAAACTGGGGCTGGGTTCACTTTGCCCAGTGTCTGCTTCATGGGGATCCTGGGGGTGGCTGCTGGGGTGGGCTGGGTACAGGCTGTCAACAGTGTCTGGCAGGGCTCAGGAGGCTGACCAGGCATCTTCCCCCACAGTCTCCTCTTCTCTGTGTCCATGCTCCAGTGTCTCATACAGCCACCTCACAGCCAGGCCAGTTGACACCCATCCCTTCTGCAGGGAGAGATGGGCCCCGAATACCTCCCAGCTTCAGGTCTAGGATCCCAGGATACTGGATGTGGTGTGGCTCTGCTAGTCACCTGTCCCTCAGTGGGAACAGATTCTAGCCTGTCCCTGCCAGCCCTGGTGTCATGCAGGTGGAGTGTGCCTGGGGCCAGGCCAGTGCCGAGGAGCCTGTTGGGGAGCTTGTTCTCCTTCACCAGCACAGGCCTGGGGTGCCACAGGGGGCTGTTGAGCATTTCTGGGAGGTCTGTTTTCTCCCTTTAGGAAATGAGAGAGCAGGCTGGACATGGTGGCCCACACCTGCAATCCCAACACCACTTTGGGAGGCCGAGGTGGGAGGATCACTTGAACTCAGGAATTTGAGACCAGCCTAGTTAACACATGGTGAGACCCCATCTCCACAGAAAATACTAAAATTAGCTGGGCATGGTGGCACACGCCTGTAGTCCCAGCTACTCAGGAGGCTGAGTTAGGAGGATCGCTTTGACCCAGGAGGTTGAGGCTGCAGTGAGCTATGATTGATGATCACACAACTGCACTCCAGCCTGGGTGACAGAGTGAAACCCTGTCTCAAAAAAAAAAAAAAAAAATGAGGCCACCTACCCCCTTCTTTCCCATGTGGGAGGCTATCATGGATGACGTGTGGTGAGGTCACAGGTATCGTCACTGGCTGGAACCCTGCTGTCATTCAGCTCCTGGGCACAAAAGGAGTCTGCTGCCCAGCCGCCCTGGCCTCGGTGAGGAACACCTCATGAAGCCGCTGCTGGTTTGCCATTGGTCCCATGCAGCTGCGAGTCCTAACTGCTCCCCAGGGCAGCTACGACCAAGACTCTGTTTTGGGGGAGGGACTTAGGGCAGCTACACAGAACAGCAGCCAGCAGCACCCTTCTGTCCCTGCACCGCCAGCCTGTCCCCAGCTCTGCTAATGCTCGATGTGGCTCTGGGTGAAGGGGAAGAAGGGGCCCCCTCCTGGTGGACATGGATCCAGCCCCTCTGGGTGAGGCCGGGGCATGTGAGGTGTTTGCTTCAAGGTACTGAGACCGCCGTCCTTTGCCTGGTTGGGGTCAGCACAATGCCCCAAAGATCTTAGGAGGCCCTTGGTCAATACTGGCCTTTGCTGTGGTCTCAGCCTCCGTGGAGGCAGTTGTGTTGGGGTCTCCCCCAGCCCCTTGGCCATCTGCCCCTCACCCCAGGTGGGGTGGGCTGGGGGAGGAACAGGGGTCCTCTTCCCAGTCTGTCGCTTGATTGGCATTTGCTTTCCCCAAATTGAGCTTGGAGTGAGGAACTGGGCCTCTCCTACTGTTGGGGGTTGAATTGTGTCTCCCATAAAAAGAGATGTTAAAAGTCCTTATCTCTAGTACCCCAGAATGTGAGCTCACTTAGAAATAGGGTCTTTACAAAGGTCATCAAGTGAGAATGAGGTCATTCGGGTGGGCCCTACTCCAGTCTGACTATGTCCTTAGTTTTTTTATTTTTGTTTTATTTTTTGGAATGGAGTCTTGCTCTGTTGCCCAGGCTAGAGTGCAATGGCATGATCTTGGCTCACTGCAACCTCCGCCTCCTGGGTTCTAGCAATTTTCCTGTCTTAGCCTCCTGAGTAGCTGGGACTACAGGCCATGCCCAGCAATTTTTGTTTTTGTATTTTAGTAGAGATGGGGTTTCACCATGTTGGCCGGGATGGTCTCGATCTGCTGGCTCGTGATCCACCTGTCCTGGCCTCCCAAAGTGCTGGGATTACAGATGTGAGCCACTGTACCTGGCCCCTGATGTCCTTACCAAAAGGGGCATTTGGGCACAGGGAGACTGCCACATGTAGACAGGATGGGGTGATGGCATTTGCAAGCCAGGGAGTGCAGAGATGGCCAGCAGCACGCCAGGAGCAGGGAGCAGGCACAGAGGAATCCCCTTCATCTGCAACTTGCAGCCTCCAGAAGCGAGAGATGATACACTTGTTCTTCAAAGGCATGTGGTCTGTTGGACTGTGTGAGAGCAGCTGTAGGAACTGCACACCAGCCTGCAGCGCTCCTGATTTTCTGACTCAAGGGTCCCAGATCAAGGGTTGGAGGCCGAGAGGATACCCCTTGCCGTCTTGTCTTCCCCTTCCATTCAGCCACCCAAGTGTCACTCGAGCTTGTCATGTTTTGGTAGCTTTAGCTGAAGATGTAGGGGGTCTGTTTCATGGAGGAGCTCCGTGGCCTAACACAGGAGATGCCTATTGTCACACGTGGATGTTCAGAGTGGCAGGCAGCTGTTCACCAACTTACTCCTGGACCCAGGTCCCTTCCAAGCTCAGGGTGCTGTCACTCCCCAGGGCCTCAGGGGTCCCAGCACCAAGTGGGCAGATGGGGGAGGGGAGTGAAGGGAAACCTGCTCCCTTAACTCATTGCTGGGAAAGGTCAGCCATGCTCCCTTTCTGTTGGTGAGAACCGGTCCCACGGCCCACGCAGGTGCAAGTTCTTACAGCAGCCCCACGTGAAGATACTGTGGGCAACAGTTTGGCCACTGCTTGGTACCACGTAACAGAGGCTGCAGCTTTGCTGTTTTTTGAGACGGAGCCTCGCTCTGTCACCCAGGCTGGAGTGCGGTGCAGTGGCACCATCTCAGCTCACTGCAACCTCTGCCTCCTGGTTTGAACTGATCCTCGCACCTAAGCCTCATGAGTAGCTGGGATTACAGGTGTGCACCACCAAGCCCGGCTAATTTTTTTATATTTCTAGTAGAGATGGGGTTTCACCATGTTGGCCAGGCTGGTGCGGCTTTTTACTGAGGCATGGGGGAGCCTCAGTCCTGTCCTCACCTCCACCCAAGTCTGCACGTTAGCATCTCTCACAGCACACACTCCTGGTAACAGGAGTGAAAATTTATTTTCAGCCTGGATTCCAGGTGGTAAGAAACAATCCCAATGAAACTGGCTTAAGGGATATATTGGCCCTAACCGCACATCTACAGAAACAGACTCAATGACGTCACGAGGACCCATGCCTCTCCCTCTGAGAGCAGCGCTCCCTGGCTGCTGGGAGACAGCTCCCAGAAGGTCCAGGCATATCCTACCAGCTTAGCCAGGCCAGGAATGAGAAAACTCTGCTCACTTAGCTCCAGGGAAGATCACGGCGGGCTCCCACTGACTGGCATGCACCGATGACACCATTGCTGTGGCCAGACTTGGATGCTGTGCCCAGCCTTGGAGCTAAGGAACTGTGAGGTCTGTGACCCCAGCCCCATGGTTGGAGGATGGGTGCCTTTGCAGAGCTCTCAGGTTCCTCAGGAACTGTTCCCTCCGCCAGCCTCAGGGCCCTGGCTCAGAAGTCTCAGCCTCATCCCAGGGCTATGTTCAGTATTGATCCCTGCGGCCCCTGCCCGCACATGCATGGGACTGGGCCAGGTATCGCAGGGCTTGAGCGTGTGGCTGAACATTGGACCAATGAGGAATTGGGAACTGCCCAGAGGAGTGACACCCGCCCCCCAGCCCAGGGCTTTACCCAGAGGGAAGGTGGGAAGCCCTGGTGTGACCCCTCCTGCCTGGCTGACTTGGGCCCTGTAGTCTCATCTCTGCTTAACTTCCCTGTCCTCATCAAGGGGCTGGTGCGGCAGTGTCAGTGACTAACCAGTGGCCCTTGGGTGGCCCCGGAGTGACTTGTAATGCAGACATCTTGTGGACAGTTATTTATCTGGGGGAGGTTAGTGCCACCCACCCCAGTCGACTGAGGTGCCAATAAGATCTAATTAACCCATTACATTGAGGGTGGAGCCTTTCTGGGGGTGGAGCAGCCTGCTGAGTTCACTGAGGTCACCCTCGGAAATGCCAGTTCCTGCCCTGCTCACAGAGGGGCAGGCTAGGGCATGGGGACAAGGACTGGGATTCCCTGAGGCCTGGGCGCTCCATGTTGCCTTAGTCAACCCGGCCCATCCGCCTGTCATCTCCCAGCTCTGCAGCCTTGCCTGCCTCGCCCACTGCCCCCGCAGCCCCTCCTGCCACAGAGATGCCAGCTGAGGAGGCCAGCGTGGCTCAGAGGAGGAAGTGGGCTTGGCAGGACCGGGCAGGCCCTGGTGGCAAGATGGGGCAGGCCTGGTCCCTGGTCAGATCAGGATGTAAGGACCAACTCAGGGCTCTCAACGCCTCCATTTGTTGCACGTATACTCTGAGTTCCTCACTGGTCCTTCTGCACCCGCTCTCACACTGGCACTGGCTCACAGCCCCGCTCCTGGAGGCTATGTCCATGGCTCTGGCTCAGATTCACAGACCTCATTGGGACCCTGGGCTGTGGCCCCAGTTCAGCCCCCTATTCCCCCATCTGGGCAGATGGAGAAGCCCTTGCCTCCTGCTGCCCGCCAAGTCCTCCATTTAGGGCCCACCTGGCCTGGATTCCCCTGGACAGAAGGGCGCTCAGGCCACTGGCCATGGCTTGTCCCGCATGGGCCAAGTCCCCCGCGTTGTGGCCTTCGCCGGCTTGCCCTGCGGCACGGCCCGATGGGGACGCCCTAGAGGCGCTGTTGGTCCGGTGGGCGGCGTGGGGGGCATCGCGGGCAGGGGATTTGGGCGGGCTGGGCGGCTTGAGTGCGCTGACGGCTCGGATGAGGCCCATGCGCCGGCGGATGGAGTGGTCCAGGTTGACGGTGCAGCGCAGCAGGGTCTGCGCCTCGGCCACAGTGAAGGGGAAGTCGGCGCCCAGGAAGCGCTCGAAGAGCTCGGGGTCGCCGTCCAGGTCGAGAACATTCTGCAACGCCTTGGTCATGGTGTGCAGCTCGCGGCTGTTGTCGCGGAACACGTCCCAGAGGCGCGCGCGACCCTCGGGCGCGCCCCCGGTCTGCTGCCGGTCCTCCAGGCACTGCAGCGCCCAACTCAGGCGGCACGGCCACTGGTTGGCGAGCACCACCCACGCCACCGCCTGGCGCGGCGTTGGGCCCCCGAAGTCACCCTGCTGCTGCTGCTGCTGCAGCAGACGTACGGTGATGGGCACGGTGTTGACGATGCGCCGCATGGACACCACGTTGTCGGGCACGTACTCGTAGAGGCAGTCGCGCTCGTCGTGCAGGCAGAAGAGCGCCTCCTGGATGCGCCGCGCCGCCTCCGCGTCGATGCGGCCCTGCCCGCGCTCGGGCCCCACCTGCGTCTGCACCGCCAGCAGCTGCGCACTCTCGCCCCCGCTGCCCCCGGCGGCCCCCGGCTTGCGTGTGATCTCGCGATACAGCAGGTCGTCGCGGCTCTGCACCGCGTCGTGCAGGAACTGCAGCTTGGTGCGGCGGCCCATGATGGGCACGGAGAAGGGCAGCGTGACAGTGCGGTTGAGGAAGAGGTAGCCGTTGTCGGCCGTGCCCTTCATGTTGCCCGCGCTCTCCAGGCACGCGGCCAGGATGCTGGGGTCCACGACCAGGATGAAGATGAAGGGCGCGTGGCTGTCGGATAGCAGCGTGTTGATGGCGTTGAGCACGCCCACCACGCGCTCAGGGTAGCACGTGTCCAGCCCGGTGACCTCCAGCACCACGCGCAACCGGCGCCGCTGGTAGATCTCCAGGAAGCACAGGAAGTCGGTGAGCAACTCCACCTCCTTCTTCACCTCGCACATGAAGCCCAGCTGGCTGCCGAACTTCTCGCGCGACACCAGCCGCTCGATCTTCTTGCGTTGGCTCACGAACAGATGCTTGCCCACCGAGTACACGGCCATGAGCAGCCCCGAGCCCGACAGCGTGGTGGCCGCGCCGCCGAACACCTTGAGCAGGCTGCCGCTCGGACCGCCGTGGCCCGGCGTGTGGCCGCCCAGGGACAGGTAGAGCAGCCCCACGCCCAGGCCCAGCGCCGCCAGCAGCGCCAGAAGCCCCAGGCACACGCGGCGCCGGCAGTGCCACTCGTTGTGGCAGCAGCCCTGCCTGGTGGCCGGCTTGTTGCCTAGCACCGAGTACACGCTGAAGGGCAGCGCGCCGTAGTGGTGGCGGATGCCCTCGCACAGCGTGGTCACCAGGCCGGCCCAGAGCTTGTCGGTGCCCGCGTACTGCCAGGCGCTAAAGCGGATGAAGAGGAACTGCACGTTCCTGCGCCGCAGGTGCACCTCGGTGATGATGGGCTGCAGGAACACCAGGTACCACAGCAGCTGCGGGACGCCCCAGCCGCTCACGGCGCGCGGTCGCCACTGCACGTGCTGCAGCTCCTCGCTCTCGCGTTGCGCCGCCTCCTGCTGCATCAGCGCTGCGGGAAGGGAGCGCAAGAACAGCGTGAGCCACAGACCTGCCGAGGTGGGCGGGGCCTAGACGGGGCGGGGCGCTCCCGGAGAGACAAGGAGCGCCCAGCAGACGCCCGGGCTGGAAGGGAGCGCGCGGGAGCCGCAGACCCGCCGGGGTGGGTGGGGCCGGGAAGGGGCCTAGCACGGGCGGAGCAGGGCGCTCCAGCGGAGTCGAGGGGCTGGAAGGGAGCCGCGGCCACTCCTTAAAGAGCTAGAAGTGGGTGCAGAAGGCGGTGGGTGGAGAGGCCTGGAGCCAGGCTTGGACCGGAAGCGGATGGGCAGGATGGGCAGAGGTAGAGCCGGCAAAGGAGAGACGATGGGAAGGCGCAAAAAGGGACACGAGAAAGAGCCAAGGCTGGGCAAGGGGTCGAGGGTGTGGAGGGCTCTAGGAAGGTTCTGAGAGTGAAGTAGGGGATAAGTGGTCCGTCTAAGGGATGAATGAATGAGATGCTGAGAACGAGGTGTGCTAGGCAGCAGGATATAGCCTTGGTCTTATCTTCCTGAATTACTGCTGCTCCTCCAGGAAGCTCTCCCTGATCCCCAGGCTGGGTCTGGGGCCCTCAGCCATTCCCAGTCTGGGTCATCACTGTCTGAGGATAAGTCTCTCTCCCCTGCTGCTGTGAGCCGGAAGGGCGGGGTCCTGCCTGCTTTGGTCACCACTGTGTCCCCTGCGCACCAGAAGGTGCTGTGGGAATGCCTGAACAATGGATCTTGAGAAATTTGAGGTCAGGGAGTGAATGCACCAGAGCGTCTATGGCACAGATAGCAGAAGGGCCTTGGCACAAGCCTGCATCCTCAATAAAAACCCTGGGCTTTCTGCCTCAGGTGCTGGGGAGCATGGGAGGCACTGAGCATAGGAAGGATAGTACCAGACCTGTCCTTTAGAGTTTTTGGAGTGGATTTGGTGGTGGAGGTAGGAAAGGGTAAGACTTGGAGGTGGTCAGGAGGCCAGGGGAGCAGAGCCTGGGGTATAGGCATGGGCTTGGGGAGGGCCTGGGCTGGGACAGGCTGGCTGCAGGGGTTGGGGGGTGTGGGAGAAGCCTGGAGCTGGGCGGGCACCAGAGGCCCCGTTTCTCATCCTCCCCACAGTGAACACACACAGCTCCTCACCCGTGATCTTGTCCAGCATCATGTGCAGGCGGCAGCCAAAGGGGGCATAGAAACCCACGGTCACAGGGACAGGCACGTGGCAGAGTGTCTTGGCCAGGCAGCTGCAGTAGACGTCATCCTCTGTTAGAATGTCTGGTGGGTGAGGGTGGGGACACTGAGTCAGGGCGGCTGGCCAGGCACCACCCTCCTCCCATCTCCCCTCCACAGCCACCACCATTGGCCCCTCCCTGGCACCCCATGCTAAGGGGACTCAGGTCAAACCCTGCAGTGGAGGTTTCTGTGGCCACCAGCTGCCTCCACCTTCAGAGCCAGACATGCCCCTTTGGGTCCCACCAGGCTGAGGTTGCAGGAAGTCAGCTTTCCCGGCCCCAGGTGACCAGGCTTGCTTGGTCACTGGCCTATGATACCCCTCCCCGCCAGAAAATCCCAAAGGCCCTTATTTGGGATCCAGGCCCTGGGATGCTGAGACAGCACTTTCCACCATCAGCAGGACTCCAGGCCCTTCCTGCCTGCTCTGCTGGCCCAGCCCCAGCATGGAGAGGCCCTGGACCACCGGCTTCTCTCAGCTTCTGTCCATCCGGTACCTGACCCCATGCCGGCAAGTCACTAATCCCACCTGACCCCAGGCTTGGGAGATGAACGGACTGAAGCTGCAGTCCTGGCCTTATTGCCTTTCTCTGCAGACCCCAGGGAGAGCCACCTCCAAGAGGCTCAGTTCCCTCTGAAGAGTGGTGCGGCAGAGACGCCGGGTAGTGGGGATACCAAAGGGTCTGGCCAGCACCAAGCCCTCGGTCAGTGCCATCATCTCCAGTGGCCATTTAGGGCCTGGGGACCAGGCACTGGCACTACAGCACCCACTCTGCAGAGGGCACCCTGTCCCCACTGAGTATTGCTTCTCAGACCTGGAAATGGGGACTAAAAAAGATAGGGTTCAGTTTTGGGAGGTACATGGGGCCAGCCTTGAGGTCCACAGTGAGGGCAACATGGCCACTTTCAGAGAGGCCTGGGGGGCCATGGGAAATGGGCCACGCCTGGCAGTAGAGCCAGGAGGCCAAGAGGAAGACTCCAGTAGGTCTCCTGAGGTGTGTGCCAGGCGGGCCTGATTCCAGCTCGGCCGCATCACTGGGCGGCCCCACCTCATCCAGCCTCTATTTCCCTGTGTGTGAAATGGACATCACAGCCCTGAGGCTCGGGTGACAAGGCTCTGCCCGACCTAGAGTCCTGTTGAGTCCCTCTTGCTCCACTTTCAAGCCAGACCTAGAAACCAGCTGTGTCTCCATCTCTGCTGCCCCCGCCCAGCCAGGCTGCCAGCACCTCTCGCCTGGACTCTCATAATCTCCTTCTCCCACAGCCGGTTCTCCTGAAGATCAGCTCACGTCCCTCCTCAGCTCCTGCCTCCTTTAGGGAAAAAGCCCAGGTGCCGGCTCCTTGCTGGGCGGAAACAGGTCTCCCCAGGGCCTCTGCTCAAACGTTGCATTAAGGCCGGCCGCGGTGGCTCAAGCCTGTAATCCCAGCACTTTGGGAGGCCAAGGCGGGGGGATCACGAGGTCAAGAGATCGAGACCATCCTGGTCAACATGGCTGGAGTGCAGTAGTGTGATCTTGGTTCACTGCAACCTCCACCTCCCGGGCTCAAGTGATTCTCCTGCCTCAGCCGCCTGAGTAGCTGGGACTAGAGGCACCTGCCACCATGCCCAGCTAATTTTTGTTCTTTAGTAGAGACAGGGTTGTACCATGTTGGCCAGGCTGGTCTCGAAACTCTGCCCTCCTCCAGTGATCCACCTGCTTCAGCCTCCCAAAGGGCTGGGATTACAGGCGTGAGCCACTGTGACTGGGCTCCCAGCCACACTTTTAAACTTCCTTGTTTCTTGTACCCGCTCCCGGCTGCAATACAATGTGATTCTCATTAAGACAGAGATGTCTGTTGATCCTGCTCCCCACTGTGCCCCCAAAACGGCCTGGCACACTCAGGGTGCTGGATATCTAGTCATGAAGTGAATGAGGGAGTGCTTCCTCCCGTTGCTGACCTGAGTTCTCGCTCCTCAGGTCACTCCCTAGCTCTCTCTCCCACCCAGAGCCGCCAACAAGCCAGGGCTCACCATCCCTGCCCCATGTCCCCTGTAGCCTGCTGGGCCAAAGGAGGTGGCTGAGAAGAGACCAGAGCACAGCTAGGGTGTCGGCAGAGCGAGACGGGGAGCGAGAGGGAGGCCTTCGCTGCCTGGCCCAGGATGGAGGCGCCGGATAGGCCTGGCCTGGAAGCCTTAGACCCCGACATACAAAGCAGAGGGAGCCAGCCTGAGCCCCGGGGGCCAGAGACGCACCCCTCCTGGACAGGGACCAGGGTGTGGATGAAGAAGGCAAGTGCAAGGGGAGCAGGTGGGAAGTGAGGCGGTGGGAGCAGGGACAGAGTGTGGATGACGCTAGGCAGGTGCAAGGGGAGCAGGCGAGAAGTGAGGTGGCAGGAGCAGGCACGGAGCCCCCAGGAAGGCCGGGGTGAGCACCGGAGCTGTAGGTGAAGGAGCCGCAGGCCGCTGGGGCAGGCAGGGGCCGGGCATCAGTGGGCTCGCTGGGCTCCAGGAAGACGCTGGCCGCAGAGCGTAGGGCAGGGCCGCTGCTGGCTGTGGCGAGTGCCGTGATGACTAAGGGGGGCGCCTGGGGGGCGCCAGCCGGTCCCCTGGGGACAGTGGAGATTGCAGGCAGCCCCTTCTGGGCTTCATGAATGGGGCAGAGCCGCTGTCGCATGGGGCTGGGAGGTGGGGGCTGGGGCTGCCGCTGCTGCTGCTGCTGGACGGAGGGTGGGGGGGCCCGGCGCCAGCCACTGCCACCTGCTTGGTGGCTGTGGTAGGCCAGCTGCCAGTGTGACTGGGGGGAAGACCGACAGGGCCCATGGGCTCGGAGGGCCGTTGAGTCCTGGCGCCGCGGATGACAGCATCCTGGAAGGAAGGAAGTGGGGGTGACTGGGCCTGCGTCTCTGACCTCCGGGGGGCACCGGCACGCATGAGCCAGATCAAGTCTTCAGGTAGAACTGGGGGGCCGGAGTATTCTTGGGAGCCCCAGAGGCCCCTCAGAAAGTCATATCATGTGAGGGGGAGATATGGGCAGGGGAGGGGCCCGGGGTCTGTGCTGTCGCATGGGTAGGAGTGGGGAAGGGGCCAGGCTTGGACTTGTCAGGGGCCAGAGAGACGCCTGAGGCTGGGGCTTCAGTGGAGGCAGGTGCTTGCCACTCCAGATTCCGGGATCCCTAGGGGTGCGCCCAGTGCAGGGGTCAGGGAAACAGAGTATCCACTGGGAGCTGGCCTGGCTGGCCCAGGAAGGCCAGGGTGATGGGTGGAGGCCGTGGAGAGTGGTAGGCCAGGGATTGGGAAGCAGGGTGTACCTTGTCCCCAGCTCAGGCCAGGGTGGCAGGAAGGATGGTGACCTGGGAAGCTCCGGCCCTGAGGAGGCTGAATCAGCCCCAATGGAAGGGCACTACCGACTCCCCACCCTGAGTAAGAACACCTGTGGCCGCCACCAGAAACGGTCCAGCCTCATCCAGACAGGTTCAGTGTGAGGGCTCCCTCTCCTCCCCAACTCCCAGCACACTGCTCCCTCCAGGCTTGGGGGGCTTGGGGAGGGAAGGGCAGGCCAGGCGGCCCCCAGCTTCCATCTCCAGCCCAGGCTCCTATCTTTGGGACCCCAGGCCCTGTGATCCTGCTCCTGGGTCCTGACCTCCACTAGGCAGACGCCTCTGGGGGGAGCGCTGGTGGCTGCCCTTCTGTTCCTCCATTCATTCCAGCTCCCTCAAGGCCTCTGCCAGCCATCACCCACCCCCAAACTGAACCTGTACCTTTTTGGTGCCCCAACTCTGGGTCCCAGAAGTAGTGCCTGCTAGGGGTCTGGGCGTCCTTGGCGAAGTGGACTTTGTAATGCTTGTGCATGGCGGCCGGGCAGCTGAGCGCTGGGGGCCTGCTCCTGGGACAGGAGGGAGCACACAAGCTCAGCGTAGCCTCTGGGGCACCAACAGCAGAGAGCTGAGGTCAGGGTCCCTGTCCTGCCTGACAGCGTGGACGGGGAGAGGCCAAGTCCCGGATGCTGGGTTCCTAGGTCACTCGGGAGGAGGGGACAGAGGTAGCCTTCAGGGTAGAGTGAGAGGCAGGATGAGGAAGGATGGCCAGAGAAGGGAACGGAGGACCACTGGGGGTGGCTAGGGGCTAACATGAGGCTGAGTGTCTGGGAGCCCCTGGGAGTTTCTAAGGCCAGGACACTGGGGAGTGCTAAGCAGAGGTGGTCTGGGGAAATAGGGGGTCCAGGGTGGTGGCTGAGTGACACAGGGGTGATTAAGGTGATTAAGGGTGCTGTGGGAGGCTGGCACGCTTTGGAGGGACATGGAGCTAGTGCAGTGAGCTGGGGAGCAGCTAAGAAGCAGGGTGAAGGAAAATAGAGCTGGGTACCTGTGGGGACTGAAGGATGCAGTGGAGGGGAATTGTGGGGGAGCAACGAAACCGCAGGGGTCCAATTTGGGGAGAGGCTCAGCAAACTCAGGTGCGATGGGTGTACGGAGTTTTGAATGTGAAGAGCCAAAGCAGGACTGGGAAGGATGCTGGGTGGGGGACAAGGATGGGGAGACGCTGAGGGGCAGATGAAACTGGGGTGCTGAGGGTTGGGGACCGGCCCACCACTCCCCACCCCCCACCCCCGTCCCAGGTCCCCTCGTACCTGATGTGCCGTGGCCTCACAGCCCCAGCTGCCTGCCCCGGGAGCTGCTGTCAGCTAGGACTGTCAGCACAGGCCCATCCAGAGGGAGGCCCCAGCCCAGCGCCCGCCCGCCCGACCGGTTTGCCCGCCTGTCCCCACCCCTTCCGTAGCGCCCGCCTGTCCCGATGTTCTCTGCACTCGAGGACGGGGCTTGGACTGGACTCCGCCTTGTGCCCCTATCCCTGGTAGGGAATGGAGATGCAGCCTGCAGTGCTCAGTCTCCTCAAGGCAGCCACGGGTCAGGGCACTTCTGCTGTGGGGCAAGGAGCTGGGATAAGGACGGAGTCCAGCTCAGAGGCCAGCTCCTCTGTGGCCCAGCTATGTGACCTTGGGCACGTGACTTCACTCTCCACGCCTCAGCTTCCTCACTGCTGAGTGGGTACCTGCCTCTCATGGTTGTTTCAAGGGAAGCACTGGGTGGCAGTCCCAGGCTCAGGGCCTGGTGCGCCTGACCGGGGCCGTGCTGACCCATTTACCCGGCGCTGCTCTAAACCAACGTCCACAGGACGAGGGGAACAGCACACATATCAAGGCCTGCCGCACGGTAGCCCCTCTTCCTCACCACCATCTAGGGGCCAGCTGTGATGCCCACTTCCCAGATGAGGACACTGAGGCCCAGAGAAGTGAAGTCCTTGGGCCCAGGGCACACGAAGGCAGAGCGGGGATTTGGAAGCAGGCAGCGGCTGCTACTCCCAGGCTCTGTCTCCTGCCTTTGGGGCCAGCACTCAGTGACTCCACAGACGCCCTCTGAGAGGTGAGGGCCAGGGAGAGCCTGGCAGGAGATGCCCTGGAGACCCCTCAGCTCTCCGGGGCCCTGACTCCGAGGCTGCTGGTGTGATGGGGTCAACAGTCCCTTCCCTGAGAGACACGGTGCTCTGATGGGGATGGGGGAGGCAGCCCCGGAACAGTGCCCAGGACAAGATAAAGGGAACCTACCTGGCCCTGGGTTCTACCCAGGTGAGCAAACTCTGCTCCCTATGGCCAGAACCAGGGCCCTTCCTGCTACCTGGGACAGGACCGGCTCTGTCTTTTCCCCTACCCCTCACGCTGGCTGCTCTGGGAATTTTCCCCCCTGGCCCACCAGGAAGGCGGGGCTGGTGTCTGTGGTGGGCCTCCAAGTCAAGCCCCCACTGCCCACCCCAGCACGGAGCCTGGCCCAAGGTAAACAATAAGACACATGGCCAGGAAGATGCTGGACACTAGAGGGAGCAGGAATTTGGGGAGCAGGCCAGGCAGGGGCAGCACTGCAGTGGCAGATGCAAATCAGGGCCGCTCTCAGCCAGGTGGGCTGGGAAGGGATGACCCAAGTAGGGGCTGATGGGGTGACTGGACCGCACTCTACAGGGGAGTGTCTTTAGCAAGGGGACCGTTTCTCGTTGCATTTGGGTCACTCCCAGCCTCAGTTGCCAGCTCTGAGGCTGGGCACTTAAC
The DNA here is from genome assembly GCF_049354715.1 of Callithrix jacchus. Classification (NCBI taxonomy): domain Eukaryota; kingdom Metazoa; phylum Chordata; class Mammalia; order Primates; family Cebidae; genus Callithrix; species Callithrix jacchus. The sequence goes on from NC_133523.1 coordinate 39,354,107, forward strand.
CCGTGTCAGGCAGTGGGTGGCGAAGCCCAGGTATCCCCAGATGCTAGAGATGGGAGCATGGCAGGAGGGGGCAGTGTAAAGGTCACTGCCCAAGGACAGGCATCAGGAGCGGGTAGGAGCCATATGTGTGCATGAGGGTGCCTGCCTCCCCCAACCCCCATGCATTCTCCAGCCCACCCCTGCCTGCACTCCAGGGGCCCCCAGTCCTGCTCCCCAGGAAGACGCTCTGTTCCATATACATTGCTAGGCAGAGGGCAGCCCCAGACTTGTTGACTTGGCAGAGATACTAACAGGGCCGCCTGTGCCGGGGGCCAGCATCCCTCTGCCAGGAGTTTGGGGAGGGAGGGAGCGGAGTTGGGCCTGGCAGGGGAGGGTCTGAAGGGCATGGGGGCCAGAGAGGGTGCCCACTCCCCTGCAGGCCCTGTGACGGTCGCCCCGCTGATCCTTCCCCACTGCTCCGAGTCGGATTCCACACACACAGCCTTTATTGAATACCTGCTGGGCAGTGACACTGCTGAGGCAGGAGTCCCACCCCAGTCCAGATCACGGCTGGCATCTCTTTGCCTCCTGTGACACCCCACCTTGCTTTGATACCCACTTCCTGAGTACATGTGACCCCTAGGGCCTGGGATACCTAGCACCAGCCCCCCCCAAATGCAGCAGCCAAGGGTCCAAGGCAGCCACTGTCTCCTGAGGCCAGTGAGGGTGGGGGCAGCAGTGTGCTCAGCAGGTGTGGGGTGGGCTCAGGAGTTCTGAATCACCACCTGGAACTTACCTGGAAGAGAAGGACTGGCTTAGGCTGGAGGCTGGGATGAGGGAGACGCAGAGGACACCTGGATGGCTCTCAGGGGCTTACCCTGTCCCACACTGACAGCCTAAGGGCTGGGCTGGGGCTTTTTCCTCCCCCCGCCCATGTGGCCTGGATCCCTGGGCTGCGTGGGTAACCAGGAGTATGAGGGCCCTGCACAGGCTTCTGTGGTATGCCTCCTCAGTCCTACCCACTGGGGCCCCCATGAGTGGGCCTGGGGAAGTGGCAGAGGGAAAATAACTGGGGGAAGTGGTTGGGCAGGCTGTCCCCAGACAGGAATGGGGCTGCAGCTTGTCTGACAGAGAACACCCCAGCAGGCAGGCTGCAAGTTCCCAGGAGCCAAGTATCAGCGAGGATGACTCCTGTTACGTCCACCTGGGCTCCTGTGCTGGGGGAGGTGTTCACACCGCCAGACACTGCACTCCGGCCCCCAGCCTGCTCCCCAGGAGGACGCTCTGTTCCAGAACTGTGCCAGACGGTTCTCTCTGCAGCGCTGGGGAAGTCATGGGGCCAGGGGCACAGATGGGCCTGCACCTGCTGTGTGGCTGAGCAGGTGACTTATGCCTGGGGCTGCCTCCCAAGCACCAATATAGGAGCAAGCCGGAGCTCCGAGGCCCCCAGCAACTCAAAAAATGAGAAGAATCCCGCCCCCCCCACCGCCATGACTCACAGCCAGGCAGGGCTGCCACGGAAGCGGTGACCACGCTCTCGATGCCCAGGGTACAGAGGGCGCCGCGCAGGAGGCCGCAAGTGAAGGCCAGGAACTGGAAAGGGGACACAGACCAGTGTGGGAAGAGAGGGGAGGCTGGCACCTGAGGTCTGGGGTACCCCTTAGGCCTGGGGAGAGGCCTGACATGGGGTTGGGGCCGAGTACACAGTAGGAAGGGAGGTGTGGACAGGCCCCAGCTCCCTCCCATACCTTGGGCGCTTCCTCCAGATATTGCAGGCCAGCAGCCATGGGGAGGAGGAGGGGGAAGCTGTTGTCCTGCAGGACATAGGTCCCCTGGGGGAGAGGAGAGGCCATGGGTGGTGGTGGGGCCCGTACATTTGAAGTGCAGGGAGGGGAAGTGGGAACCCAGCCTGAGTGCTAGATTGGGCTGAGGCTGGGAAGGCCCCATCTGTGAGAACTGCTAGAGTCACAGCCTTGGCCTCCAGTGCTCTGTACCTGGGGCTTCCTGACCGGCTGAGTACTCCTGCCCTGGGGAGTGTGGGTCCCGCCCCCACCTCCCAGGGTTGTGCAGAAAAACTGGGGACCCAGCCCAGGAAGCGGCAGAGGAGCGGCACAGCGTGGGTGTTCACTGGGGGACTGGACCAGCTTGGGACAAGTGGCATTGCACTGGGGAGAGGGCAGGAGGCCACCAGGGGCTTTCTGCCTATGGATGGCTCACTCCTGGTAGGCGGGGCTGGGGAGGTTCTGGAAACACCCCCTATACCCTAGTGCAGCCTCCTGGCTTCCCTTAGAGGATCAGAGACCCACTAAGGGCTGCGGCCACTGGTAGGAAAGTTCTGGGCAGGTCCCGGGACCTGCTGCTCTGGCACTGGGGCTTCCCCTCCCACTCTCCTGGCCACACCCTTGGGAGGGAGCTGGGCGGGTTGGCAGGCCTGGGTGCTCCCACCTGGTGATTGGTGCGCAGGCTGTCCATCTGCTTCTGGAATATGGCCAGCCACAGGTCTTTGCACAAGAACTTGAGGACATCCAGCTCCTCCCTGAAGGCCAGCATCTCTCGGGGTAGCCTGGTGGGGCAGTGCCAGGCTGAGGATGTGGGGCCAGGCCAGGAAGAGGGAGGAAGCCAGGCCTGACTCCCACATGGAGCAATGTAACCCTCCCCGCCTGGGGCCTGCCCAACCCTGCCAGCCAGGCTGGGGGAGAGCAGGAGGGGCCGCTCTCACCTCTCGCCTAGAGCCTGGCCCACGCGGAAGCCCACACTCTCCAGGACCGACAGGTTCATATTCTGTCCCTAGAAGGCCAGGGGAAAGAAGCTCAGGGGCCCTTGGCCACCTCGAACACAGGGCCACCCAGGGGGATACCTGCAAGGGGACCTGAAAACCAACTTGCTGGTGCCCGTCAACTCAGGGGTGAGCAGGGATGGGTTCCAGCACAGCTTGGCAGGGGCAGGCCTCTAGGGTGCCCGGGCTCCCTCACCCTCCTCTGCAGACCTCGCAGGCTCTCTGGATCCCGACTGTCAGGATCCAAGGACCAGATCCTGCTTCCTTCAGAAACAATGGAGGTCTTCCCCAAGACCCCTTCCCCCGTATGACTCTTCCTGCTAACACCGGTCATGCACTGCAAGTGCTTTCAGTGTGAACCCTCACAACGCCCTGGGACCTGGGCGCTGTGAGTACACCAAGAGGCTCCAGGTGACCTGCCCAAGGCCTGGAGGTTGGGCTACAGGAAAGGGGGCTATGGAAGTCACCCCTATAGTACTGGCCAAGATCCCTGGGTGGACACGTGGAAGGAAGCTCAGGACAGGCAGATCTTCCCATGGGTGCTTGGGAAGGGCAGGCCAGGGTCCACATGGGAGGGGACTGTGCTGACAGAGGCAGGCCCCAGGCAGCAGGCGTGGCAGGAGGGCTGCATGTGCTGTTTGCCTACGTGCCTATGTGTGGACAGCACGGCTGGAGAAGTGCTCATGGATTTTTCTTTTTTGGAGACACTGACTTGTTCTTTTGCCCAGGCTGGAGAGCAATGGCACGATCTTGACTCACTGCAACCTCTGCCTCCTGGGTTCAAGGGATTTTCCTGCCTCAGTCTCCCTAGTAGCTGGGATTACAGGCGTGCACATCAGCACATACGAGTAATTTTCGTATTTTTGGTAGAGATGGGGTTTCACCATGTTGGCCAGGCTGGTCTTGAATTCCTGGCCTCAAATTAGTCGCCCGCCTTGACCTCCCAAAGTGCTGGGATTACAGGCGAGAGCCACTGCACCTGGCCATGGATTTTTTAAACTTTTTTACTCAGGTGATCCACTGCAGAGGAAGGGAGGAGGCCCAGACTGGGGGGCACGAGAAACCCCAGGATGGCTTGGGCATGAGGTACCAGATTTCTCAGAGAAAGCCCAGCAGAGCAGAAGTTGGGGAATGGAAGAGAGGCGGGTGTGGAACCGTGAGCTGCTCTCAGGAGCCTGCAGTCAGCGGGCCTGAGCCCTCCAGCCCTCCCTCTCCCGCCCTCAACCACAACCTTCCCCCGGGAATGGCTGTACCACCACCATCGCCATTGGAATGGGGACGGGAATTCTCCGCTTGGCTCCAGCCCTGGAGAGGGTGTCCCAGCCTGGAGGGCGTCTGAAGAAGGCTTCTTGCAGCCTGCCCCCCACAGCTGCCTCCATCACCCTCTCTGCCGCCCCCTAATACTTGCTTTCCTTGGTCAGGAAGGCTCAGACTTCTGGGCCTTTCTACTGGCTCCCTTCTCTCCTTTCCTCCCTTCCAGCTTGCGTCCCCAGCCCTGCCCACTGCGCACTGTCACTGGATAAGGATGCAGCTCTGTGAAGGCGGGGACCCTGGCTGGCCAATTCACATCCAGCCTTCTGCAGCCGACACAGGGCTTGCCATGTGGGTGGGACTTAATAGACAGGCTGATCAGACAAAGTGCACCAAGACTCCGTCTCAAAAACACAATACAAAAATTAGCTAGGTGTGGTGGCATGCACCCATTTCCCAGCTACTTGGGAAGCTGAGGTGGGAGGATTTCCTGAGCCCAGGAAGTCGCAGCTGCAGTGAGCCACTGCACTCCAGCCTGGGCAACAGAATGAGAACCTGTCCCAAAAAATAAACAAAAATCAAGTAACCCAATTTACTCACTTCTACCAGCTCAGGGTCCTGGGGGGCCAAAGCCCATCCTGGCAGGGCCAAAAGCCGGAACGGATCCTGGACAGGATGCCATCCCATCACAGGGCGCACTGAGGCCCACATTCACTCATGGCCCGTGGAGACCCCGCAGCTCACCCAGCGGACACATCCCAAGGATTGCCCAGAGGAACCTGCACCAGCAGAGGGAGAACCTGCAAACACCAGCCAGACAGCAGCCCCCGGAATCGATATTCTTTTCTCATCAACGTCACAACACAAATGTTATGCCAGGACCCGCGTACTGTGTGCCAGGCATTTTTTTGTTGTTGTTCTTGAGAAGGAGTCTCACTCTGTCTGTCGCCCAGGCTGGAGTGCAATGGCGCAATCTCAGCTCACTGCAACCTCCACCTCCTGGGTTCAAGCAATTCTCCTGCCTCAGCCTCTGGAGCTGGGATTACAGGTGTGTGCCACCACGCCTGGCTAATTTTTTGTGTTTTTAGTAGAGACAGGGTTTCTCCATGTTGGCCAGGCTGGTCTCAAACTCTTGACCTTGTGATTCAACCGCCTCAGCCTAAGTGCTGGGATTACAGGCGTGAGCTGCTGCGCTGAGCCAGGTGTTCTCTACAGCTGTTTTACCTTTCCAGCCTCACAAGGAGGCTGTATTTCACTGGTGGAAACTGGGAACCTGTCCATGGCATCCTGAGCACAGGGCTGTCTTTCACACCCCAGCAGGTCTAGATGGGAGTGCGTGGGGGGTGAACAGTCATGGCGATTGGCCTGGCAGAGGTGGGGAGTGCTAGGAATGGGGGATCTGAGCAGAGGTTGCCCGTATCTCAGGCCAAGTTGCCCCTTCCCCTGCCCCTTGGCAGGCCTTGCTCTCATGGGTGACAGCGACACTGTCTGTCACTGTTGCACTGCGCTGGCGCTCCCTCTGGTGTCCTCAGGCACGGCAGGGGCAGCCACAGAGCAGGAGCTCAGGGAAGGGTCTGATGACTGCCGGAGACGGGCAGGTGTGTGAGAGACGGTGGGAAGAGACTCTGCTTGGGTCCTTCACACCAGCACTGGTATAGAGCCACCTGCCCGGGTCCAGATTGGCCCCAGCACTTACCAGGTGTGGGCCCTGGGCCAGTGGCTGACTGGGCCTCAGTTTCCTCGTGTGTAAACAGAGGGCCATTTTGTTTGTGTTTGAGACAGGGTCTCACTCTGCCACCCAGGCTGGAGTGCGATGGCAGGATCTCAGCTCACTGCAGCCTCCACCTCCTGGGTTCAGGTGATCCTCTTACCTCTGTCTCCCAAGTAGCTGGGACTACAGGCATGAGCCACCACACCCAACTCAAACGAGGATAACATTAACGGCAGCTACCTGTGGGACCCTCACCAGCAGCAGGGCTTAGTAGAAGCACATTCTGCCCTGAAGCAGGAGGGAGCGGTGGGGGCCGATGCTGCCTCCTTCCAGTCTCTCCTGTCTGCCCCGCCCCTCGGCTGTTTTCCAGGCACCTGCTGGCTCCTGGGCAGAGGCTGACCCTGTTCAACCGCCACCTGCAGAGCCACTCCCTGCGAGGCCCGGGGTGTGCTGGGGAACTCAGGGAAGCAGCAGGAACCCTGGTTCCTGCCTTAAGAAGAGCACAGAGAGAAGTGCTGGCACACAGGTGAGTGAGGGGTGGGCGCGAGAAGCCGGCATGACTCCCGGCTGTCGCCCTCAACTCTCCTCCTTCATCCAGCAAGGCGTCCTGCTCCAGCCCAGATCCCGCCTGTGCCCGCTCAGATCTCCCATCCTGTCCCCGCTCAGCCCTGCAGGTTTACCCACCACAGCCTCTGCCCTAAGCTCCTACAGTGCTGGGGCTCTTCCCAGGCCAACCTCCATTCAGTCCATTCCTGTGGCCAGGGAGGTCCTTCTAGAATATACATCTGAGCCAGGCGCACCTCAGTTTAAACCCTGCTGTGGCTCCCACCGCCTTCGGGATAGAGCCCAGTTCCCAGGAGGGCCTCGCCTGGGGCTCCCAGCCTCACAGGCTCAGCATTGCATTCTGGGCCGAGGGCAGGGACCATCTGATGACTGATCTGCCTGCCCCACGCCCTCCGAAAGGGCTGCCCAAGTGCACTCTGAGGGCATGGTGGATGGAGGCCTGGCCCAGCAGGCTATTTTGGAGGGTCTCAGGCCTGGCCTGGGACAGCAGGTGGCGGCACCTCAGCTCTTCACTACACAGACTCAGAGGAATGCTCTCTTTGCCCAATGGCTTCCCTTGTCTTCAAAGCCTCTGGGGTAGAAAAGCCCCCGCTGCTTCCTCCAAGGGCTCCTCCTGCCTCGGGAACAAAGGCCCCCAGCGCCTCTGGCCAGTCACCCACTTCAAATCCTGTGACAGCACAGGAGAACGGCCACAAATAACCACCGTATTCGTAAGACAGGAGGCCGCAAAAGCCCTACACTCTGGCTGTGGCTCCTGGGCACCGGTGCTTTTGGGGACAGAGATGAAGGAGTCACCATCCTTGTCCTCAAGGAGGTCTGGAGCTGGTGGGAAAGGCAGGCCTGCGCTACCCAGAAGCCTGGGTTCTGACTCTGCCTTTGATTCCCGCTGCACGGCCTCAGGAAATCCCTTCGCCTCCCAAGCAGGCAGTTCCTTCTCTGTGAATCGGGAGGGCTGTTGTGATGACTAGCCAGTAAACACTGTGCCAGTATTGGACAGACGTCCGCAGACAATGGGAGGCCTGCTTGGTTCAGAGGAACGCTTTGGGCCAAAGAGAAGGAATGAAGAGTTGGGACCAATGAAGAGAAAGGAGAAGTGAAGCCAATTCTCATGAGGCCCCCTGAAAGACGGGGCTCCTCAGAAGGAAGGAGTGCGGGGAAACTACATAGTTCTTGCCCCTGGCTGCACCCGAGAGCCACCTGGGAGTTTTATGAGGCCTGACGCTCAGTGGCAGCTGGGTAGGGAACCCCTGCCCAAGGTCCCAGGCACATTCGTGTACTCTGAAGGGCCGGCGGTGAGCAGAGCTGAGCAAGCCAGTTTCTCACACTTGCTTGACCACAGAAACCCATTAAAATCCCTCCCAGGGCAAGTATTGGGAAATGCAAGTGAGAGTTTATAGCATGGGCTTTGGAAGCGGGAGGCCTGGTCGCGTTCCTGACTCTGCCGCTTGCGAGGAACTCCATCCATCAAAGCCTCCGTCGCACCATCTATAAAGTGGGAGGACCATGCCGACCTCTCTGGGTCATCAGAAGATCAAACATCAAGAGTGCAGAGCTATGAAAGCGCGCAGAAGCACTGATATGGGGGAGGGAGGGAGCAGCCTCACTGCTTGTAAACCAGTGGCCCCCAGCTCCCACGCATCCCCGCCCGCCACGGGACAGGGTGTGCATTCACCTCCTCAACATCCCCTTCTCATGACCCACTACTCTGAGGGCATGGTGGATGGAGGCCTGGCCCAGCAGGCTATTTTGGGGCGTCTCAGGCCTGGCCTCGGAGAGCAGGTGGCGGCGCCTCAGCTCTTCACTACACAGACTGAGAGGAATGCTCTGAGCCAGGGCATACGGTGGTGGTCAACACAAACCCAGGCCCGTCACACATAGTGCATTCTGGCAGGGGGAGACGAATGTGAATCAAAGGATCATACAGATACACAATTCAGAAGCATCCTGGCAGGGCGTGGTGGCGCACACCTGTAATCCCAGGTGTGAGTTTTTGGGAGGCTGAGGCCAGAGGATTGCTTGAGCCCAGGAGTTTAAAATCAGCCTGGGTAACACAGTGAGAACACATCTCTACAAAAAATAAAAGCAGGGCATGGTGGTGCGCTCCTGCACTCCTAGCTATTTGGGAGGCTGAGGTGGGAGGATCACTTGAGCCCAGGAGTGTGAGGCTACAGTGAACTCCGATCGTGCCACAGCACTCCTGCTTGGGTGACAGAGCAAGACTCTCTTAAAAAAGTAAATCGGGCCGGGCACGGTGGCTCGCGCCTGTAATCCCAGCACTTCGGGAGCCTGAGGCAGGTGGATCATGAGGTCAAGAGATCGAGACCATCCTGGTCAACATGGTGAAACCCCATCTCTACTAAAAATACAAAAAATTAGCTGGGCATGGTGGTGCATGCCTGTAATCCCAGCTACTCAGGAGGCTGAGGCAGAAGAATTGCCTGAACCCAGGAGGCGGAGGTTGTGGTGAGCCGAGATCGCGTCATTGCACTCCAGCCTGGGTAACAAGAGCGAAACTCCATCTCAAAAAAAAAAAAAAAAAGTAAATCAAGCCCAGGGGCAGTGGCTAACGCTTGTATTCTCAGCACTTGGGGAGACTGAGGCATGCAGATCACCTGAGGTTGGCAGTTCAAGACCAGCCAGACCCCATCTAACATAAAGAAACCCCATCTCTACTAAAAATACAAAATTAGCTGGGTGAAGTAATGCATGCCTGCAATCCCAACTACTTGGGAGGCTGAGGCAGGGGAATAGCTTGAATCCACGAGCTGGAGGTTACAGTAAGCCAAGATCGTGCCACTGCACTCCAGCCTGGGCAACAGAGCAAGACCCCATCTCAAAAAAAAAAAAAATCAAATACATTCTTATTGAGTGTGATGAAGCCTATCAAGAAAAAAGTGGGAGAAGGAGACCAGACAATGTATAAAGGAGATCCAAACTCGGGAGCAGGGAAGGCTTCCCTGGGGAAGGATAGTTGAATTGAGATCCGAAGGATGAACAGGTGTTAGTTAGCATGGTGAAGATGTGACAGGTGGAATGAGCCGGGAGGAGGGGGGAAAGCACTGGACAAGGGCAGAGGAGGGGCCACACAAGAAAGATATTTAGACGGCAGACTGGCCAGAGCCTGGTGGAGGACTGCAGGTGAGGGAGAAAAGGCAGGTGTGGGGACTCTGGGGCTTCTGGTTTGAAAGCCAGTAAGGATATGGAGTGTGGAGACAAGACTACCCGCCCCCAGGCTGACGCACACTCCCTGGGCCTGTACCTTCCTCATAGCAGTTACACAATGTACCAGATACTTAACTCATTGACTTGTCTGTCTCCTCCAACCATGAGGAAGCTCCAGGAGGGCAAAGATTTTTGATAGTTCAATGAGTAATCCCCATGTTTTCTCAGAGACGGTCTCACTTCGTCACCCAGGCTGCAGCGCCATGACATGATCATAGCTCACTGCAGCCCTGAACTCCTGGGCCCAGGCAATCCTCCCACCTCAGCCTCCCGAGTTGCTGGTGGTATATGCACGTGTCATCACACCCAGCTAATTTAAAACATTTCTTTTAGAGGTGGGGTCTTGCTATGCTGCCCAGGCTAGTCTTGAACGCTGGGCCTCAAGTGATTCTCCCACCTCTGCCTGCTGAGTAGCTGGGATTACATTTCAAGTCACCACACCTGGCTAAATGTATTTTTTATTTATGATGTTTCAACTTATGATAGTTTACATCTGTACATTGAGATGATAGCAAGCAACATCCTCTCTGGGGTTTCCTGGAAGGAAACCAGAGCAGTAAAAACGTCTTACATATAGGTCAGGCCCAGCAGCTCATGCCTGTAATCCCAGTACTCTGGGAAGCCAAGGCAGGCGAACTGTATGTCCAGAAGCTCAAGAGCAGCCTGGTCAGCATGGCAAAATCCTGTCTCTACAAAAAGTCTAAAAATTAAGGCCAGGTGGGCTGGCTCACGCCTGTAATCCCAGCACTCTGGGAGGCCAAGGGGGGTGGATCACGAGGTCAGGAGATGGAGGTTATCCTGGCCAACATGGTGAAACCCCATCTCTACTAAAAGTACAAAAAATTAGCCAAGCGTAGTGGCGTATGCTTGTAGTCCCAGCTACTCAGGAGGCTGAGGCAGGAGAATCACTTGAACCTGGGAGGCAGAGGTCAAAGTGAGCCGAGATCATGCCACTGCACTCCAGCCTGAGCTAAAGAGTGAGACTCTGTCTCAAAAAAAGGAAAAATTAGCCAGGTGGGATGAAGCACACCTATAGTCCCGACTACTTGGGAGGCTGAGTGGGGAGGATCGCTTGAGCCTTCGAGGTGGAGGCTGCATTGAGCCGACACTGCATTCCAGCCTGGGTGACAAAGTGAGACCCCCATCTCAAAAACAAAACAAAACAAGGCCCAGCGCCTTAGCTCACGCCTATCATCCTAGCACTTTGGGAGGCCAAGGCATGCGGATCACCTGGGGTTGGGAGTTCTGAGACCAGCCTGGCCAACATGGCAAAACCCCATTTCTACTAAAAATACAAAAATTAGCCAGGCATGGTGGTGCCAGCCCCACTTGTGGTCCCAGCTACTTGGGAAGCTGGGGAGTGGGATGGTCACTTGAGTCCAGGAGGTTGAGGCAGCAGTGAGCCATGACTGCACCACTGCACTCCAGCCAGCCTGGGTGACAGGGCGGGACCCTGTCATACACACGCTCCCAGGCCGATTACAGTAGTTCAGGCCTATAATCCTAGCACTTTGAGAGCTTAGGCGGGAGAATCACTTGGGCCTAGGGGTTCGAGACCAGCCTGGGCAATACAGCAAGACTCATCTTTTTTTTGGTCCCAAGGTCCCACCATTGCCCAGGCAGGAGTGCAATGGTGGGACCTTGGCTCATTGCAACCTTCGCCTCCTGGGTTCAAGCCATTCTGTCTCAGCCTCCTGTGTAGCTGGAATTACAGGCACTCGCCATCATGCCTGGTTATAATTTTTGTAGAAATAGGGTTCACCATGTTGGCCAGGCTGGTCTTGAACTCCTGACCTCCGCCTCCTGGGTTCAAGCGACTCTCCTGCCTCAGCCTTCTGAGTCGCTCGGATTACAGGCGCCCGCCACCACACCTGGCTAATTGTTGTATTTTTAGTAGAGACAGGGTTTCGCCATGTTGTCGAACTCCTGACCTCAGGTGATCAACCCACCTCGGCCTCCCAAAGTGCTGGGATCACAGGCCTGAGCCACCGGGCCCAGCGGTATATTTCTGTTAATTATTTGACTCCCCTAGTGAATGTAAGCTTCAGGAGGACAGGGATTCTGTATTAAAGAGTGCCTGGAATACAACAGGCGCTCACTATGTGGGTGTCGAATGAATAAATGTCCCACTCTCAGGCTTAGGTACGTTATGATGGTCACTTTACAAACGAGAAAACTAGGACACAAAAAGATTAAGTCACTGGGTCGCACACCTAGTGAGTGGCGGAGGCGAGTCCTCGGCACACACTCAATAACAGCATTACTGCGATTACCAGCCGCTTACTCAGGCCTTGAGCGAAGTGCTTTACCCTAAGTCATCTCGCTCAATTTAGCAATAACCCCGAGCCGGCACCGTCACGAACCCAACTTTCCAGAGGAAGAAGCCAGCGCCAGATGTTGTCCTGTAAGACAGGGGCTAGGCTGCGGTTCGAACCCTGACGGTTGACGTGCCCTCCGCGCTCCCCGAGGCGTTACCGTGGCGGCCCCCGGTTCCTCCCCCCGGGGCTCGGCGCTCACCCCCGGGCCGGGGTCGGGGTCGTGAGCCCACAACTCCGCCACCATCTCCGTGTGAAGGAACTCGAACAGCACAGCATCCGCCATGCGCCCTCCTCGCGCGCCTAAAGAACCGCCCAGCCCTTCCCGTTTTCATTGGCCAGGCTGGGTAAGCCCCGCCTCCTCGTTTCAGCTTCACGTGGCGCGCGCGTGAGCCTGGGACACTAGGGGGTTGGGCCTACCCCGCCTTTGATTGGCCACACGTGACATCTTCTGCCCTTACTTCCGTCCCTTCCTATTTCCGGGTTCTCGAGCATTCCTATTGGCCAAATTACTGGTTTTACACGTGACAAATTCGGCTTTTAAAACCCCTATTTGTCCACTACAGACTTTCCTCGCCACACAACCCGGAAGAGCCGGCCCAGCCGCTTCTCTGTTGGTGGTTCCTCCATTCAAGGAACGCCCTCAAAGCTGATGCTGAGAACTTGCTTCCTGATTGGTAGCCGGCCGAGTACACGTGACTTGGCCGCTATTGCCCGCCCAACCCGCTCCCCTATTGGTCAAGATCACAGCCCTTCAGCTGCCACGGTGAGGACGCAGCACTCAGGCAAGGAAGCGGATCCCGGAGGTTCGGAGCGTCAGCTGGCGGGTACGGTCTTTGGCGATAGCGCTTCCCCCATCCCATGAATGCCCCCGCTGCGGAGTCTAGTCGGGCTGTCATTTTTTCTGAGACTTTGGCACTGGTCCCGAGCAGCTCACGGGCCTATGTGCTTCCGGGTCTAAGACTGGCATGGTGGACCAGGTGGAGGGTGTGGCCTCTACTGAGAGGCAAATTCGTAAAGAGCTCAGCTTGGGACTCCGGGGGAACTCGGGCCCCAGAGCCATGATCGAGCTGATCAGTTTCCCCATCTGTACACTGGAGAGCCTGGGGTCCAGTAACTCCCATCATCACCCACTTTACAGAAGAGGAAACTGAGGCCCAGGCAGGGGGAGCAGCTGACCCCAACTCGTTAAGAGAATCAGCGAAGGGGCTGGGAATCCAGGTCCTGCGCCTTTTATCCACTGCGGCGCCGGTCTCACTTGCAGTCCCGTCGCTCTTCTCCCCTAGCTCGGCGCCATGGCGTCCCAGGGTCGGCGGCGGAGGCACCCACGGAGGCTGGAGACGGTGGTGCCGGGGGAAGCGACTGAGACGGATTCGGAGCCCTCTGCGTCCTCGTCGGAGGAGGAGGAGCTGTACCTGGGTCCTTCGGGCCCGACGCGCGGCCGCCCCACGGGGCTGCGGGTGGCTGGGGAAGCCGCGGAGACCGACTCGGACCCGGAGCCGGAGCCGACGGCCGCGCCGAGGGACCTGCCTCCGCTTGTGGTGCAGCGGGATTCGGCGGAGGAGGCCTGGGGCGCGGAGGAGGCCCCGGCGCCCACCCCCGCGCTCTCACTCCTGCAACTTCGGCTGGCGGAGAGCCAGGCTCGTCTGGACCATGACGTGGCGGCCGCCGTGAGCGGTGTGTACCGCCGTGCGGGCCGCGACGTGGCCGCTCTGGCTAGTAGGCTGGCGGCAGCCCAGGCGGCGGGGCTGGCGGCGGCCCACAGTGTGCGCCTGGCACGCGGGGACCTCTGCGCGCTGGCTGAGCGCCTGGACATCGTGGCTGGCTGCCGCCTGCTGCCGGACATCCGCGGCGTGCCGGGTACCGAGCCTGAGCAGGACCCGGGGCCGCGGGCCTAGCCGTGATTCTACTTCCCAACCAGACTACCTGACTCTGCAATTTGGGAGTAGGCCTTGCTGCCTCTGGAACCTGACTCTGTCCCTTGTGTCTCTCTTTATTTTATTTTATTTTAAATACGGGGTTTCACCATGTTGGCCAGGCTGGTTTCGAACTCTTCATCTCAGATAATCCTCCCGCCTCAGCCTCCCAAAGTGCTGGGATTACAGGTGTGAGCCACCGCGCCTGGCCCCTTGTGTCTCTTAACCCCCACACCACGCCCCCATCTTGGTGTCACCCATGGGGGCTAATCCGGTCCCCTTGGATAATGCCTTGTATTGGATATAGTTCAGCCGCTACTGTGGAGACCAGGGTCCCACTACCCTTAGACCTGGTTCCTCCCTGCTGATCCTGACCCTGCTCCCTGATTCTGAGCCTTGCCCTGGGGCTTGGCTCCAGCCTTTGATAAATAGTTGCTCCTTAGTTTAAACTGTTTCCACTCTAGGGGCTCACCATGTCATATTTTTTCTTCTGCCTTTCTTTTCTTTTTACTGTCTCTCCCTTTTTTTTTTTTGAGGTGGAGTTTCACTCGTTACCCAGGCTGGAGTGCAGTGGTGGGATCTCGGCTCACTGCAACCTCCGCTTCCTGGGTTCAAGCAATTCTCCTGCCTCAGCCTCCGGAGTAGCTGGGACTACAGGCGCACGCCACCATGCCCAGCTAATTTTTGTATTTTTAGTAGAGACGGGGTTTCACCTTGTTGACCAGGATGGTCTCGATCTCTTGACCTCGTGATCCACCCACCTCGGCCTCCCAAAGTGCTGGGATTATAGGCGTGAGCCACCGCGCCTGGCCTTTTTTTTTTTTTTGAGGTAGGGTCTCTGTCACGCAGGCTAGAGTGCAGTGGTAGGGTCAGCATTCACTGTAGCCTCTACCACAGGCCCAAGTGATCCTCCCACCACAGCCTTCCAGAGTTTGGGGACTGCAGACCCACGCCACCACACCCAGTTGCCTGGTTAATTTTTCTTCTGACCGTTTGAAGAGGGAAGAAGGTCTCATTATGTTGCCCAGGCTTGTCTTAAACGCCCGGGCTCAAGAGATTCTCCCACCTTGATCCTCCCACCTTGGCGTCCCAAGGTGCTGGGGTTACAGGTGCAAGCCAGCACACCGGGCTGTGCTCCGCCTTTCTGAGTTTGGTTTCTGCTCATGGTTTGGGGGCTTGTTCCCGTTCTAACCACAGGAACTCAGGATACGACACAGCTTCCCCGCTGTCTTCCTTCACTCTGTTGGCTACATCTCCCATCCTAGCTCCACTGCCGGAACTTCCCTCCCCCTAGACTGGGTCTTTGTTTTGTTTTTAGAGACAGGGTCTCCGTGGTCCAGGCTGGAGTGCAGTGGCACGATCTCTGCTCACTGCAACCTTTACCTCCCAAGTTCCAGCGATTCTCCTGCCTCAGTCTTAAAACTAGCTGGGATAACAGGTGGGCACCCCCATGCCTGGCTAATTTTTATATTTTTAGTAGAGATGGGGTTTCACCATGTTGGCCAGGCTGGCCTTGAACTCCTGGCCTCAGGTGATCTGCCCACCTCACCTCCCAAAGTGCTGGGATTACAAGTGTGGGCCACCGTGCCCGACCAGCTGGGTCCTTGTTCTGCTGCCCGGGCGGGGCCTTGGTTCTAGTTTTTGCTCTCCCGTCTCTTGCCTCCTCCTCCTCCTCCTCGTTGAGCTCAGCTCCACCCTCTCAGCCTGATTTTGTTTCCTGAGTCTAGCTGTGCCGTGGGGTAGGTCTCGCTTCCTATTGCTGTCTCTATCCTGCTTACACCTCCCCGATCCTGGGTTCTGGAGACTCCCTATGGTTTCCTTCCTTCTGCAGGCCCAAAATGACGGCCCCTCCTAACCCAAGGCAGGCGATCTTCCTCCCGACTCTGAACCAAGGTGGCATTACCCGCAGGCCCCTCTAGGCCAACGTGATGCTTGCTCTCAACTCTAAGGCCAAGGTGGTGGCCTCTCCTGATGCCCCAGACCTGAAGTGACACCCTTCAGGCACTTCAGGCCTGGTTCAGTCCTGCCCTGGTGCTTTGGGCACCAGACGACAGCGCTTTACGGATAACAGTATAACGCGGGTGGATTTCACTACGTTGGCTCCTAGATGCTGTAAAAGGCCTGGGATTTCAGACTTGGCTCAGGACCTGGGGTGAGCAGCCGCCCTCTGCTCCTTTGCACCTGCCCGCGTCCAGCCCCAGCTCTGGTCCTTCAGCTGCGTTCATATTGACTGACCTCTCCCAGCCTATCACCCTCTCCCTTGTCCCAATCCAAAGCCAAGTTCTGAGGCTCCAGGATGGAGAATGGGCAGGAGCTTTTCATGGCAGACTGATTAAAACTCTAAGCCTTTACCCTTACGGTTAGTTCCTCTTGTCTCCCTCCGCCAAGCTGGGGGTGTGTTGGTTGACTTCTATGAGAATGGGGGTCCCAAGGCCTCCATGCCTGGCCCTATGGAAGCTGAAGCTGTAGTTGGGAAATCGGGGGCCCTAGATTTTTACCCTGGTTCTATATTTACTTATATTTTATTAATTGAACACACACATTTTGGGTACCTGGCCTGTGCTGAGGCTGGGGGTATAGCCCTCACGTAGGCCACAGTCCAGTGGGAGAAACTGGTAAGATGTTCTCACAGAGAGTTGTAGTAATCATATTTTTTTGAGACAGAGTCTTGCTCTTGCCCAGGCCGGAGTGCAATGGCGCCATACCGGCTCACCACAACCTCCGGCTCCTGGGTTCAAGCGATTCTCCTGCCTCAGCCTCCTGAGTAGCAGGGATTACAGTCACATGCCACTAGGCCCAGCTCAGTTTTTTGTATTTTTAGTACAGACGGGGTTTCACCATGTTGGTCAGGCTGGTCTTGAACTTCTGACCTTGTGATCCGTCTGTCTTGGCCTCCCAAAGTGCTGGGATTACAGGCGTGAGCCACCGAGCCCAGCCTAGTAATCATAATTTATAGTTTAAATTTTTTTTTTTTTTTGAGACAGAGTTTCACTCTTGTTGCCCAGGCTGGAGTGCAATGGCGTGATCTCGGCTCACCGCAACCTCCGCCTCCCGGGTTCAAGCGATTCTCCTGCCGCAGCCACCCAAGTAGCTGTGATTACAGGCATGCGCCACCATGCCCGGCTGATTTTGTATTTTTAGTAGAGACGGGGTTTCTCCATGTTGGTCATGCTGGACTTGAACTCCCGACCTCGGTTGATCTGCCCACCTCGACCTCCCAAAGTGCTGGGATTACAGGAGTGAGCCACCATACCCGGCTGAAAATACGAAAATTAATGGGGCATAGTGGCAGACCCCTGTAATCGCAGCTACTCAGGAGGCTGAGGCAGGAGAATCGCTTGAATCTGAGAGGCAGCAGTTGCAGTGAGCTGAGATCGTGCCACTGCATTCCAGCCTGGGTGACAGAGCAAGACTCTGTCTCAAAAAAAAAAAAAAAAGGTGCAAGTTAACCAGCATCTCCTCCCTCCTCAGCACTCCCTCTGCTCCCCTTCCTCACCTAGGGTGAGTGGATCACAATTCGAAGTGGAGGCTCTCCCAGCACCTCTCTTTTCAGTGAGTTTAGCGAGAGTTCCCGAGGAGCGGAGGTGCCTGGGAGAGTGGCAGCTTGGTGGCCCCATGGCAGACTTCCAGCCCCAGACCCAGAGCACAGTCTTTTCCTCACTCCTTAAACTCTGGTACACCTGCCAGGCCTGGCTTTTGGCCTCTCTCTTTCTCTCGCTTCCTCCCTCTCTTCTCCCTCCCTTCCTTCCTCCCTCCCTCCCTTCCTTCCTTTTTTCTCTTTCTCCTTCCTTTTTTCTTTTCTTCCTGTGGGGTCTCACTATTTTGCTCAGGTCTCGAACTCTTGGCCACAGTTGATCTTCCAACCTCTGCGTGGCAGGGATGGGAATCTGATTGGAGAGTGTACAAGAGGGTGTGGAACAAGAGCCAGAGGAGACCTTCCTCTTTGCAATGTCAAGTGAACAGGATGGGAAGAAATGGGGAAGTGGCAGGGCATGGCGGCTTACACCTATAATACCAGCACTTTGGGAGGCTGAGGTGAGAGCATCTGTTGAGCCCAGGAGTTCGAGACCAGCCTGGACAACATAGCGAGACCCCATCTCTACAAAAAAAATAAAAAAATTAGCCAGGTGTGGTGGTGTATGCCTGTGGTCTCAGCTACTTGTGAGGCTGAGATGGGAGAATTGCTTGAGCCCAGGTGGTCGAGGCTGCAGTGAGCCATGATTGTGCCATCCCACCTGTTCGCAACAGAGTGAGACTTTGTCTCAAAATGATAAGAAAGGGAGGGAGGGAGGAAGAAAAGCAGGGAGGGAGGGAGGCAAGGAGGCGTACCTGAATGAAGATGGAAGGAAGGGAGGGAGGGAACCTGGATGGGGAAGACGGTAGGGATCATGGCAGGTTTGTATGCTGATGGGAATATTTCAGAAGAGGGAGAAGGCATGATACAGGGGAAAGAGGAGAAAAGCCAGATCATTATCCTGGAGTGGGTAAGAAGGGAGGAGGAAATAGCCCCCAAGGGCAAGGGCAGCGCTGGGGTGAGAGAGGCTGTTTGTGGCTAGTTGCAAGCCACTGGGTAGTGATGACCACTCTGGTCATCACTGCCTGGGGACTGGTCTGTCACCACCACTGGACTGTGAGTCCTATGAGGACAGGGCTGAGGGTGTCTCGGCCAGTGCCAGCTAACCCAGGGCAACCACAGAGTAGATGCTGGGCAAGGTGTGTGTTGAGTGGATGAGTGAATGTCTTCACAGCATCACAGCATCAGCCTCTCAGATGCATGGAGGTGTCGAGAGGTTCAGGCACTGCCTCCCTCCAAAGGTGATGGCACTCAGTCCCGTGTAACATCACCCTCAGATATGCAGGATGAGAGGGTCAGGTGTGCACCGAAATGCCCACCAACACCCACTCCACTAATACCTCCTAATGCGTTTCAAGGGGAAGGGCATTCAAGGCATTTTAATCCCATTCTAATCCCAGCTACTTGGGAGGCTGAGGCAAGAGAATTGCTTAAACCCAGGAGGTAGAGGTTGCAGTGAACCGAGATCATGCCACTGCACTCCAGCCTGGGCAGAAGAGCGAGACTCCATCTCAAGAAAAGAGAGAGAAAAAGAAAAAGAAAGAAATAGACCTCTGGCTACTGAGGGTGCATGGGAGGGGACGAGACTGGGTCTGTCCTGGTCGCTCTGTGTCCCCAGCACCATTAGCAGACAGCAGGTGCTCAGTAAACACATTCTGAATGAAGAGATGAACGAAGGAAGTGACAAACACTTGAATTACTGGATTTTTGTCACTGAGAATAAAAGCAAAAAATCATAGTATTTTAGGGATGGGGTCTTACTATATTGCTCAGGCTGCTCTTGAACTCCTGGGCTCAAGCAGTCATCCTGCCTCAGCCTCCCAAAGTGCTGGGATTACAGGCTGGGCATGATGGCAGATCACCTGAGGTCAGAAGTTCGAAACCAGCCTGGCCAACGTGGCAAAACTCTGTCTCTACTAAAAATACAAAAATTAGCTGGGCATGGTCATGTGCCCCTGTAATCCCACCTACTCAGGAGGCTGAGGCAGAAGAATTGTTTAAATCCAGGAGGCGGAAGTTGCAGTGAGCCAAGATCACGCCACTGTACTCCAGCCTGGGTGACAGAGTGAGACTCTGTCTCAAAAAAAAAAAAGTGCTGGATTATAGGCATGAGCCACCACACCCAGCCTCAATGCCACAGTCTTTACTGGGACATTGCAGGCCCTGTAATCTGGTCCGGGGTCCATCTCGCTGAGCTCATAGACAGCTGGCCACTTCACTGAGAAACTGCCCTCTGAGCTGCCAAACAGGGCCTTTGCACGTGCATTCCTGGCTCCCTGGGATACGTTCATACGCTCCACGAGGGCAGGTTTTTGTCTTCCCCTTGCACTCACCTCTGTGTTGGCAGTGCCTATAGGAACATTGTATAACAGGCAGTCAGCATGCAGTCACTATTGGTTGACTTAATGAGTGAATGAATCCCCCGCAGCTCCACTGGAGGGGTCCGAACATCATCCTCAGCAGTAAGAACCTGAGCTAGCTGGAGCGGAGGCAAAGGAGATAAGACAAAGCTGGGAAGACCAGGCTGGGAGAATTCCAGGATGGGGTCGGGGGCGGGGTTCAGGGGCTGCAGCAGGAGCTGATGTCCAGCCAAGAGCAGAATCCGGGATAGGACTGGGGCAGGGATGGGGTCAGGGGCTAGGGAGGGGCACAGTTGGCGGTGATCTCGGTTAAGAGCCTGACTCCCCTGCACTCTTTCCAGAGTGGTTTCACAGCAGGATCACAGGAGTCACTGTGGCCTTCACTGGAGGTTTAGAGACCTTCGGGGCCATTGAGGCCAAGCTGCAGGGCCTAGAGATGGGGGTGCTGGGTATGTCCCCACGCCTGCTTGGGGCAGCCCTGCCAGGGTGCAGGCATCTCACACTGACCCAGGGCCCTCTCTGGTGGCCCTCCCTCTGGCCCCATCTGGTCTCCCTGGGACTGTTGGGGTGACACAGCCTGTTCTCTCTCGCCCAGTGAACAATGTGGCATGTTGCATGTGCAGGGAGGCTTGAGGAAGCCTCTGGACTGAGAACATGGGCAAAGTGAGTGAAACCCAATCCTAGCCCACCTGGCCTTTTCCTCCAATTCTTTACTGCCCTCTGTTGGGAAACCTGCGTAATACATGAAGGCAAAGTCCTCACCGAATGGTGGGAGATCTGTTCACAGGACCCCCGCTGATGCTCCGGTCCCTAATACAAAATGGCCTAGTATTTGCACATAACCTGTGTACAACCTCTCGTGCACTTTATTTTAATTTTTAAATTTTTCGTGGGTACATAGTAGATTTATATATTTATGGGGTACACAAGATGTTTTGATACAGGCATGCAATGTGTAATAATGGGGTATCCACCCCCTCAAGCATATACCCTTCATGTTACAACCAATCTCATTACACTTTTATTTATTTATTTATTTTGAGACGGAGCCTTACTCTTTCGCCCAGGCTGGAGTGCAGTGGCGCGATCTCGACTCACTGCGACTTCCTCCTCCTGGGTTCAAGCAATTCTCCTGCCTCAGCCTCCTGAGTAGCTGCAATTACAGGCATGTGCCACTATGCCTGCCTAATTTTTGCATTTTTAGTAAAGTTGGGGTTTCACCATGTTGGCCAGCCTCGTCTCAAACTTTGGACCTCAGGTGATCTGCCCGCCTTGGCCTCCCAAAGTGCTGGGATTACAGGCATGAGCCACC
The DNA here is from genome assembly GCF_049354715.1 of Callithrix jacchus. NCBI lineage: Eukaryota > Metazoa > Chordata > Mammalia > Primates > Cebidae > Callithrix > Callithrix jacchus. Next base: position 39,375,087 of record NC_133523.1, read on the forward strand.
GTGTTGGGCCAATTACACCCTTTTTGTTACTTTTTACTTTTTTTTTTTTGAGACAGAGTCTCACTCTGTCACCCTGGCTGGAGTGCAATGGTACTGTCTCAGCTCACTGTAACCTCCTCCTCCCAGGTTCAAGCGTTTCTCCTGCCTCAGCCTCCCGTAGCTGGGATTACAGGTGCCTGCCACCATACCCAGCTAATGTTTATATTTTTAGTAGAGACGAGGTTTCACCATGTTGGCCAGGCTGGTCTCAAACTGCTGACCTCATGATCCACCCGCCTCGACCTCCCAAAGTGCTGGGATTACAGGTGTGAGCCACTGCGCCCTGTCTATTTTTTTCTTTTTAATAGAGATGGTCTCTGCCATGTTGACCAGGCTTGTCTAGAACTCCTGGTCTCAAGCAATTCCTCATCCCAGCCTCCCAAAGTGCTGGGATTATAGATATAAACCCAGTCTCTTTTAGTTACTTTAAAATGTACAACTGGTCACCCTTATGTGCTGTCAAATAGTAGGTCTTATTCATTCTTTCTCATTGTTATTATTTATTTTTATTTTTTGAGATGGAGTTTTGCTCTTGTCGCCTAGGCTGGAGTACAATGGTGCATTCTTGGCTCACCGCAACTTCCGCCTCCTGGGTTCAAGTGATTCTCCTGCCTCAGCCTCCTAAGTAGCTGGGATTATAGGCATGTGCCACCATGCCAAGCTAATTTTTTATTTAGCAGAGATGGGGTTTCACCATGTTGGTCAGACTGGTCTTGAACTCTTGACCTCAGGTGATCCACCTGCTTCAGCCTCCCAAAGTGCTGGGATTAGCAGCATAAGCCAGTGTCCCCAGTCTATTATTATTATTATTATTATTATTATTATTATTATTATTTTAAGACAGAGTCTTGCTCCGTTGTCCAGGCTGGAGTGCAGTGGCGTGATCTCTCTTACTGCAACCTCTGCCTCTGCCCAGCTAATTTTTGTATTTCTAGTAGACACAGGGTTTCACCATGTTGGCCTGACTGGTCTTGAACTCCCAATCGCAGGTAATCCCCTACCTTGGGCTCCCCAAGTACTGGGATTATAGGCATGAGTCACTACGCGCAGCTATTCTAATTATTTTCTTTCTACCCATTAACCGTCCCCTCCTCTGCCACCCCCTCAACCTCAGTGGCTGTTTTGTATTTTTAGTAGAGATAAGGTTTCACCCTGTTGGCCAGGCTTGTCTTGAACTCCTGGCCTCAAGTGATCTGCTGCCTTGGTCTCCCAAAGTGGTGGGATTACAAGTGTGAGCCACTGCACCTGGCCAGAGCACCATTGAATGTTCTTTGTTACTTCTCTCTTGCTGCTTTTAGGATTCTTTTTTTTATCCTTGACCTTTGGGAGTTTGATTATTACAGGCCTTGAGGTGGTCTTTGGGTTAAATCTGCGTGGTGTCTGTAACCTTCTTACATTTGAATACGAGAGCCTTCTCTAGGTTTGGGAAGTTCTGTGTTATTCCTTTGGATAAACCTACCTCTATCTCTCTCTACCTCCTCTTTAAGGCCAGTTATTCTTAGATTTGTCCTTTTGAGGCTATTTCATAGATTTTATAGATATGCTTTATTCTTTTGTCTCCTCTGTGTATTTTCAAATAGCCTTTCTTCAAGCTAATTCTTTCTTTTTTCTTTTTTTAAGATAGAGAAGGGAGTCTCGCTATGTAACCTAGGCTGGTCTCAAACTCCTGGGCTCCAGTGACCACCCCCTGCCGCCTTGGCCTCCCAAAGTCCTGGGATTACAGGCAGGAGTCACCATGCCCGGCCATTAATTTTTTTTTCTGCTTGATTAATTCTGTTGGTGAGAGACTCTGATGCATTCTTCAGGTTATCATTTGAATTTTTCAACTCCAGAACTTCTGCTTGATTCTCTTAATTATTTCAATCTCTTTGTTTAAATTATCTGATAGGATTCTGAATTCCACCTCTGTGTTATCTTGAATTTTGTTGAGTTTCCTCAAAACAGAGCCCCCCCTCCCCATATATATAGTTTTCGTTTGTTTGTTGGTTGGTTGAGACAAGGTCTGGTTCTGTCACCCAGGCAGGAGGGCAGTGCCACAGTCTTAGCTCACTGGAACCTTTACTTCCCGGGTGTAAACCATCCTCTCACCTTGGCCTCTTGCATAGCTGGGACCACAGGTGCACACCACCATGCCTGGCTAATTTTTGTATTTTTTGTAGCAATGGGATTTTGCCATGTTGCCTAGGCTAGTCTTGAAATCGCGAGCTCGAGTAAGTGAGCTGCCCACCTCGGCCTCCCAAAGTGCTGGGATTGTAGGCATCAGCCACTGCACCCAGCCCCAAAACAGCTATTTGAAATTGTCTGAACGGCTGGGTGCAGTGGCTCGTGCCTGTAATCCCAGCACTTTGGGAGGCCGAGGTGTGTGGATCACTTGAGGTCAGGAGTTTGAGGTCAGGGCAACATGGCAAAACCCTGTCTCTACTAAAAATACAAAAATCAGCCAGGCGTGTTGGAGCACGTCTGTAGTTGCAGCTACTCCGGAGGCTGAGGCAGGAGAATCGCTTGAACCCAGGAGGCAGAGGTTGCAGTGAGTCAAGATTGTGCCACTGCACTCCAGCCTGGGCAACAGAGTAAGACTCTGTCTCTAAATAAATAAATGAATAATAGTGATCTGTTTGAAAGGTTACATGTCTCTGCAATGATTGGTCACTGGTGCTTTCTTTAGTTTCTATGGTAAAGTCAATAGATTCCTGGATAGGTTTGATACCTGAGGCGTTCGTGGATGTCTGGGTATTGAAGAGTTAGGCATTTATTGTAGTCTTCACAGTCTGGGCTTGTTTGTACTCGTCCTTCTAGGGAAGGCTTTCCAGGTATTGGAAAAGACTTGTGTGCTGTGATCTTCTTCACTGCAGCTGCACCTGCATGAGGGGGCACCCCAAGCCCAGGAATGCTGTGGCCCCTGCAGCCTTGCAGTCACACCGCCTTGCTGGTCTTGGATAAGATCTGAATTACCAGGCAGAGATTCGTTCTTCCTTTTCTCTCAAACAAATGGAGTCTCTCTGTGCTGAGCTGCCTGGAGCTCGGGGAGGGATGGTGCAAGCACCCCCATGACCACCACTGCTGGGACTGTGCTGGGGTCTCCCCCAGGCCCATGGGAAGCACTGCCTGGCTACCACCTGTGTTCACTCAAGGACCTAGGGCCCTACAGTCAGCAGGTGGCAAACCCAGCCAGGCGGGGTTCATCCTTGCAGGGTGGTGTCAGCCCCCATCACAGGTGCGTCCAGAGATGCCATCTGGGACCCAGGGCCTGGAGTTGGAAACCTTAGGAACTACCTGGTACTCTGTTCTACTGTGGCCGAGCTGGCACCCAAGCCACAAGACAAAATCCTTCCCACTCTCTTTCCCACCAGCAGAGGAGCCTGCCCCTGTGGCCACCACTGGCCCAGGACCATGGCAGCTGCGGCTGGGCTACTGCCAGTGTCTATTTCATGACCAAGGTCTCGTCAGTCAGCTTGTGAAGGCTGCCAGCCGGGGCTTTTCCCTTCAGGGCAGTGGGCTCCCCTCTGACCCAGGGTAGTCCAGAAATGCCATACAACAGCCAAGCCTGGAATTGGGGACCTCCAAGAGCCTACTCCTTGGTGCTGTGGCCGGGCTGGTAACTAAGCTGCAAGACAAAGTCCCCTGACCTTTTTTTTTTTTTTTTTGAGATGGAGTCTTGCTCTGTTGCCCAGGCTGGAGTGCAGTGGCACAATCTCGGCTCACTGCAGCTTCTGCCTCCTGGGTTCAAGCAATTCTCCTGCCTCAGTCCCCCGAGTAGCTGGGATTACAGGTGTGTGCCACCATGCCCAGCTAATTTTTATATTTAGTAGAGATGGGATTTCACCATGTTGGTCAGGATGGTCTTAATCTCTTTACCTTGTGATCTGCCCGCCCCAGCCTCCCAAACTGCTGGGATTACAGGCATGTGCCACTGTGCCCGGCCTAATTTTTTGTATTTTTAATAGAGACGGGGTTTCACTGTGTTATTAGCCAGGATGGTCTCAATCTCCTGACCTTGTGATCTGCCTGCCTCAGCTTCCTAAAGTGCTGGGATTACAGGCGTGAGCCATTGCGCCTGGCAGACAAAGTCCCCTCTACTCTTCTTCCTCCTTCCTCAAGCAGTAGGAGCCTCTCCTGTAGCCACCATATCAGGGAAAGTGCTGGGTCATATCTGAAAGCAGTTGGTCTCCGAGTCTCACTTAAGGCCCACAGCAAGTACTGACTGGGTACTGCTGCAGATTATTCTAAGGCCTTTTACTCAGCAGGCCGTGAATCCTGCCTGGACTGGCTTCTTTCAAGGCAGCAGGTTCCTTTCTGGCCCAGGTGTATCTAGAAATCATCTTGACCTTGTGATCCACCCACCTCGGCCTCCCAAAGTGCTGGGATTATAGGCATGAGCCACCATGCCCGGCCTCTAGAAATCATCTTGAAGCTAGAGCCTGGAATGGGGCCTCAGGACTCTGCATGGTGCTCTGTCCTACTGTGGCTCAGCTGATATCCAAGATGCAAAACAAAGTCCTCCTCGCTCTTCCCGCTGACCGCCTCCAGTGTAAAGAAGGCGTTTCAGGCCAGGCGTGGTGGCTGATGCCTGTAATCCCACCAATTTGGGAGACCAAGGAGGGCGGATCATCTGAGGTCAGGAGTTCAAGACCAGCCTGGCCAAAATGGAGAAGACCCTGTCTCTACTAAAAAATGCAAAAACAAGCCAGGTGTAGTGGCATGCACCTATAATCCCAGCTACCCAGGAGACTGAGGCAGGAGAATTGCTGGAATGCAGGGGCCAGAGGCTGCAGTGAGCTGAGACTGTTCCACTGCATCCTGCCTGGGCGACAGAGCAAGATTCTGTCTCAAAAATAAATAAAAATAAAATAAAAATACAAACTTAGCCAGGCATGGTGGCATATGCCTGTAATCCCAGTGGCAGGGGAATCGCTTGAACCTGGGAAGCAGAGGTTGCAGTGAGCTGAGATCACGCCATTGCACTCCAGCCTGGGCAACAAAAGTGAAACTCCATCTCAAAAAAAAAAAAAATAGGCGTTTCTCCTGGAACTTTGAGCTGTGTTGTGTGAGGTCGGGGGAGGGGTGCTGCAAGCCTTGGCCACCCTGGTTGGTGTCCCACCAGGTCACAGCCCCCCCCAAGTCCCCTGGCTCCAAGACCAGCAGAGCACTGGGACTTGCCCAGGAACTGCAGTCCCTGTGGTCCACACCGCTTTTCACATGCGTTTAGGTCGCCAGAGCGCTTTGGCCCATAGTCCAAGGCTTGCTGGAACTCAAGGTCCCGCAGCTGAGATGGGCAATTTCCCTCTGGCTAGGGCTGGTCCAAATGCACCCTCCATGGATGCGGGCTGAGTATCTCAGCCAGTGTTGCTTTCTACTTTGACAGGGCAGCCCTGAGTTCCAGTGCAAAGTCCCACAATCACTACGCTTTCTCCTCCCCAAGCACAGCACACAGATTGTCTCTACACGCCATGCAGCCACTGCTGGGGCATGGAGAGGGATGGTTCTGGCAATTTAAGACTATCTTTGCTCGGGTGCGGTGGCTCATGTCTGTAATCCCAGCATATTGGGAGGCCGAGGCGGGTGGATCACCTGAGGTTGGGAGTTTGAGCCAGTCTAACCAACATGGTGAAACCTCAACTCTGCTGAAAATACAAAATTAGCTGGGCATGGTGGCAGGTGCCTATAATCCCAGCTGCTCAGGAGGCTAAGGCAGGAGAATTGCTTGAACCTGGGAGGCTGACGTTGCGGTGAGCCAAGATCACGCCATTGCACTCCAGCCTGGGCAACAAGAGCGAAACTCCGTCTCGGAAAAAAGAAAAAGACGATCTTTGCTATTTTCGTTGCCTCTTTCAGCGATGTGAAGTTAAAACCAGGTAGTGTGATCGCTCACCTGATTTTGGTTCTTAGGAAGTGCTTTTTGGTGTGGATAGTTGTTAATTGGCTGTTCTTCCGACGGGATGATTGCTGCAGGCCTCTATTCAGCTGTCTTGCCCTGCCTCCTCGTCATTGCCATCTCTTTATTGATTTTCCCGTGTTGTTTATATATCATTTTCCTGGTTTCCGTTCGTTCTTTGTCTATGGCTTCCTTTAGCTCATAAAGCAACATTAAGACGGTTGATCATGTCTGTGACTAGTAATTCCAGCATCTGGGCTTCCTCAGAGATGGTCTCTGTCAAAAGAACTTTGGTTTGCTATGAATAAGCCGTCCTTGCCTGTTTCTTTGTATGCTTTGTAATATTTTTGTTGAAATTGGACTTTCGAGGTATTATGTTAATTATTGAAATTGATTCTCCCTTTCCTTGGAGATTGCTCGGTTTTGCTTGTCAAGGGCTAGAGCCGTCTGACTTTTCTAAACTGTTTTTGCAAAATGTGTATTCCTTTTCCTGTATGGTCACTGAAGTTTCCATTCCATTTCCTTTTATTTTTTTTAGTTGGTGTCTTGCCCTGTCCCACAGGCTGGAGTGCAGTGGCATGATCTCAGCTCACTGCAGCCTCTGCCTTCCAGGTTCAAGCAATTCTCCTGCCTCAGCCGCCTTTGTAGCTGGGATTACAGGTGCTTACCACCACCCCCAGCCAATTTTTGTATTTTTTTTTTCTTTGAGACGGAGTTTCGCTCTTGTTACCCAGGCTGGAGTGCAGTGGCGCGATCTCAGCTCAGCACAACCTCTGCCCGCCAGGTTCAAGCAATTCTCCTGCCTCAGCCTCCCGAGTAGCTGGAATTACAGGCATGTGCGACCATGCCCAGCTAATTTTGTATTTTTTTTTAAGTAGAGATTTAGGGCTTTAGTAGAGATTTAGGGGTTTCACCATGTTGGTCAGTCTGGTCTCGAACTCCTGATCTCATGATCCACCTGCCTCGGCCACCCAAAGTGCTGGGATTACAGGCAGGAGCCATGGTGCCTGGCTTCCCTCTGGTTTATGAAGAGTACATATGTGTTCCAAAACACAGTGTTCCTAGAGAAATTGTAGCTTCAAACTAGACACCATCTAAGCGTCAATCCGTCGGTGACTGGATAAGTAAAAGCGGGCTAGATTCATACAACAGACTTGATGGCAGTGAACACAAATGACCGTCTGCCGCACACAGCACTGATGTAGCTCACAAGCATCATGTTCAGCCAACGGAGCCAGAGCACATCCTGTATGATCCCATGTATCTCAAGTCCGAACCAGAGAAAACTGTGCTAGGGGGTGTTGAAGGTCAGGGCAGCGGTTAACTGGGAAGGAGGCATCGATAATGACTGTCAGAGGGGTTGCGTTTGGGCCACAGTCAATATTGTATTTCTTCATATGGGTGGAAATTACAGATTTGTGTTCACACTAAAGATCTGTGCTCTCTGGGGCTGGGTGCAGTGGCTCATGCCTGTAATCCCAGCACTCTGGGAGCCCGAGGCGGGTGGATCATGAGGTCAGGAGTTCGAGACCAGCCTGGCCAAGATGGTGAGATCCTGTCTCGACTAAAAAAATGCAAAAATTAGCCAGGCATGGTGGCAGGTGCCTGGAATTCCAGCTACTTGGGAGGCTGAGGCAGAGAATTGCTTGAGCCTGGGAGGCAGAGGTTGCAGTGAGCTGAGATCACACCACTGCACTCCAGCCTGGGCGACACAGTGAGACTCCATCCCAAAAAAAAAAAAAAAAAGATTTGGGCACTTTGGCATGTGTGTTATACTTTTATAAAATATATCCAAAAATCCAAAGGGGGAAATTTATAAAATGAAGGTGAAAATCTCCCTTCTCCCTCCAATCTCATTCCCCAAAAGTGATCCCCAATTTAACATGTAGTAGGTATTATTTTTTTCTATACATATGGAAGCATGCAGATGCAGATGTATATATTTTTTATTCTTTTTGAGATAGGGCCTCACTCTGCCACCCAGGCTGCAGTGCAGTGACACGATGATGGCTAACTGTGGCCTCAACCTCCTGGGCTCAGGCCGTCCTCCCACCTCAGCCACCTGAGTAGCTGGCACTACAGGTTCATCCCACCACACTGGCTCATTTTCATATTTTTAGTAGAGATGGGGTTTTGGCATGTTACCCAGGCTAGTCTTGAACTCATGGACTCAAGTGATCTGCCTGCTGTGGCCTCCCAAAGTGCTGGGATTATAGGCATGAGCCACCAGGCTCTGCCACAGATGTATTTAATTTTCAGGGAAGCCTACTGTCCTGCACTTTGCCTTTTTCTTTCTTTTGTTTTTTTTGAGACAGAGTTTCACTCTTGTTGCCCAGTCTGGAGTGCCGTGGTGCGATGTTTGCTCACCACAACCTCTGCCTCCTGGGTTCAAGCGATTCTCCTGCCTCAGCTTCCCAAGTAGCTGGGATTACAGGCATGAGCCACTATACCTGGTTAATTTTGTAATTTTAGTAGAGGTGGGGTTTCTCCATGTTGGTCAGGCTGGTTTCGAACTCCTGACCTCAGGCGATCGGTCCACCTCAGCCTCCCAAAGTGCTGGGATTACAGGCATGAGCCACTGTGCCCAGCACAATTTGCCTTATTTATTTATTTTTCCTTTTTTTTTTTTTTCCTTTTTATTTATTTCTTTTTTGAGACAGAGTTTCTCTCTTGCTGGCCAGGCTGGAGGCAGTGGCACAATCTTGGCTCACTGCAACCTCCGCCTCCCAGGTTCAAGGGATCCTCCTGCCTCAGCCTCCTGAGTAGCTGGGATTGCAGGCATGTACCACCGCATTTGGCTGATTTTTGTATTTTTAGTAGAGATGGGGTTTCACCATGTTGGTCAGGCTGGTCTCGAACTCCCAACCTCAGGTGATCCTCCCGCCTCGGCCTCCCAAAGTGCTGGGATTATAGGTGTGAGTCACCGTGCCCAGCCTGCCTTTTTCAAGTAGTCATAGGTCTTGGAGAACATTCTAATCAGAATGAAAGACAGCTGAGCCATTTGGTTGCCTTCTGCAGTGACCCAGCCATCTGCTGGTCATGCCCCTGTTGATGACATTCAGGGTGTCCCTGTTATTTGTGACTCCCTGTGGTATTGCAAAGAATATCTTTGAACGTATTCCTTTCCCACATGTATGAGTGTCTTGGAAAGAAACACATTTCCAGACATGGAGTTGATGGGTCAAAGGGTGAGTACATTTTAAATTCTAAGTGGGGAGCAGCAGGCTGAACAGATGGACGTTCCTGCCCCAGACGGAAGGCCCTCTGCCCTGGGATCCGCCTTCCCCTTCCTCCACAGGCGTTTGTGCGAACCTTCTCCTTGGTGGTGGGCACGGGGTATTTTCCTGAGGGTATCACCATGCAGGTGCCAGACTCTATGGGGGGTTGTAAGGGATGTGACAACGGTGGCAGCTCAGAAAAGGAGGGCATAAGAGCTTAGAGATAGTGAAGGCTCGTTAGAGGTCAGGTGTGGTGGCTCACACCTGGAATCCCACTGCTTTGGGAGGCCAAGGCAGGAGGATCGCTTGAGCCCAGGAGTTTGTGACCAGCCTGAGCGACATAGAGAGACCCCATCTCTACAAACTTTTTTTTTTTTTTTTTTTTTTTTTAATGAGACAGTTTCACTCTTGTTGCCCAGGCTGGAGTACAATGGTACGATCTCGGCTCACTGCAACCTCCACCTCCTGGGTTCAAGCTATTCTCCTGCCTCAGCCTCCCAAGTAGGTGGGATTACAGGCGTGCGCCACCACACCCAGCTATTTTTTTGTATTTTTAGTAGAGACAGCATTTTTCCATGTTGGTCAGGCTGGTCTCGAACTTCTGACCTCAGGTAATCCACCTGCCTGGGACTCCCAAAGTGCTAGGATTGCAGGTGTGAGCCACTGCACCTGGCCAAAAATTTTTTTAAAATCAACTTTATGAAGATGCCTGAGAGAGATCAGTGACTCAGAAGAGTTTGGGTGGGGAAGTGCTCAGAAGCCACGGCTTCTTGCAGGGGCCGTGGTACCACAGGGGCTCTGGGGAGGGGTCTCCCAGGGACAGGGACCTGAGTGGGACTACAGCAGGTGGGTGGGATGCTGGGAGTAGAGGGGGCTGAGGGGTGTTCTATCCTTTACCCCCTTATGGCTACAGTGAGCTATGATTGTGCCACTGAACTCCAGCCTGAGTGACAGAGTGAGACCTTGTCTCAAAAAAAGAAAAATATGGCCAGGTGTGGTGGCTCACACCTGTAATCCCAGCACTTTAGGAGACCGACATGGGAGGATTGCTAGAGCTCAGGAGTTTAGGACCTGCCTGGGCAACATGGCAAACCCCTATCTCTACAAAATATACAAAAATTAGCTGGGCGTGGTGGTGGGTGCCTGTAATTCCAGCTACTCGGGAGGCTGAGACATGAGAATCACTTGAACCTGGGAGGTGAAGGTTGCAGTCAGCCGAGATTGTGCCACTGCAGTCCAGCCTGGTCAGTGCAGTAAGACTCTGTCTCAACAACATCAAAAACAACAACAAAAAAGAAAAAAAGAAAATCTAGTGACCAGGTGCTGTGGCTCACGCCTGTAATCCCAGCACTTTGAGAGGCTGAGGAAGGCGGATCACCTGAGGTCAGGAGTTCAATACCAACCTGGCCAACATGGGGAGACCCCCATCTCTACTAAAATATAAAAATTAGCCAGGCATGATGGCAGGTGCCTGTAATCCCAGCTACTCAGGAGGCTGAGACAGGAGAATCACTTGAATCCAGGAGACGGTGGTTGCAGTGAGCTGAGATTGCACTACTGTACTCCAGCCTGGGCAGCTGAGCAAGACTTCGTCTCAAAAAAAAAAAAAAAAAAAAAAAATACACCAAAAATTAGAGATCTAGAAAGGAGAGTTAAGGAGTCCATGAAAAATCTCCAGCCAGCCCTCCTGAAGCACTAGGCAGGTGGACAAGTCAGAGTTTGCAGGAAAATCTGGGAAGTCAGGCATATCTAACTCTCAGAGTCATGGAAGGCTGTTGCCTCTGCATCTGGTGTTGAGCCCGAGGTGGCTGGTGGTTAGCAGGGCAGAAAATTGAGAAGAGAGAAACAGGAGTGTGGTGGAAGCAAGGTCCTGAACATTTGCATCTGTCTCCCCCTGCGGGGCAGAGCGAGAGCAAATGGGAACCCCTAACGCATCTACATCTGTCTTTTGCCACATCTAAATAGAGCAACCATCCAAGTAAAACAGCATGATAAACTTCTTCCAGTTTTCATGCAATTTTCTCTTTTGACCAATTCTAACCCAGAACCATATGGGAAAGGGGATTTTTTTTTTTTTTTTTAAGATGGAGTCTTGCTCTGTCTCCCAGGCTGGGGTGCAATGGCATAAGCTTGCCTCACTGCAACCTTTGCCGCCCAGGTTCAAGCAATTCTCCTGCCTCAGCCTCCCGAATAGCTGGGATTAGAGGCATGTACCACCATGCCTAGCTAATTTTTTGTATTTTTAGTAGAGATGGGGTTTCACCATGTTGGCCAGGATGGTCTCGATCTCCTAACCTCATGATCCGCCCGCTTTGGCTTCCCAAAGTTGTAGGGGTTTTTGTTTGTTTGTTTTGTTTTTTAGATGGTGTCTTGCTCTGTCACCCAGGGTGGAGAGCAGTGGTGCAAGCTCAGCTCACTGAAACCTCTGCCTCCCAGGTTCAAGTGATTCTCCTGCCTCAGCCTCCTGAGTAGCTGAGATTACAGGTGTGCACCACCACGCCTGGCTAATTTTTGTAATTTGGTAGAGACTGGGTTTCACTATGTTGGCCAGGCTGGTCTCGAACTCCTGACCTCATGATCTGCCCACCTCAGCCTCCCAAAGTGCTGGGATTACAGGTGTGAGCCACCGCCCCTGGCCCAAGTGTCCATATTTCTTAAGCCACATTTCTTGAATAGAAAATTATGTCTTAACTATTTTGGATGTTGTCTCTCCATCTTGTACATGAAGCTCCAGCAGATTTGATATTGGTGTCTGTCATCTAGTCATAACTCTCACGTGTTCTTCAAACCAATCAGATTTGGGGTTCTCAACATCTTCTGTGTCAATGAAAGGTGTGGAATGAGTAGAGTCAATGAAGACCTGCTTTTTCTTGCCGAATTTGACTTCCACACACCATTTGGATTGGGTTTAGAAGACGGGGAAGTACAGATGTTTCTTGCCCTTGCGCTGAGTCTCTGTCTCTCTCTCTTTTTTTTTTTTTTTTTTTGAGACAGAGTCTTGCTTTGTTGCCCAGGCTGGAGTGCAGTGGCACAATCTTGGCTCACTGCAACCTCCGCCTCCCAGGTTCAAGCGATTATCTTGCCTCAGGCTCCAGAGTAGCTGGGATTACAGGCATGCACCATCACACCCAGCTAAGTTTTGTACTTTTAGTAGAGATGGAGTTTCACCATGTTGGTCAGGCTGGTCTCGAACTCCTGACCTCATGATTTGCCCGCCTTGGCTTTCCAAAGTGCTGGGATTACAGGCATGAGCCACTGTGCCCTGAGTCTCTTAACAGTAGAGATGTTGAAGAGAGTGAGATCACAGAGACTGGCTGTTGACTCAGGGCAGCACCAACCACCTTGGTGGTGGCATTAGCTGGATTTGGGGCAGCCGAAGTACTGTAGGAGGAGTTACTTGAAACTGTTACAACAGCTGTTTGATTGGAATAAATCCCTGTGGGTAGGAGAGTGCCAGCAGCAGCAGCAGCCCCAGCCTGAGCCTGACCACCATTGCTTTGCCCACATCTGCTCTGTCGGTGCAGGGCGCGTCTTGCTGGATGCTGGGTGCTTGGAGAACCACTGGCTCCGGGTGGGTGCAGGCAAGGTATAGTAATCTTTTAAATAAACAACTTTTGGCTTGTTGATTTTTCTTCCTCTTTTCTTCCTTTTTTTTGAGACAGAATCTTGCTCTGTTGCTCAGGCTGGAATGCAGTGGTACAATCTTGGCTCACTGCAACCTCCACCTCCTGGGTCAAGCTATTCTCCTGCCTCAGCTTCCTGAGTGGCTGGGATTGGGCACCCACCACCACACCCAGCTAATTTTGTTATGTTTTTAGTAGAGAGAGAGTTTTGCCATGTTGGTCAGGCTGGTTTTGAACTCCTGTTCTCAGATGATCTGCCCACCTCGGACTTTCAAAGTGCTAGGATTATAGGTGGTTAGCCACCACCCTCGGCCAGCTTGTTGATTTTTCTATTGTATGTTTCCTATTTCATTGATTGCTGCTCTTACCTATATTATTTATTTTTTTCTACTATATATTTTTTGAGATGGAGTCTCACTATTTCCCAGGCTGGAGTGCTGTGGCATGATCCCAGCTCATGCAACCTCCACCTCCAGGGTTCAAGAGATTCTCCTGCCTCAGCCTCCTGAGTAGCTGGGATTACAGGTACCATGCCCAGCTAATTTTTGTATTTTTAGTAGAGACAGGGTTTTGCTATGTTGGCCAAGCTAGTGTTGAACTTCTGACCTAAGGTGATCCGACTGCCTCAGCCTCTCAAAGTGCTGGGATTACTGGTATGAGCCACTGTGCCCGGCCTGACTGCGTGTTTTCAAATAGCCTGTCTTTGAGCTTGCTAATTCTTCGGGTTGATCAATTCTGCTGTTCAGAGACTGATGTAGTCTTTACCATGTCAGTTGAATTTTTTCTGCTTAATTAAAAAATATATTTCAATCTCTTTGGTTCATTTATCCGATAGGATTCTGAATTTCTTCTCTGTGTTAGCTTGAATTTCACTGAGCTTCCACAGAACAGCTGTTTTGAATTCTCCGTCTGAAAGGTCACTAGCTCTGTCACAATGGGATCGGTCCCTGGAGCCTTATTTAGTTCACTGGATAAGGTCACGTTTTCCTGGATGGTGTCAATGCTTGTGGACGTTCTTCAATGTCTGGGCACTGATGAGTTCAGCGTTTATTATAGTCTGGGCTTATTTGAACCCATCCTTCTTGGGAAGGCTTTCCAGGTATTTAAAGGGAATTGAGTGTCGTGATATCTAAACTTTTGGTCACTGCAGCTGTACCTGCATTAGGGGGCACCCCAGGCTCAGTAATGCTGTGATTCTTACAGAATCTTAGAGGTACTGGCCGGGCGCAGTGGCTCACACCTGTAATCCCAGCACTTTGGGAGGCCGAGGTGCAGATCACCTGAAGTCAGGAGTTCGAGAACAGCCTGTCAACATGGTGAAACCCTGTCTTTACCAAAAAAAAATATAAAAATTCGCTGGGTGTAGGGGGGCGCGCCTGTAGTCCCAGCTACTTGGGAGGCTGAGGCAAGAGAATCATTTGTGCATGGGAACTGGAGGTTGCAGTGAGCAGAGATCGCAGCACTGCACTCTAGCCTGGGCAACAGAATAAGACCCTGTCTCAAAAAAAAAAAAAGGATTCAGAGGTACTGCCTCAGTGGTCTCGGGTAAGATCCAGGAGAGGTCCCTAAATTACCAGGCAGAAACTCTTTTTCTCTTCCCTTACTTTCTCCAAGCAAATGCAATCTTTCTCTCTGTGCTGAGCTGCCTGGAGCTGCTGGAGGGGTGACACAAGGACGCTGTGGCCACCACCACTGGGACTGCACTGGGTCAGACCCAAAGCCAACACAGCAGTGGGTCTCGCCAGGGCCCGTGGCAACCACTGCCTGGACACTGCCAGTCACACAAAGCCCAAGGGCTCTTCAGCCGCAGGTTTGAATCTAGCTAGGCTCTCATCCTTCCCTCCCTCCTGGCCCAGGGCAGGTTCAGAAATGCCATCTGGGAGCCAGGGCCTGGAGACAGACACCATAGGAATCTACCTGGTGCTCTGTTCTCTGGCACCCAGACCACAAGAAAAAGTCTTCCCTGGGCCGGGCGCAGTGGTTTACGCCTGTAATCCCCACACTTTGGGAGGCTGAGGTGAGCAGATCATGAGGTCAGGAGATCGAGACCATCCTGGGTAACATAGTGAAACCCCATCTCTACTAAAAATACAAAAATTAGCTGGGCATGGTGGCACAAAAAAGTAGCACCTGTAATCCCAGCTACTCAGGAGGCTGAGGCAGGAGAACTGCTTGACCCAGGGAGGCGGAGGTTGTGGTGAGCTGAGATTGCTCCATTAGACTCCAGCCTGGTGACAGAGCAAGACTTTGTCTCAAAAAAAGAAAAAAAAAATGTCTGCTGTGCGGTGGCTTACACCTATAATCCCAGCACTTTGGGAGGCCGAGGTGGGTGGATCATGAGGTCAGGAGTTCAAGACCAAGCCTGACCAGCCTGGTGAAAAGCCATCTCTACTAAAGATACAAAAAAATTAGCCAGGCATAATGGTATGTGCCTGTAATCTCAGCTACTTGGCAGGCTGAGGCAGGAGAATTGCTTGAACCAGGGAGGCAGAGGTTGCAGTGAGCTGAGATGGCACCATTGCACTGCAGCCTGACAACAGAGTGAGACTCGTCTCAAAAAAAAAGAAAAAAAGTATTTCCCACTTGATATGGTTTGCCTGTGTCCCCACCGAAATCTCATCTTGAACTGTAGCTCCCATAATTCCCATGTGTTGTGGGAGGGACCCGGTGGGAGGTAATTGAATCATGGGGCAGTTTCCCCCATACTGTTCTCGTGGTAGTGAATAAGTCTCAGGAGATCTCATGGTTTTATAAGGGGAAACCCCTTGTACTTGGTTCTCATTCTGTCTTGCCTGCCGCCATGTAAGACATGCCTTTCACCTTCTGCCATAATTGTGAAGCCTCCCCAGCCATGTGGAACTGTGAGTCCAGTAAGCCCCTTTTCTTTATAAATTACCCAGTCTCAGCTATGTCTTTATCAGCAGCATGAAAACAGACTAATAATACCACTCTTCCCTCACCTTTCCTCACACAGGAGTCCCCTTCTGTGGCCACCACTGCTCCAGGCCCATGGTGTGTACTGCCTGCCTATTGCTGGTGCTCACTCAAGGCTCAAGAGCTCTTCAGGCAGCTTGTGGTAAATGCTGCCAGGCCTGGGCCTTTTTCTTCAGGGAAGAGGGCTCCCCTCTGGCCCAGGGCAGGTCTAGAAATGCTGTCCAAGAGCCAAGGCCTCAACTGGGGATGCCAGCAGCTGCTTGGCACTGTACCCCACTGTGGCCAAGCTGGTGCCCAAGGTTCAGGGCAAAGTCTCCTTTCCTCCATTTTAGTTTTTTTTTTTTTGAGACGGAGTCTTGCTCTGTCACCCAGGCTGGAGTGCAGTGGCACGATCTTGACTCACTGCAACCTCTGCCTCCCAAGTTCAAGCAATTCACCTGCCTCAGCTTCCTGAGCGGCTGGGATTACAGGCACACACCACCACTCCTGGCTCATTTTTGTATTTTTAGTAGAGATGGGGTTTTACCATGTTAGTCAGGCTGGTCTCGAACTCCTGACCTTGTGATCCACCCACCTCAGCCTCCCAAAGTGCTGGGATTACAGGTGTGAGCCACCATGCCTGGCCAAAATAATAGATTTATACCTAACCATACTAATAATCGCATTGACACCAAATTATGTAAACACCCAATTATAAGAGAGAGGTTTCAGACTGAATGAAAAAGCATGACCCAACTCAATGCTGCCCACAAGAAATGCACTTTTTTTTTTTTAAATTTTTTGAGACAGATTCTCACTCTGTCGCCAGGCTGGAGTGCAGTGGCACAATCTTGGCTCACTGCAACTCCGCCTCCCAGGTTCAAGCAATTCTCCTGCCTCAGCCTCCCAAGTAGCTGGGATTATGGGCATGCACTACCACACCTGGCTAATTTTTAAATTTTTAGTAGAGGCAGGGTTTCACAATGTTGGCCAGAATGGTCTCGATCTCCTGATCTCGTGATCCACCCACCTTGGCCTCCCAAAATGCTGGGATTGCAGGCGTGAGCCACTGCCAAGAAATGTACTTTAAATAGACGTTCTGTACAAAAGTTAACTCAAAATGGACCAAATCACTAAATGCAAATTTAAAACTATAACATTTCTAGAAGGAAACAGAAGAAAATCTTTGTGACCCTAAATGATGCAAAAGTTCATTATATACAAGCATGATCCTAAGAGAAAACCTTGATAAATCTTCCATCAAAATTAAAAACTTATGCTCTTCAACAAACATTATGAAGAGAATGAAAAGATAAGCCAAACAGTGGGAGGAAATATTTGCAAACTACATACTTGATAAACAACCAGCATCCAAATATTTTAAGAACTCTTAAAAGTCAAAAAACCCAATCATTTAAAAAGGGCAAATGATTTGAATAAACACTTCACTAATGAAGATATGCAGATGACAAACATGTACACAAAAAGATACTCAACATCACTGCCATTAGGGAAATGCAAGTGAAAGCCACAAGGTCACTTTTTTTTTTGAGACAGAGTCTCACTCTGTTTCCCAGGCTGTGGTGCAATGGTGCGATCTCAGCTCACTGCAACTTCCGCCTCCCGGGTTCAAGCGATTCTCCTGCCTCAGCCTCCTGAGTAACTGGGATTACATGCACCCACCACCACGCCTGGCTAATTTTTTGTATTTTTAGTACAGACAGGGTTTCACCATATTGGCCAGTCTGGGCAAAGTCACTCTGTATCTGTTAGAGTGGTTGTCATGGAGAAAGGCAGAGTGCTCGCTTGGGGCCAGGAGTTTGAGGTCAACTTGGGCAACATACCAAGACGCCATCTCTACAAACATAAAAATTAGGGGCTGGGCGCAATGACTCACGTCTGTAATCCCAGCACTTTGGGAGGCCGAGGCAGGCGGATCACCTGAGGTCAGGAGTTCGAGACCAGCCTGGCCAACATGGTGAAACCCCATCTCTCCTAAAAAAAAAAAAAAAAATGTAGCTGGGCACGGTGGCTCACGCCTGCGATCCCAGCACTTTGGGAGGCCGAGGCGGGTGGATCACTGGAGGTCAGGAGTTCGAGACCAGCCTGGTCAACATGATGAAACCCTGTCTCTACTGAAAATACAAAAATTAGCTTGTCGTGGTGGCGGGCACCTGTAATCTCAGCAACTCAAGAGGCTGAGGCATAAGAATCGCTTGAACCTGGGAAAGGTTGCAGTGAACTGAGATCATGCCACTGCACTCCAGCCTGGGCCACAGAAGAGACTCTGTCTCAATCAATCAGTGAAGGTAAGAGCTATCTAGATGCTATCTACAATATTAAAATATGATGAAATATGTTTTGTGACGATAACAGAAATCAGTAATATAAAGATATTTCCAAAAAATATAAAAACCTTGGGCTGGGCATGGTGGCTCATGCCTGTAATCCCAGCACTTTGGGAGGCTGAGGTGGGCGGATCACCTGATGAGGTCAGGAGTTCAAGACCAGACTGACCAACATAGCAAAACCCCATCTCTATTAAAAATACAAAAATTAGCTGGGCGTGGTGGCAGGCTCCTGTAATCCTAGCTACTTGAGAGGATGAGGCAGGAGAATTGCTTGAATCCAGGAGGCAGAGTTTCAACCTTCTCCACCTCTCAGGCTCAAGTGATCCTCCCACCTCAGCCTCCCTAGTAGCTGGACCACAGGCGTGCACCACCACACCTGGCTAATTTTTTTTTTTCCCATGGAGACAGGGTCTCCCTATGTTGCCCAGGCTGGTGTCGAACTCCTGGGCTCAAGTGATCCTCCCACCTTGGCCTCCCAAAGTGTTGGGATTATAGGTGTGAGCCACCAAGCCTGGCCCCAAAATATCATGTTGTACACTGCAAATAGATATAATTTTATTTGTCAAGAAAGGACGGAAGGGAGGGAAAGAGTGAGAGAGGGATGGAAAGAAAGAAAAAAGGAAAGAAGGACAGGAAGGAAGGGAGGGAGGATTTAAAATCATCTAAGCTTCTACCTTAAAAAAATAGATAAGTCAAAGGAAATAAGCAATAAAGATGAGTGCATACATCAACAAAATGCCACTTTGCATCCACTAAGCAAAAAAGATGGACAAGTGGTGATGAGGATGTGGGGAAATTGGAACCCTTGTATGCTGCTGGTGGGAATGTACAATGATGCAGATGCTTTGGAAAACAGTTTGGCAGTGCCTCAAAAAGCTAACCATATGGCCCAGCAGTTCCACAGCTCAGTATATATATCTTGGAAAGGTGGAAATAGATAACCACACAGAAACTCATATGTGAATATTCATAGCAGCATCACAGACAAAAGCCAAAAAGCAGAAATGACCCAAATGTCCATCCACGGATGAAATACATACATAAAAAGGGTAGGTCAGGGTGGCTCCCCCTGTAATCCCAGCACTTTGGGAGGCTGAGGTGGGGGAGGATCACAAGGTCAAGAAATGGAGACCACCCTGGCCAACATGGTAAAACCCTGTCTCTACTAAAAATACAAAAATTAGCTGGGTATCATGGCACGCGCCTCTAGTCCCAGCTACTCAGGAGGCTGAGGCAGGAGAATCGCTTGAACCCGAGAGGTGGACATAGCAGTGGGCTGAGATCTTGCCACTGCACTCCAGCCTGTAGACAGGTGAGACTCTGTCTCAAAAAAATAAAAAGGGTAGAATCACCCAATGGGATGATATTTAGCTGTGAAAGGGACTGAAGTATTGATGCATGCTGTGAGGATGAACCCTGAAGACACTGTGCAAATGAGGAACATCAGTTACCAAGACTACACGTTGTGTTTCCAAACATGAAAAGTCCAAAATAGTTAAATTAATAGAGACCGAAAGATCAGTGTCTGCTTACGGCTGGAAAGTGGCTAGGGAGACTGGGTATTAACTACAAATGAGTATGAGGTTTCTTTATTTAATTTTTTTTTATTGTGGTAAGATATACATAATATAAAATTTGCTATTTTAACTTTTTTTTTAAGACAGTTTCGCTCTTGTTGCCCTGGTTGGAGTGCAATGGCGAGATCTTGGCTCACCACAACCTCGGCCTCCTGGGTTCAAGCGATTTTCCTACCTCAGCCTTCCAAGTAGCTGGGATTATAGGCATGTGTCATCACACCCAGCTAATTTTTTGTATTTTTAGTAGAGACAGGGTTTCTCCATGTTGGTCAGGCTGGTCTTTAACTCCCGACCTTAGGTGCTCCACTTGCCTCGGCCTCCCAAAGTGCTGGGATTACAGGCATGAGCCACCTTGCCCAGCACTATCTTTTTTTGAGATTGAGTCTTGCTCTGTTGCCAGACTGGCGTGCAGTGGCGCAATCTTGGCTCGCTTCAACCTCTGTCTCCCTGTTCAAGTGATTCTCCTGTCTCAGCCTCCCTCGTAGCTTGGATTGCAGGTGCACCACCAGGCCTGGATAATTTTTGTATTTTTAGTAGAGACGGAGTTTCACCATGTTGGCCAGGCTGGTCTTGAACTCCTGACCTCACATGATCCACCTGCCTTGGCCTCCCAAAGTGCTGTGATTACAGGCATGGGCACAGCTTCTTTTCACTTTCTTGATAATGTTCTTTGATAAACAAAAGTTTTTAATTTTGATGAAATCCAATAGATATATTTTTTCTTTCATTGCCTGTGCTTTTTATGTCACACTTAAGAAACCATTGCCAAACCCAACATCATGTTTTCTTTTAAGAATTTTATAGGCTGGGTGCGGTGGCTCACAACTATATCCCAACACTTTGGGAGGCTGAGGTGGGTGGATCACAAGGTCAAGAGATCGAGACCATCCTGGTCAACAAGGTGAAACCCCGTCTCTACTAAAAATACAAAAATTAGCTGGGCATGGTGGTGCGCGCCTATAGTCCCAGCTACTCGGGAGGCTGAGGCAGGAGAATTGCTTGAACCCAGGAGGTGGTGGTTGCGGTGAGCCGAGATCGTGCCATTGCACTCCAGTCTGGGTAACAAGAGCGAAACTCCGTCTCAAAAAAAAAAAAGAAAAGAATTTTATAGTTTTGACTCTTACATTTGGGTGTTTGATCTATATTGAGTTGATTTTTGTATAAGGTATTAGGTAAGGGTCTCATTTCATTCTTTGGCATGTGAATATCCAGTTTTCCCAGAGCCATTTGTGGCAAAGACAGTCCTGTTCCCAGTGAATGGCCTTGGCATCCCTGTCAAACATTATCTGATCTTATATGTGAGGGTTTATTTCTGGGCCCTCTGATTTTTTTTTTTTTTTGAGTCAGAGACTTGCACTATTGCCCGGGCTGGAGTGCACTGGCGCGATCTCACCTCACTGCAACCTCTGCCTCCTGGGTTCACGCAATTCTCCTGCCTCAGCCTCCCAAGTAGCTGGGATTACAGGCGCATACTAAATTTTTTGCATTTTTAGTAGAGACGGAGTTTCATTATGTTGGGCAGACTGGTTTCAAACTCCTGACCTCATGATCCACCCACCTCAGCCTCCCGAAGTGCTGAACTTACAGGCGTGAGCCACCACGCCCAGCCTGAAAGTGTCATTTTCAGAGAGCAAAGTGAGGGTGCATCCTCAGGACATTCTTACTCCAGCCTGGGTAAAGAGAGTTTAAGCAATTTCCTAAAAAGGCACGGGAACCTCAGCCCAGAGAGGGGCAGCTTCCTGCCTCGGGTTGCACAGCCTTGGGCTCCAAGAGTCCCTGTCTCTACCTCCCCAAGTTCAAATGTGCATGCGTGAGGTTCCAACCCCAGCCCCGATGCTAACCCCTGGCTGCCTCCTCTTTCTGACTTCTTGGCGGGGGGGCAGGGGGGAAGAAAAAACAAACAAACCAACCACATACACTCAAAAAAATCCCACAAGTCAGGAAACATCCATCACAGGCTGTCCAGCCCAGGCCGGAGGGGCAGGGGTCAGCAGGGAGGTGACCTCAAGGTCTCTGTGGGGACCAGGATCCGGCAGGGCTGGGGGTGAGAGGTTGGAAATTTTCCCACCCTGAGACTTTCCTGCGTCAACCCAGGAGGGCGCCCTGGATGCCGCCAGCCCTGCCCCCAACCTCCTTCCTTTCGTGACACAGCGGCTTCCCGGCCGAGGATGGATGGGGAGGGTGCGCCAAGATGGAGCCACCAGGACCAGCAACGGTTAGGCACTTTGGGACTGATCAGACAAGAGAGCCTGGCTCAGAGTGGCCAAGAGCCGGCCTCAGAGCGGCACAGCCGGGAGGTGTACATGGGTTGGCGTAGTTCCTGGCGCACATGGCCTCCCTCTGCCTCCACTGCCCTGTCCGGGAGCTGGAGCTCAGCCCGGCCTTGGGTGTGTGAGAAGCCACTGGCCCTGGGCCCTGCTCCCCCGGTCCTTCCTCCTCAGCACACTCAGGACTCAGCCCTTCCTTGTGTTAAATAGAAACCTCTTTATTCTAAGTATCGAACATTCCTTAATACATTGGATTTGGGCCAGACCTTGAGGTGAGGGAAAGGGGGGCGGGGGGCGGTGCTGGAATTCTGTAGAGACTTCCAGAACACCACTCACCACTCTGGGCTATGGCAGGAGGGAGTTGCGGGAACAGGCTTCACGGCCTTGGGTAAATCCTTTGTCTCTGGCTTCTGTTTTCCTCCCACCTTTTTTTTTTTTTTTTTTGAGAAAGGGTCTTGCTTTGTTGCCTCAGTCTGGAGTGAAGTGGCATAATCACAGCTCACTGCAGCCTTGAACTCCTGGACTCAAGTGACCCTCCAGCCTCAGCCTCCCCAGTAGCTGGGACTACAGGCACATACCACCATGCCCAGTTAATTTTTAACTTTTTTGTAGAGATGAGGGTCTCACTATGTTGCCCAGGCTGGTCTTGAACTCTGGGCTCAAGCAGTCCTCCGGCCTCAGCCTCCCAAAGTCTTGGGATGACAGGTGTGAGCGTCTGTGCCTGGCCTCTGTTTCCTTCTGTCCAGGGAGTTTGGGGTTGGGCGAGAAGACATCTGAGGGTCTTTCTATCCTAGGGGCGTGTGGTCCCAGGCAGGGAGTCAGGAGGGGCGCTGTGCAGGAGGTTGGCTTGTCAGCAGCATAAATGGCGGGGGTCACCAATGCAGGCGGCTGGATGACCCTCAGCGCTGGGCCCGGGGCCGCACTAGAGACGGGGGCCGGGGCCGAGGCAGACAGGCCAAGCTGGGCCTGGCCAGCCTCGAGAGGGGGAGGCGGCCCAGGAGGAGAGGGAGGCCGAGACAGAAAGATGGGCGGGGCACAGGGATGTCTGCAAAGAAGGCCCGGTCCCGAGGGGGTGACAATGCTCCTTCCTCAGAGAGTTCCAGGTCCCGGGCCACGGCCAGGATCTCCTGGCGGGCAGCTGTGTTCCGCAGGCCCCGGATGTCAAGGAGGGCTGCCACGTGCTTCCGTCTGTGGGGAGAGAGACAGACAGGTGCGTGGAGGTCCCCAGCTCTAGACACACACCCAGCCCACCCATGGACCCCACCTGACCCCCTCACGTCTCCCAGACCCTGAGTTCTGGGGCCTCTGTGTCCCCTCCAGAGCCTTCCCTCACCCAGGCCCTCATCTCATACCAGCTCCCTCCAGAATTTCACCTCCAACCATCTCCAAATCCCCTTACAACCAGCTCCAGAACACACTCCTCCAAAGCCAGCCCTTGTCTTCCTTGTCACCCCAAGCTTCAGCTTGTGATTAAAATCTGCCTTCTTGGCTGGGCACGGTGGCTCACACCCGTAATCCTAGCACTTTAGGAGGCTGAGGTGGGCAGATCACCTGAATTCAGGGGTTCAAGACCAGCCTGACCAACGTGGTGAAACCGTCTCTGCTAAAAACACAAAAAATTAGCTGGGTATGGTCGTGGGTGCCTGTAGTCCCAGCTACTCAGGAGGCTGAGGCAGGAGAATCATTTGAACCTGGGAGGCGGAGGTTGCAGTGAGCCGAGCTGGTGCACTCCAGCCTGGGCAACAAGAGTGAAACTGTCTCAATAATCATAATAATAATAAATAAAATTTGCCTTCTCTCTTCACACTCCCATCTTAGCTCAAAGGTCTCCGCATTTCTGCCCTGGTCCCCAAGTGCAGATTTAAGCTTTGGATGCTACAGAAAACCCTTACGTTGATTTTCACCTGCATCCCAGACAGCACCGCAGTCATCACTCACGTGCAGCCCAGAAGCATTCAGCCGCATTCAGCCTAACCCTCACCTCACCCCAAGGCCAGGTCCAGAAGCTTCCCCGCCATCGGAGTTCCGGAATCCTCATCTAAAACTGAATTCAAGGCTTCTCAATCTAGGTCCCATTCTAGAAACGTTTTTCTTTTCTTTTTTGTGATGGAGTCTAGCTCTGTTGCCAGGCTGGAGTGCAGTGGTGTGATCTCGGCTCACTGCAACGTCCGCCTCCCGGGTTCAAGCGATTCTTCTAACTCAGCCTCCCCAGTAGCTGGGACTATAGGAGCCCACCACCACACCTGGCTAATTTTGTATTTTTAGTAGAGATGGGGTTTTACCATGTTGGCCAGGATGGTCTCGACCTCCTGATCTTGTGATCCACTCACCTTGGCCTCATAAAGTGTTGGGATTACAGGTGTGAGCCACCGCACCCAGCCGCATTCTAGAAATTTCATCCCCAAATTGGGCCCTGGAACGGTCACTACACCCCCATCCCATCCCCAGAATTGCGCTCCACCAAAATTCCACCCCAGGAATACAGTTCACCTTGGAGACCCTCACTCCAGAAACATCATGCTTCAAACCAGCTCTATTGTGCAAGCCTCGCCCCTAAATCCAACACACTGGGTCCTTCCCCTTCCCCCCTCATCAGCTCCAGCTCTCTGATCCCAAACTCAGCTCCCAAACCACCACCATATTGCCAACTCAAGATGCTGAACCCAAGGTTCATTTCAAGAACATTCATTTCAAACAGAGATCTAGGGTCCTCGCTACCACCTTCAACCCAGATCAGTGTCTTTATCTGCCATATGTCACATTCGGAACCCCCACAGCTACAAAACACTCATCCATGAATGGCCAGCTGCAGCTACTTAGAAGGGAGGCAGAGGCTGCAGTGAGATTGCACCACCGCACTCCAGCCTGGGCAATAGAGTGAGACTCCATCTCAAAAAGAAAGAAAAAGAAAAAGGAACCCTGTACTCCATTCTTCCTAAATCCTCAGCCCTAGGCACCTCCTAATCTCTCAAGCTCACTCCTTTAAATCCAACCCAGCTAGCAAACTGTCTAGCTACAGATTCAAGTTCTGACTCATGATCCAATATTCAAGTTCAGAAACTCCATATTAGCAAGAATTCTGGACTTCTTGGGACCCCATGAGAGTCCAGGAAGCTGTGGCTTCCCAAGGACATGACCCTATCCCCCAGACCCAGAACGGACCACCCTGAATCATTTCCAGGACCCCCGCCCTCAGTGCCGGAACCGAGACCCACTCATGGCTCACCCCCTGTTTTTCTGGGGTTTTGTTTCTCTGAGTAAAGAATGTCTGTCTGCCCGAATAGCACGGGAGGTGCTCCTGTAGCCACCACTACTGCCGCCACCATCCAGCCCTCCAGCACTGTCCCATGGTGGTGTGGAGTGCTGGTCTGGTGCTCTTGTTTTAGAGCCAGTCTACTGCCTGGGTTCAAGTCCCTCCTTTGCCACTTGCCAGGTGTGATATGTGGGAGAAGTTACTTCAGTAACTTTAATTATACCTCTTACTTATAGGCTGAGCATAGCGGCTCACACCTGTAATCTCAGCACTTTGGGCCGCAGAGGTGGGTGGATCACCTGAGGTCAGGAGTTCAAGACCATCGTGGCCAACATGATGAAACCCCATCTCTACTAAAATTACAAAAACTAGCCAGGCGTGGTGGTGCCTGCCTATGCTTGGGAGGCTGATGCAGGAGAATTGCTTGAACCTGGGAGGCGGAGGTTGCAGTGAGCTCAGATCATGTCATTGTATTTTAACCTGGGCAACAGAGTGAGACCCTGTCTCGGAAGAAAAAAAAAAAAAAGCCATGTGCATTGGCTTACGCCTGCAATCCCAGCCCTTTGGGAGTCCATGGCAGGCAGATTACCTGAGGTCAGGAATTCAAGACCAGCCTGGCCAATACGGTGAAACCCTGTCTTTAATAAAAATAAAAAAATTAGCTGGAGATGGTGGTGCACACCTGTAATCCCAGCAACTTGGGAGGCCGAGGCAGGAGAATCGCTTGAACCCCGGGCCCAGGAGGCAGAGGCTGCAGTGAGCTGAGATTGCACCATTGCATTCGAGCCTGGGTGACAGAGCAAGATGCCATCTCAAAAAAAAAAAAAAAAGGTTAGCATGTAAGATGCTTATTTAGGTCTGACATAAGAACTTTGAGTGAGAACTGGAATTGAACCCTTTTGGTTCAAGCGATTTTCCTGCCTCAGCCTCCCAAAGAGCTGGGAGTACAGGCATGCGCCACCACACCTGGCTACCTTTGGTAATTCATGGAATTTTAAATCTGAGCCAGGTACTGTCCTAAGCACTTAACAGGAATTAACCAATCTGATCCTCATGGCTGATGATGATGATGATGATGATGAATTTCCCCAATAACCCTATGACGAGAATACTATTATCCCCATGGAACGGATGAGGAAACTGAGGCTCAGAAAAGGTCACATAGAAAGGAAGTGGCCCAACACGAGTTGAATGCCGCCTGAGCCTGCCGCTGTCCCAGTGCGTTTGCGCCCGCGTGCCCTGCGTGTCCCCGAGTCCCCCGAGGCTCCCCTGCGGGGCGGGCCCTTCCTGCCTCCGGGCAGCCCCCCGCCCCCCTGCCCTGGGCTTCCTGTGACCGCTTGTTTGTTTGCGAGCTCTGGTGGCGGCAGCGGCGGAGGCAGCAGAGGCGGCCGGAGGAGGGAAATCATATTAATAATGCCCTGGTTCCAGCAGGAAACGGCCGTCAGACACGCTCGCCGGCTCCCTCCCTTGCCCAGGAGGCAGGAAACCCGGGGACGAACGCCAAGACCGCCCGGAGACCTCGGCCAGGCTTGGCGAGCCCGGGCGCAGGCGGGGAGTCTCACCTGATGTCTGGGTAGTCGCGCACCAGCACTCCCACCTCCACCTGGATGCTGGGCGTGTCCTCCAGCTGCAGGACTTCAGCCAAATGGGGAACCACAGCGTCCAGCCATGAGGCCTGGGACTCCTGTGGGGTGAGGCGGGGGGGGGGGGGGGAAGGCTCAGGGCTCACACCCTCCCAACACTGATTCTACCAATTCCTGACCTTCCGGTGGCCTGACCCTTTTAGCGAAGGCCTGTTATCCCATCTCTAAAAGGTAGCAGAAACCAAGGGTGGTGGCTCACACCTGTAATCCCAGCACTTTGGGAGGCTGAGGTGGGCGGATCGCTAGAGGTCAGGAGTTCGAGACCAACCTGGCCAACTTGATAAAACCCCATCTCTGCTAAAAATACAAAATTAGCCGGGCGTGGCGGTGGGCACCTGGGCACCTGCAATCCCATCTACTCGGGAGGCTGAGGCAGGCGAATCACTTGCAATCAAGAGGCAGGGGTTGCAGTGAGCCGAGAGAGATTGCGCCACAGCACTCCAGCCTGGGAAACGCAGCAAGAATCTGTCTCAAAATTAATAAAAGAGAAAGAAAATGAAATGTAGCAGAAGACAGACTGTGGCCACATTTGAGAAAATATAATTTCCTCCCAGTTTTGTAGATAATTCGGAACTCGGGGACATCTCTCCAAACCTCTTCCAAGTTTGCAAAATGTGGCCTTTGGCGGGGGTGGGGGGTGGGGGGGTGGAGACTGGATAAAGTGTACAAGGAAGCTCCCTGCATTCTTTCTTACATCTGCATGTGAATCTACAATTGTCGCAAAAATTTTCCAAAGAAAACATTCCAAGGACTTCGGGCTAGAGACTCCGGGAAGAGGGACTGAAATGAGGACCTTCCAGCCAGCCGAATATAACGGGGCACGATAAGATCTGGCGGTCTTAAATTCCTGAGTTCAGAAGCGCTGGGGTTTCTGAGTTTCTGCTGCATGCGGCTTCTCTGTACGTTCACGGAGTCTTTTTTCTTTGCTTGTTTCTGTTATTATTGTTACTTGAGACGGAGCCTCATTCTGTCCTCCAGGCTGGAGCGCAGCGGCAGGATCTCGGCTCACCGCAACCTCAGTCTTTCGGTTCATGGGATCTTTTTGCCTCAGCCTCCCAAGCAGCTGGGACTACGGGCTTGGGCCGCCACGCCCGGCTGCTTTTGGTAATTCATGGTGTTTTAAGTCTGAGCCAGGTACTGTGCTAAGCACTTAACAGGAATTAACCAATCTGATCCTCAAAACAATGGATGGGGACCATTATTCGCCTTATTTAGCAGCCGAGGAAAGCGCCCAGTGGCGAGTACTGGGAGCAAGAAAGCCAGGTTTTAAGCGCCAAGGGTGCAGATACACCCTAGTTAACGGCTGCTATTGATCACGAGCTCTGTTCTGAGCCCCTGTGTCCCTGGCTTTTGAGACCTGAAATTCTTGCAAGCCAAGCCTTGTCATGGTTTCTGAGAGCCGCCCCACCGCTGTCTCCCCACCCCGCCCCCCGCTCCCCGCCCCACCCCAACCCCCGCCCCCCGCCCGACACTGACCAGCCGCCGGAACAGCCTCTGCAGCTGCGCCGCGTCCTCCCGGAGCCTCCCGGCCATGCGGCTGCGGGTTCGCGCCGAACTGCAGCGCAGGCGCCCACGGAGCAGGGGCCGCACGTACTGGACCAGCGCCCGCCGGTGCAGCTCGGCCACCAGCGCCTGGGGGCGGGGGAGGGAAACCCGAGGGGTGTGAGCCATGCCCCACTGACCCCCATCCCACCAGACTGAAGGCCACTCCAGCCCCACTCGCCCACACCCATTCCAGGCACCCGTGGGCACCCTTCCCGTGCCCACGCCCCGGCCCCCAACCCCTGAACTATCCTAGGATGCCCTTCCCTGGCGCCCTAATTAGCCCGCGGACACCTCCTACCTATCTCGAAAGGATCCTGCATCCCAGCCTCTTCCCATTCCCCAAGCTCCACTCTCAGGGGCCCTGATTCAATCTGTGCCCGGCCTTTCACCCCAGTCCCACGCACATGCCCCGCCGCAGATCCCTGGCAGGGGCCACCTCTTCCAACTACAGGGAGCCGCTCCCCATCTTGGAGGGGTCTCCTCCAGCGGGAGCTTCTTGCTCTCCCACCCTCCCAGTCTCCCCTCTTTCCGCCGCTTTCCCCTTTCCTCTTCCCCTCTTCTACCCCCACCCCACCTTCCCTACCTGGTAAGGCTCGTCCTGCATTCTGCGCAGAGCCAGGGCCTGGGCGCCCAGCGTGCCCACGATGCCATCCAGGGCCTCGGGGCTGCTCAGCCACTTCCGGCGCATCAGCTTGTTGAAGTGCGGCTGGCAGGGACAGAGTAGGGGGTCAAGGCTCTCCCCTCCCACCCTCCCTCTTCACTTAGAATATGTTCCTGGAACCCCGCTCTGTGTAGAACCAGGGCTGTGTGGTGCTGGGAACTCATGAGGAAGAGAGAGCCCCAGCCCTGTCATCCTGGGGCTCACAGTCCAGAAGCGGAGAGAGACTGGTCCCCAGGTACTGATGACCCAAAGCTGGCAAGGCTGGGAGCAGGGAGCCCAGGGGCTTAGGAAGCCCAGAGGGGATGCCTGACTCAGCATAGAGCCAAGGAGGGCTTCCTAGAGGAGGGGACACCAGAACTGAAGCCCTGGTGATGATCTTCCTTAGCCAAGTGAGGGACTGGGAGGGAGTGGCTCAATCGGAGAGAAGAGTGAGTATTAAGGAAGTTCAGATTTCAGATGGGCAGGCCAGGGAGAGAACCAGAGAAAGGTCAGTGTGACTGACGAAAACAGGGGACTTCATGTAAACATTATTAAGGACTGGGCAGAGTGGTTCACACTTGTAATCCCAGCACTTTGGGAGGCTGAGACAGGAGGATAGCTTGAGCTCAGGAGTTTGAGACCAGCCAGGGCAACATCGAGAGAACTTGTCTCTACAAAACATTTAAAAATTAGCTGGGACTGGGTGCGGTGGCTCACGCCTGTAATCCCAGCACTTTGGGAGGCTGAGGCGGGTGATCACCAGCTCAGGAGTTTGAGACCAGCCTGATCAACATGGTGAAATCCCGTCTCAAAAATTAGCCGAGTGCGGTGGCACGAGCCTGTAGTCTCAGCTACTCGGGAGGCTGAGGCAGGAGAATCACTTGAACTCAGGAGGCAGAGGTTGCACTGAGCTGAGATTGTGCCACTGCATTACAGCCTGGTGACAGAGTGAGACTCCATTAAAAAAAAGAGAGAGAGAGAGAAATTAAGAATTTTAAGACGTATTTTTTAAAATTCATGAACTATATACTGCCCTTCAGGGGAAGAGGCCGGATTGCTTCTAGATTCCACTTCCTAGATCTGGTTGAGAAAACACGTTCCCCATCTGGCGCTCTTAGGAAGGAGTATAGTAAATGTCTCAGTTAATAACATCCTCCTTTTTGAAAGCTGCCCTTTCTCTCCACCCTTGAGTAGATCCGGTATTTGATGAACTTGTGAACGTAGGTGGAGCCTGTCTTGCCCCCTCTTTTCTAGAATGCACAGTATATGCGACTGTGACTTTCAAGGAAATGTGTTTGCCATTTGCTGATTTTGGGGGGGAGTTAATTTCTAACTTCTTTCACTGGTCAATGAAGGAAAAGTATTGTACCTTGCAAATCCACCAAATGAATTGAGTACATAATTTTTGTAAAATTGACTTGTAGCCAGGCAGACCACATTAGAAAATTATTAAGGGGCTGGCCACGGTGTCTCATACTTTTAATTCCAGCCCTTTGGGAGGCTGAGGCAGGTGGATCACTTGAGGTCAAGAGTTCAAGGCCAGCACAAGGTGAAACCCCCATCTCTGCTTAAAATACAAAAATTTAGCCGGGCGTGGTGGTGGGATCCTCAGCCCTTTGGGAGGCTGAGGCAGAAGAATCACTTGAACTCAGGTGGACATTGCAGTGAGCTGAGATCACACCACTGCACTCCAGCCTCAGCAACAAGAGCAAAACTCCGTCTCAAAATAAATAAATAGTAAGAGCTGGGCACAGTGGCCCACGTCTGTAATCCCAGCACTTTGGGAGGCTGAGGCAGGAGAATCGCTTGAGCTCAGGAGTTCAAGACCTACCTGGGCAATATAGTGAGATCCCCTCTCTATAATTTTTTTCTTTAAATTAAATTAACTGTGGTCCCAGCTACTTAGGAGGTTGATGTGAGAGGACCTCGTAAGCTCGAGGAGTTGAGGCTGCAGTGAGCTATGATCATGCCACCGCACTCCAACCTGGGCCACAGAGAAAGATTCTGTCTCAAAAAAAACAAAAACAAAACTTTTTTTTCTCCCTGTCCAGAAAGAAAAAAAAAAAGGACTTTAAGACAGTGACAGAAGAGAATAAAGCAAGCCTGGGCCTTTTGAAGTGTGTGTTTTGGGGGTGAGGGGAGCTGTGCAACCCTGAAGCCCGCACAGGGGCTTATTCCAGGCATAAGATGGGAGGGAAGAGGTGGGGCTGGAGCAGGGCTGAGTGTACAGGGCCTTCTGGGCTGGGGGAGAAGTGCCAGGGTTTTCCTGAGGGCACTGGGGAGGGAGAGGGTCAGATTTGTGCTTTACCAAGATGGGAGGAGGCTGGAAAAAAAGGGGAAGGTGGAGATAGGGAGGGGATGAAAGGGGGAGAGGAGGGGAAAAGGAGAAGCCAGGTGGTAGAATTCATAGGATGAAGTGAGTAAGCCCCCATGTAGAGGGGAGGGAGGTGTCGATGGGTAGGCCGTAGGTCTGTCCCTGAGACAGAGGTGGGGGAAGGGTCGGGAGGAGGCTGCATCTGGGTGGACACAGGGCATGTGAGGATCAGAGATATTCCCAGGATGGTGTCCATGGGGGGTCTAACTCCCTCTTCAGCTCAGCCTCAGCACCCCCTCTTGCTCTCTCTCACCCTGAGAGCAGCCCGATTTTCTTTTTTGTGTTTTTGTGTGTTTTTTTTCTTAAAGATAGGGTCTCACTATATTGCCCAGGCTGGTCTCGAACTGCTGAGCTCAAGAAGTCCTCCCCACTCAGCCTCCCAAAATGCAGGGATTATAGGTGCGAGCCACCATGTCTGGTGTCTCGTTGGTTTTTTTGTTTTGTTTTGTGTTTGAAACGGAGTCTCGCTCTGTCACCCAGGCTGGAGTGCAGTAGTGCAATCTCGCCTCACTGCAACCTCCACCTCTTGGGTTCAAGCCATTCTCCTGCCTCAACCTCCCCAGTAGCTGGGACTACAGGTGCACTCTACCACACCCAACTAATTGTTGTGTTTTTAGCAGAGATGGGGTTTCACCATGTTGGCCAGGATGGTCTTGATCTCTTGACCTCGTAATCCACCCGCCTTGGCCTCTAAAGTGCTGGGATTACAGGCGTGAGCTGCCATGCATGGTCTATCTCTGGCTGGTTCTGATGTGTCTCCCTCTGTCTCTGTCCCAGTCTCTCTCCTTTCCTTCCTCCCTGACCTATCTTGTTTTCTCAGTCTCTCCTTGTTTCTTTTGCTTCCGCTCTCTCTATCTCTGTCTCTGTCTCTCTCACAAAACATACATAGTGGTTTATAAGACCAGGCACGGTGATTCATGCCTGTAATCCCAGCAGTTTGGAAGGCTGAGGCCAGCAGATCACCTGAGGTTAGGAGTTCAAGACTAGCCTGGCCAGCATGGTGAAACCTCGTCTCTACTGAAAATACAAAAATTACGCAGATGTGATGGTGTGTGCCTGTAATCCCAGCTACTCAGGAGGCTGAGGCAGGAGAATCAGTTGAACTCGGGAGGCAGAGGTTGCAGTGAGCCGAGATCGCACCACTGCACTCCAGCCTGGGTTATAGAGCGAGACTTAGACTCCAAAAAAAAAAAAAAACGAGCAAACGATATAGCGTGGCAGGTGGCTGGAGTGCAGTGGTGCGATCTCGGTTCACTGCAACCTTCGTCTCCTAGGTTCAAGCAATTCTCTTGTCTCAGCTTCCGGAGTAGCTAGGATTGTAGGCGTATGCTGCCACACCTGGCTAATTTTTGTACTTTTAGTACAGACGGGGTTTCACCATGTTGGCCAGGCTGGTCTTGAATTCCTGACCTCAAGTGATCCACCTGCCTTGGCCTCCCAAAGTGCTGGGATTACAGGTGTGAGCCAACACACACCGGCTGGGGCTTCTGTTTTAAATGGAGCAATCGGAGAAGGTCGCACTGAGGTGACATTGAGTCGAGACTTGAGGCAGGGCGTGGTGACTCTCGCCTGTAATCCCAGCACTTCAGGAAGCCAAGGTGGGTGGATCACATGAGGCCAGGACTTCGAGACCAGCCTGGCCAACATGGTGAAACTCCATCTCTACTTAAAAATACAAAAATAATTAGCTGGGCATGGTGGTGCATGCCTGTAATCCCAGCTACTAGGGAGGCTGAGGCAGAAGAATTGCTTAAACCTGGGAGGCAGAGGTTTCAGTGAGCCGAGATTGTGTCACTGCACACCAGCCTGGGTGACACAGCAAGACTCTGTTTCAAAAAAAAGAAAGATTTGAAAGAGACTCGAGGGGGAGCTATGTGGCTGTGAGAGGGAGAGCATTCCAGGCAGAGGGAACGGTAAGTGGAAAGGCCCTGAGGCAGGAATGTGCCAGCTGGGTTAAGAGACAGCAAGGTGGCCGGGCACGGTGGCTCACACCTGTAGTCCCAGCACTTTGAGAGGCCCAGACGGGCAGATCATCTGAGGTCGGGAGTTCAAGACCAGCCTAGCCAACGTGGAGAAACCCCGTCTCTACTAAAAATACAAAAGTAGCTGGGCGTGGTGGTGCACGCCTGTAATCCCAGCTACTCGGGAGGCTGAGGCAGGAGAATCACTTGAACCCGGGAAGCAGAGGTTGCGGTGAGCTGAGATCATGCCATTGCACTCCAGCCTGGGCAACAAAAGCGAAATTCCGTCTTAAAAAAAAAAGAATAAAATAATAATAATAAGAGACGGCAAGGGGGCTGGGGTAGCTGGAGTGGGGTTACAGGGGGAGCAGGGGTGGCAGGGAGAGGAGATGAGGTCTGAGAGGGAGAGGGGAGAGGGAAGAGCTGGTTGTGCAGGGTCGTGGGGGCCATGGCGGGATTCCAGCTTTTGCTCTGTGAGCTGGGAGCCGTGGGAGGATTCTGAGCAGATGAGGGGAGGGGTCCGCGGTGTAACATGGACTGAGCTGTGTTATGGCCAGGAACACAGTCCCCCTGCAGACTCCCTCCTCAGTGCTCCCACCCCCCACCACGTTCACTCACCCGCCTTTGCGCCGAGCCCCTATAGGATGGCACAAGGGCCCAGGGATGGGGGTGTGGGGTTCTGGGGTCTAGGAGAGACTGAGCAAGGATTTGGGGAACCTTAGTGAGGGGAGCTCCACCCAAACCTCAAGCCCCTCCTGCTGATGGCCCTGTGTTCTCTCCCCCGTCACGTCCTCCCACGTCTTCCTTCCTGTACCCTCTCCACCCCACCGACAGCCCAGGCATGGCCCTAGCCACCACCACCACCCCCCGCGCCCCGCCCCGTCTGCTTCGCAAACACTGAGTCATGAGCTAAAGGGAACTGGAGGAGGGGGGTTTGCGCTTCCCTGTCCTGGCATGGGCCCCACCCCCGGCCTCCCACCTCACTCACCTGTAGCTCCTGGAACAGCAGGTCAGCCAGGACACGGTGGCAGAGCCGGGTCACGTGGTCCAGAGCACTGGCAGATGCTTCCCGGGCCGGCTCACTTTCTGGGGGCCCCACCCGGGCCAGGCGCTCGGCCAGAGCTCTGCCGGGATCAACAGAGCCAAAAGTGAGGGACCCCAACATCTCAGCCCAATGCCTAGACCTGTCTCCTATTGGGTGGAGCAGAGGGGCAAGGGGTGACAGGTCAGATGGGGGGCTGGGGAAGGTCAGAGATACTTGACAGGTTGGAAGTATCTGGGGATGGCAGGGACTCATGGATGTTGTGGGGCTGAGGGGTGATGGCTAGGAGGTCTAGGGTATACTGGAGGAGGGAAGAGGGTCTCTCTGGGTCTTCCGGTTTCAGGTTCTCGGTGCTTTCTGGGTGAGAGCAGGGAGGCCTCCATTCTAAGTCTGTGGTTAACAGTCTACAACTCTGAGATTCTACCCTTAGCTCTTTTTGTTTGTCGGTTGGTTTGTTCTGAGATGGAGTTTTGCTCTTGTTGCCCAGGCTGGAGTGCAATGGTGAGATCTCGGCTCACCACAACCTCCGCCTCCTGGGTTCATGATTCTCCTGCCTCAGCCTCCCGAGTGGCTGGGATTACAGGCATAAGCCACCACGCACAGCTAACTTGGTATTTTAGTATTTTAGTAGGTTCTCCATGTTGGTCAGGATGGTCTCCAGCTCCCAATCTCAGGTCATCCACCCGCCTCCACCTCCCAAAGTGCTGGGATTACAGGTGTGAGCCACTGTGCCCAGCTGTTTTTTTTTTTTTTTTTTTTCTTTTTCTTTTGGACAGGGTCTTGCTCTGTCATGCAGGCTGGTGTGCAGTGGCCTAATCTCAGCCTGACTTTTATTTTTATTTTATTTTAAATGGGGTCTCGCTCTGTTGCCCAGGTTGGAGTGCAGTGGCACCATCTTGGCTCACTGCAACCTCCACATCCCATGTTGAAGCGATTCTTCTGCCTCAGTCTCCTGAGTACTGGGACTACAGGTACCTGCCACCACACCTGGCTAACTGTTGTATTTTTAGTAGAGATTGGCCTTCACCCTTTGGCCAGTCTAGTCTCGAACTCCTGGCCTCAAAAGATCCACCCACCTTGGCCTCCCAAAGTGCTGGGATCACAGGCGTGAGCCACCGCATCCTGTCCTGGTCATTTGTTATTATTATTTGTAATATGAGTGATAGAATAGTGAACCCACTTCTGCCCTTCTGCAGCAGCTTGGAGACCTTTCTGTTAGCGCACGAGGCGTTCCCACGCTCTTTTTTAACATCTGAGCTGGATCCCACTGCTTAGCTGTTCCGTCGAGTATTTAGTTGGCCCCTGAAGGATGGACAGTTGGTTCCATATTTTCCAGGGAGGAACCTTGGACACATGTCATCTCCCATGAGCCTTTGGCCTCTGAAGGGTGCGCTCTGAGAGGATCTATCTGCTGGGTCAAGGGCCCAGTGTTTGTGATTGAGTAGAAAGTGCTCGGACCAGGCTATTCTCCATCACTAACGGGAGAACACAGGCTGCTAATGAAAGAAAATGATAATGACCAGGCGCGGTGGCTCACGCTTGTAACGCGGCATTTTAGGAGGCCAAGGCAGGAGCATCGCTTGAGCCTGGAGTCTGAGACCAGCCTGGCCAACATAGTGAAAACCCATCTCTATAAAAAGTTTAAACATCCAGCCAGGCTTGTAATCCCAGCACTTTGGGAGGCTGAGGCAGGCAGATCGCTTGAGCCCAGGAGTGGGAGACAAGCCTGGGCAGCATAGAGAGACCCCCCCCCATCTCTTTTTTTCTCTTTTTCTTTCTTTTTTTTTGAGACAGAGTCTTACTTTTTCGCCCAGGCTGGTGTGCAATGGCATGATCTCAGCTCACTGCAACCTCCACCTCCTGGGTTCAAGCAGTTCTCATGCCTCAGCCTCCCAAGTAGCTGGGATTATAGGCACAGCTAATTTTTGTATTTTTTTAGAGATGGGGTTTCACCATGTTGACCAGGCTGGTCTTTGAACTCCTGACCTCAGATACACTTTGGGCCTCCCAAAGTGCTAGGACTACAGGTATGAGCCACCACGACTGGCTAACCCCCATATCTCTCTCTCTCTCTCTCTCTCTCTCTCTCTAAATTAAAGTAATACAAAAAGATAAAAAAGCAAATATATATATTTATATATAATTATATAATATATATATAATCATATATAATATATATAATCATATATATTATATATATTTATATATATAATTATATAATATTACATATATAATTATATAATATATATTTATATATAATTATATAATATAATATATATATATGTATATATATATATAATTCTTAGAGTCTTGAATCCAGCGTCTAGGTTTCTTTAATTCAAACACTCCAGTATTCGGATGCTTTGTGGTGCTGTGGTTGTTTCAAGGACTCCCAGATTTTATGCTTCTAAGGTTCCATGCTCAGGCTCCCCTGAATCAATTCTGCAATCCCCACCCAGGCTCTCAGCACCCCAGGGCAGCTGCCACCTTGGACTGGTCCTCCCTCCATCATACCATGGGTGCCCTCACCTCAGAGGGGGGCCGCAGTTGACCAGGGCAATGGTCTTGCTGATATAGGTGTCAGGTAGCAGCTCCCGAACTGCTGGGTTCTCGTGGAATCGCTCCACGCGCTGCTGGAAGCTGGTGGGAGGAAAGGGGACAGACAGCGCGCTGCTGGGTCAGGGTTCCTTGCTGGGCACCCAGCCTGCCAAAGCCACCATCCCTGTGGTGGCACTCTACTTGTCCTCAGGTGACTCCCTCTCATCTCTCTTCCCTCTGTTGGATCCCAGGTCCCAATGCCCAGCCCCACCAGAGCTAACCCAGGACCCCAGGCCCCCATACCTCTGCAGGAACTCTGCCAGCCCCCCCAGGCAGCAGTGGGCCATCCGCTCCCCAAATTCCTGGCTGATGCGGGGCGCTCGCTCTGTGTGTTCTTCCAGCAGCTGCGAGGTCCAAGGGATAAGCAGTGAGAAGGGGGCGAGGTCCCACTTTCCCATGCCTGCATCGTCCAGCCCATCCCACGGCCTCCTCCCACCTCCTACCTCACACACATCCTGGGCCAGGCTACTGGGCTGGTCCTCCAGGCTCCCCCAGTGCTCCTCATCCTCCTGCAGCACGCGGAGAAGAGCGGCCCGGGTCTGAGCCTGGAGTGGAGACACGAGAGACAGGCAGGAGCTGGGAGCTGCCTGGGGGTCTTTTTCTATCTCTTTCTCCACCACCATCCCCTAGCCCTTAGCCCCAAGCAGTTCTGGATTCTACCTGTGAGCTTGTCAAGGTGATGCTGGGGAGGGAGGCAGAGCCAGAAAACTCCCTGAGCCCTTCCCACGCCTAAGTCTGTGGTTTGAAACTTTATATTAAAAGTCTGTGGTTTGGCTGGGAGAGGTAGCTCACGCCTGTAATGCCAGCACTTTGGGAGGCTGAGGTGGGCGGATCACCTGAGGTCAGCAATTCCAGACCAGACTGGCCAACGTGGTGAAACCCTGTCTCTACTAAAAATACAAAAATTAGGGTATGGTGGTGCTCGCCTGTAATCCCAGCTACTCGGGAGGCTGAGACCAGAGAACTGCTTGAACTTGGGAGTTCAAGGTGGCAGCGAGTGGGGATCGTGCGCCACTACACTCCAGCCTGGGCAACAGAGTGAACTCCTTCTCAAAACCAAAAATAAATAGAATAAAAGTCTGTGGTTTTAAGCTTCCTCCATCTAATAGCCAAGGACTTAAGTGTATCTGTGCCTGGGTGTGTATAATTAATATAAAAATATATTTATCTATTAAATATCATTATGTTATGTAATATATTTATATATTACATGTTAGTATATACTATATAATGTGTATTACCTTAATAGTTAATGTATTATTATATTAATATGTGTTATGTATGTAAGATGATATGTAATATGATATATTACATATATATTATAGTACACAAAACATATACTGGAAATCTGTATTGACGTAAATATTAAATATAAATTAATAATGTGTATTATAAATAATATACTATAAATACACATATTCATATATTAATGTTTCTATGAACAATATATATTTAATGTTTATATTTAATATAAATCCTATTACATATTATGATATGTATTGAATATCATATACATTAAATATTGTTTTTTCTTTAGAGACAGCATCTTGCTCTGTCCCCCAGGCCGTCATGGCTTACTGCAGTCTCACACTCCTGGACTCACTTCTCCTGCCTCAGATTCCTGAGTAGCTGAGAGTACAGGCACGTGCCACCAAACCCAGCCAACTTTTTAAATGTTTAAAACAGAGAGTCTTGCGATGTTGTCCAGGCTGGTCTTGAACACCTGGCCTCAAGCGATCCTCCCACCTCAACCTCCCAAAGTGCTGGGATTACAGGTGTGAGCCATAGCACCCAGCCAAGGGTCTATGCTTTATTGCTTTTTGGTTCTAAGACTCTGTTCTCAGGTTCTGCCTAACAGTTAGTTTAGGATTCTCAGATTCTGTGTTTCAAGAACTCCAGAGGCTGGGATGCAAAGGTTTTCACGTCTCTGATTCTCTGATCAAATGTGTTGTTTTTCGGCTGAGGTGGCTCATGCCTGTACTCCTAGCACTTTGGAAGGCTAAGGCTAGAGGATCGCTTGAGGCCGGGATTTTGAGACCAGCCTGGGCAAAACAGCAAGGTACAGTCTCTGCAGTCTTGCTTTGTGGCCAGGCTAGAGTGCAGTGGCACTATCTCAGCTCACTGCAACCTCCACCTCCTGGGTTGAAGCAATTCCCCTGCCTCAGCCTCCTGAGTAGCTGAGACTATAAGCGTGTGCCACCACGCCTGGCTAACTTTTTGTATTTTAGTAGAGACGGGGTTTCACTGTGTTGGCCAGGCTAGTCTTGAACCCCTGACCTCGTGATCCACCTGCCTCAGCCTCCCAAAGTGCTGGGCTTACAGGCATGAGCCACAACAGCTCTAA
The DNA here is from genome assembly GCF_049354715.1 of Callithrix jacchus. Classification (NCBI taxonomy): domain Eukaryota; kingdom Metazoa; phylum Chordata; class Mammalia; order Primates; family Cebidae; genus Callithrix; species Callithrix jacchus. The sequence goes on from NC_133523.1 coordinate 39,414,347, forward strand.
TTAAAAAAAAAAGTTCTCTTCAATTCGATGAGTTTGAGGATCCAGACTTCTTTTCGATGGTTCTAGCCTCTTGAGCAGCATTGATTGACTTCTGTGGCTGGAAGTAGGGCTGGCATTGAGACAGCAAAACCACTGGAGCCAGGCAGGGCGTGCATGGCTGGGCCATTCTGCTCAGCAGTGCCTGTACAGGTCCGGTAATTAACCACATTTATTACCAGCCCTGCTTATATGTGAAGATCTTTGTCAGTCAGGCATGATGGCACGTGCCTGTGGTCCCAGCTACTGGAGAGGCTGAGGCAGGAGGATCACTTGAGTCCAGGAGGTCAAGGCTGCAGTGAGCCACTACACTTCAGCCTGGGCAACAGAGGGAGACCCTGCCTCAAAAAAAAAAAAAAAAAAAAAATCGGCTGAGCGCAGTGGCTCATGGCTGTAATTCCAGCACTTTGGGAGGCCAAGGCAAGAGGATCACAAGGTCAGGAGTTCGAGACCAGCCTGGCCAATATGGTGAAACCCTGTCCCTACTAAAAATACAAAAGTTAGCCTGCCGTGGTGGCACACACCTGTAATCCCAGCTACTTGGGAGGCTAAGGCAGGAGAATTGCTTGAACCTGGGAGGCAGAGGTTGCAGTGAGCCGAGATTGCACCATTGCACTCCAGCCTAAGTGACAGAGTGAGACTCTGTCTCAAAAAATATATATATATATCTGATGCCATATTTCGGTGAGTCTTTGGGCCTGGGAGCTGCAGTTCTGTGACTAACTTTCTCATACTCTAAGGTTTGAAGTGTTCAGATACACTGAACCTTTACCAAGTGTCTCTGTACAGGCAGCCTTTGTGTCTATGGCATATGGACAGAACTCAGAATTTCACAAAGGGAAAAGGTAGATGGAAAGAGTGAAATGGGGAGGGGACAGCCCCCCTAAGCCCACTGTGACCCCCCTCCCTCCCTCCACAGCACTTCCCACTCCCAAAATGCAAAGTCCCAGGTACCTTAACATCTGTGACACATTCATCCTCCAAACACCGCAGGGTGCCGGGGGACAGAAGGGGCCCCAGCTCCCCATTCTCCAGGGCGGCTATGTCCACCAGCCCTAGGACTTCCCTGGGGGTGGGGGTGAGAGACAAGGAGGTCTGTGAGAAGTGGGGCTGGGCAGTCGGACTCTTCCCCATGCCCTCCTACCCACTGCTTATGACCCTTGGCCACACCCACCCTTCCTCTCTCTAAGTCAGCTCTGCTCATCCCTCAAAGGAAGTCTTTGGAATTGTTGCTCCCCCGGCTCGAGCTCTCTGAGTCAGCTCCCTGATGGATGGTGTCTGGGCATGATATTTAGGGGTCAAGTCCAAGCTTGAAGATCTGACACGCAAGGCTCCGCCCATGATCGGTTTCACCAGGCAGAAGCTCCCTTGCACCTCTGCTCCAAGGCCCTGCTGCCTTACCTGGCCTTGGAGGCTTCCCCAGTCCAGCCCTCACTCTCTGCCTTCTACTCCCTTACATGCCTGGAGCTATGTGATATCATTAGTAACCACCCCCACACACCCCAGACTTGGGCTCATGGCATCCTCTCAATTATAAACACCATCTCTCTACAAATTGGACCAAACTCAGTTCCCACCACTTCAGGAAGCTTTCCGGACTCCCTGTCCTGCCTCCATCCCTTACAGATAACCTGAGAGTGTGATCGACATACATTCCCAAATGGGAGCTATGTGGTTGATGGAAGTATCTGCTGCCTTCCCAGTCTTCTGGTGACAGCATACTGATTTTGTTGTGGGAACCACCCACCCCCTTCACTGTCCAACGTGTAGCTTGGATGTGGCTAACTCCCTTTTCTTGGGGTAGACAGGTGACCTGGGGGTAGCTAATCTCCATATTCCATCCTCCAGCCACAAGAATGGGTGTTTTAGGACAAAAAGGCTCAACAGTAATCAGATTCCAGGGCTGGGACGGACCATGGTCCTGAGGTTCTAGTCTCAACCTTTAAAGAATTTAAGGGGCAAACAGCACTGAAGTCCTAAAACTGGGCCTAAAGTTCTAAAACATGGTGGCTGTAATCCCAGCACTTTGGGAGGCGAAGGTGGCTGGATCACTTGAGATTAGGAGTTTGAGACCAGCGTGGCCAACATGGTAAAACCCCGCCTCTGCTAAAAATACAAAAAATCAGGTCAGTGTGGTGGATCACACATATAATCCCAGCACTTTGGGAGGCTGAGACAGACTGGATCACCTGAGGTTAGGAGTTCAAGACCAGCCTGACTGATATGGTGAAACTCCATCTCTACTAAAAATACAAAGATTAGCCGGGCATAGTGGCGGGCACCTGTAATCCCAGCTACTCGGGAGGCTGAGGCAGGAGAATTGCTTGAACGTGGGAGGTGGAGGCTGCAGTGAGCAGATATCATAGCACCGCACTCCAGCCTGGGCGACAGAGCAAGACTCCGTATCAAAATAAATAAAAAGTCCTAAAACTGGAAGGATCAACAGCGTCGAGGTTCTAAGACCGAAAGAGGGAATGAGGTGAAGGCTTAGGATTCCAGAGTTCATTGGTACTAAGCTTCTGTGGTGGAGTCGTAAATTCTAAAGTTTTAAGACTGGAAGCGTCAACAGCACTAATCCCCTAGGCTCTAAAGAGAGCAGTGCTGGATTCTGGAATTCTAAGCGGCATCATGTTAAGGTTAAGGGTCAGTGGGGCTGTGGTTCTAAGAAGGAATGGTCAACGGTGCTAAAACTCGGACTGGAAGGTTGAACACTGAAATAGTGTAAGTGTCACGATGCCAAGATCTGGCGGGTCCACGGTGCTGAGCTACTAGAGCTGAAATTGTCGATGCTGCTAACACTGCGTAATTGGAAGTCAGCGGTGCCCGTAGGTTCTAGGTCTGAAAGGGTGGGAGTGCCAGGATTCTAAGACTGGAAGCATCAGTGTTACTTAGTTGCTAGGAGTGTAACTGCCCATGATGCTAAGGTCGTAGGTCTAGAAGAATGAATGGTGCTGAGATTTTAGGAGCCAACGTTCTAGGACTAGAGGAATCCACAGTGCTAAGATTCCGGGACTGGAAGGGTGGACAGTGAGACCATCCAGAGTGTAAGTGTTGACAGAGCACTGAGGTTCTCGGACCACAGTGGTGCCGGACTCTTCCAGGACTGGGAGGATCCATGGTGCTAAGGTGCTGGAACCGAGATCCCGGGTAGCAGTAAGATTCTAGGACTGTCACTGTCAGCGGTGCTGACGACTGGACGGGTCGATGGTGTTAAGGTACTGGTGGGTCAGCTGTCCCAAGGTCCTTAGGGTCTGAAGAGGCCAGCGCTACGGGGTGGGGCTGGGGGTTCCACGCGATCTTGGGCAACAGAGTCCAGCTCACCTGGGGTATACCTGGTTGTGCCAATGCAGCAGCGCGTAGCGGTCGGCCAGCGGCAGCCTCCGCCGGGCGGAGGCCCCCAGCCACTCGGCCAGGGCCCCGTGGTAGCCGCGCAGGTAGACGCTGAAGGCTCCCAGGCCCGCGGGGTAGGCGGGCGCCAGGCGGCCCCGCACCACAGCCATATCCTCCAGCAGCCGCGCCCGCAGCGCCTCCAGCTGCCCGGCCAGGCCCCCGGGCGCCCCGGGCGCCGCCGCCTCCAGGCGCTCCCGGGCCGCCCGCGCCACGGCCTCGGCCCAGCGGGCGCGCAGCTTGCGAGCCGCCTCGGGCCCCCGACGCCCATCGGCCGCCTCCTCCTGCACCAGCACCTGGCCCAGCTGCGCCACCGCGCCCGCCCCGGCGCCCGCGCCCGGCCCGGGGCCCGCCAGCGTCTCGCGCACCAGCGCCCACAACTCGCGCTGCAGGGCCTCGTACAGCAGCGCGACGTCCCGTGCCCGGCGGCCCCCGCCAGGGCCCTCGGCCTTAGGAGGCCGCGGTGCGCCGCCCCCCGACGATGCCAGCTCTTCGGCCTCCAGCTCCAGGATGTGCTCGTCGGCGCGCGCGAGCTCGCGCTGCTGGATCAGGCTCAGAATCTCCAGCACTGCGGGGAGCGGAGGGGAGACGGGAGGTCAGCGATGGGGTGGGGGTGGGGGGAATGCCGGACGCGGGGGTGAAGGTAGGGGTGCTTAGGAAGGGAAAGGAGATGAGGGAAGAGGGTTACAGAAGGCAGGAATGTGTGGGAGCAGAAAACAGCCTGGAGAAGAGTGAGAAAGAAGGGTGTTGGGTGAAGGCTGTAGAGGAAGGGATAGGGTGAGGGGCTCACGCCTGTAATCCCAGCACTGTCAGTGGCCGAGGCCAGCGGATCATTTGAGGTCAGGAGTTCAAGACCAGCCTGGCCAACATGGCAAAACCCTATGTCTATTAAAAATACAAAAATTAGCCAGGCGTGGTGACGGGCACCTGTAGCCCCCGCTACTCGGGAGGCTGAGGCAGGAGAATCTCTCTAACCCGGGAGGAGGAGGTTGCAGTGAGCCCAGATCGCGCCACTGCACTCCAGCCTGGGTATCATATTGAGTGAGACTCCATCTCAAAAATAAATTTAAAAAAAACTTAAAAGAGAGAGAAAAGAAAAATGCATTTATCTGAGGAAAGTATTTGGGGAGGTTAGGGGGCAGAGAAATGGGAGGAGGGGTAAGAGGAGGTGGGAGGGTCGAGAGAGGAGCCAGGTAAGGGGGACAGGGATGGACGCAGCCAGTGGGAGCAGGAAGGGCAGGGTGGGGGGGGGGTTGGAGATTGGGAGAGGATATGGGACAATTGATGGGGTCTTTTTGGGGTGGGGATGGCTGTGGGGTGTTCAGGCCCTCTGATGAGTTCAGACTGCCTCGAGAAAGGGGAGTTGTGGGGCTGGGAGGCCTCTGAGGCTGAAGGAGGGTCCCGACAGCCCAGGGTTACCCTCAACACCTCCACCCCCTCCACTTCCTCCCTGGCAGAGAAACTATTTCCTGGCCAGCGCTATTTCTGCCCATCCGTTTCCAGAAGGCGGGGCTCTATTCACCCCCTCCTCACCTCCCTCCAGTGCCCTCCCAGTCCCCTGGGAGCTGCGGCCGAAATAGCCTCCGGCCAGAACCTGGAGGGCATCGGAGGACAGAACAGTCGCTCCTGAGGTCCCCAGCCCTGGAGCAGCTCAGGCCTCAGGGCTAAGAGCAGGGTGCAGGCTCGGGGAGCAGAGATAAAGGCAGGGTTGGGGATGGCGGTGAATGAAGATGGGGACTGGGACAGGGATGAGGATGGGGCTGGAGGTGAGGATGGAGTGAAGGTGGGGGTTGGGATGCGGGAGTTGAGGGTTAGTGTGAGGTGGGATGGGAGTCTGGACAGAAATGGGGAAGGAGGCAAGATGGCAGTGGGGTCTGGGTAGGGGTGGGGTTGGAGAGGTGGGGGAGGGGAGTGTAGGTGAAAGCTAGGATGGAAAGGACATCAAGATTGATGTGAGTTTCAAGATGAATTGTGGAAGTGAGTTAGGCTTGAGAAAAGGGATGTGGATGGAATTGAAGACACAGGTTGGGGATAGAGGTTTAGGGTTGGGACTCAGGATAGGGGTGAAGATAGATTAGGGATGAAGAGGAGGTTGGCTCTGGAGTTGGAGTTGAAATGGGGGCCGGGCTCAGTGGCTCATGCCTGTAGTTCAAGCACGTTGGGAGGCTGAGGCAGGTGGATCACAAGGTCAGGAGTTCAAGACCAGCCTGTTCAAAATGGTGAAACCCTGTCTCTACTAAAAACATAAAAATGATCTGGGCGTGGTGGCAGGAACCTGTAATCCCAGCTACTTGGGAGGCTGAGGCAGGAGAATTGTTTGAACTCAGGTGGCAAAGATTGCAGTGAGCTGAGATGGAGCCACTGCACTCCAGCCTGAGTGACAGAGTGAGACACCATCTGAAAAGAAAGAAACTGGGGCTGAGAAAGGACTAGGTATTTGAATAGGGCTGAATAAGGAGGTTGCTGGCCAGGCGTGTTGGCTCACACCTATAATCCCAGCACTTTGGGAGGTCAAGGTGGGTGAATCACCCGAGGTCAGGAGCTTGCGACCAGCCTGGCCAACATGGCAAAACCCCGTCTCTACTATAAATACAGAAACAAAAGCAAAAAAAAATATTATTAGCTGGGTGTGGTGGTGCATGTCTATAGTTCCAGATACTCGGAAGGCTGAGATAGGAGAATCGCTTGAACCCGGGAAGCAGAGGTTGCAGTGAGCCGAGATTGCACCATTGACTCCAGCCTGGGTGACAGAGTGAGGCTCCATCTCAAAAGAAAAATAAAAAGGAGGTCGCCAGAGGGAAATGGGTGAGAGGGGCCTGAGGTTAGGGGTTAAAAGGAGACCAAAAGAGTGAAAAAGGGTTGAAGGTGGACATGGGGAAGAATGGGACAGGAAACGAGACTGGGCCAGTCGGGGGTTGCCGTGGTGTCGGACATAGACAATGACATTAACTGTGGCTCACACCTGTAATTCCAGCACATTGGGAAGCTGAGGCAGGAGGATCGCTTGAGGCCAGGAGTTCAAGACCAACCTGAGCAACACAGCGAGACCCCATCTCTCTAAAAAATGTAAAAATTAGCTAGATGTGGTGGTGTGTGCCTGTAGTCCCAACTACTCAGGAGGCCAAGGTAGGAGGATTGCTTGAGCCCAGGAGGTCAGGGCCGCAGACTGCCATGATTGCACCCCTGCAGGCTAGCCTCCAGCCTGGGAGATAGAGTGAGACCCTGTCTCCAAAAACAGATGGGATTTGAAGAAAAGAGTGAGCTGTAGGAGAAGGTTTTGGGTGTGTCTTAGATAGAGATTGATGGTGGGGTTGGAACACGTGTGGGGTGAGAACATAAAAGGCATTACTAAGGAAGAGACTGGGGCTTGGAGTAGGAATGGGGGCTGAGGATGAAGACCGGGTGGTGTTAGGGATTGAATTATGTCCCCCCCAGAAAAAAAATTATGTGAAGGCTTCACCCCGATACATCGGAATGTCAACTGATTTTGAAATAGGGTCTTTACCGAGGCAATTAAATTAAGATGAATTCACAGGTAGACTCTAATCCGAGTATGAATGGTGTCCTCATAAAAAGAAATTGGGCCAGGTGTGGTGGCTCATGCCTACAATGAGCCAAGGAGGCCAAGGAGGGAGGATCACGAGGTCAGGAGATCGAGACCATCCTGGCCAACATGGTGAAACCTGGTACCTACTAAAAATACAAAAATTAGCCAGGCATGGTGGCATGTGCCTGTGATCCCAGCTACTAGGGAGGCTGAGGCATGAGAATCACTTGAACCCAAGAGGGAGAGGTTGCAGTGAGCCTAGTTTGAGCCACTGCACTCCAGCCTGGTGACAGAGTGAGACTCTGTCTCAAAAAAAAAAAAAAAAAGAAAGAAAAAGAAATTGATCAGGTACTGTGGCTTACACCTGTCATCCCAGTGCTTTGGGAGGATGAAGCAGGCAGGTCACTTGAGGTCAGGAGTTTGAGGCCAGCCTGGTTAACATGGTGAAACCCTGTCTCTAAAAAAAAATACAAATTAGCTAGACATGATGGCAGGTGTCTGTAATCCCAGCTACTCGTGAGGCCGAGGTGGGAGAATTGCTTAAACTGGAGAGGCCGTTTTCAGTAAGCCGAGATTGTGCCATTGCACTCCAGCCTGGGCAACAAAGTGAGACTCTGTCTCAAAAAAATAAAAATAAAAATAAAATAAAATAAATAAATAGATTGGGGATAGAGAGGGAAGGGGGAAAGACGGGACCAAAATCAGGGGTTCTTGTGGCATTAGATGTAGGAGTGGGGCTGCAGACGGCAGGTGGAGGCGGCAGAGATTGAGGGTGAGCATGTATGATCAGGTGGTGCTCAAGAGGAAGGCTGATGACAGGGGTTAGGACGGAAGTGGTAGTGGGCTGGAGCCATCATGGAGCTGGGAGATGCGCGTTAGCCGTGTGACTTGGGGGTTGGAGTCACAGGTGGCGGCTGGGATGGGGTAAGTATGAAGCCTGAGACGACCAGGGCTGGGGAAGGACATGGGCACTGGGATTCTCCCAGGACTGGGTGAGGGCCCAGACTCACCTGACAATGGCTCCTTCATCTTTGGGGGCTCCGGGATCTTCGGTGGGGGCTCTGGATCTGCCTCGCCTGCAGGCACCACCCTCTCAGCCAGGGACGCACGCTGGGGCTTGGACCCACGCCCCAGTCTCAAGAAGGCCAGTCTCCGGGCGGCCTCCCCTGCTGCCTCCTCATCGCCATGGGCTCGGATCCCCTGCAGCCGGGCCAGGAGGCCAAAATCTGCCGAGCTCCTGCGTAACCCTGGTACTAGCACGCGGCCCAAGAAAGAGCGGGGCTGCGCATCTCCAGGGCTGCCTGCCCGTCGGCCTGCGGCCCAGCCCAGCCGGAAGGGGGACAGGCCTGCCAGCTTCTCCAGGGTGGCACGGCGGCGGCAAGATGCTCCACTGGGGAGAGACCCCGGCTCCCCGGCCTCCTCTTCCTCCAGCCCTGAAACTTCTTCAAAGGGGTTCCGAGAGGACCTCAGGGGCAGGGTTCCCGCCCGGGGCAACTTAGGGTCTGACACTCCTAGATTCTTCAGGATAGGCATTTTGACAGGTGGGGACCTGGGGAAGAAAATGATGACCATGGGCGATGTTGATGGCAATGGCGGCGTGGATGATGGTGCTTGTGTGTGCCGAGCACTTTGGGGTTAGCGTATCAGACACTTGACTGAACACTTAATAACCCTTGATCTGCACAAGCCTATGAGGTGGGGACATTTTTGGTTGTTTTTTTTTTTTTTTTTTGAGACGCAGTTTTGCTCTTGTTGCCCAGGCTAGAGTGCAATGATGTGATCTCAGCTCACTGTAACCTCTGCCTCCCAGTTCAAGCAATTCTCCTGCCTCAGCCTCTCCAGTAGCTGGGATTACAGGCACGCACCACCACACCTGGCTAATTTTGTATTTTTAGTAGAGACAGGGTTTCACCATGTTGGTCAGGCTGGTCTTAAACTTCCGACTTCAGGTGATCTACCCGCCTCAGCCTCCCAAAGTGCTGGAATTACAGGCATGAGCCACCATGCCCAGCCTGTTGTTTTCATTTGAGACAGGGTCTCACTCTGTTGCCCAGGCTGGAGTGCAGTGGTGTGATCATAGCTCACTGCAGCCTCTACCTCCTGGGCTCAAGCAATCATCTCAGCCTCCTGATTAGCGGGATTACAGGCGCATGACACTACACCTGGCTAATTTTTAATATTTTTAGTAGAGACAGAGGTCTTGCTATGTTGCCCAGGCTGATCTCCAACTCCTGGACTCAAGTGATCTGCCTGTCTCAGCCTCCCAAAGTGCTGGGATTACAGATATGAGCCACGGTGCCCGGCCATGGTGGAGATTTTCATTGTCCTCATTTTGATGAGGAAATCAAGGCTCAGAAAGGCGAAGGCACAGTGATTCAGGAACAAAGTCAGGATTTGCACCCAGACCTGTCTGATTCCAGTGCCTGGGTGCCTCCCCTGCGCATTCAGAACCTTTCCCTACCCTAACCCTGCCCTGTCTCTAAAGAGCAATGTTCATGATGTGGAATATTCTTTTTTTTTAAAATGGAGTCTCACTCTATCACCCAGGCTGGAGTGCCGTGGCAAGATCTTGGCTCACTGCAACCTCTGCCTCCCAGGTTCAAGCAATTCTCCTGCCTCAGCCTCCGGAGTAGCTAGGACTACAGGTGTGCACCACCACACTTGGCTAAGTTTTGTATTTTTAGTAGAGACCAGGTCTCACCATGTTGGCCAGACTGGTTTTGAACTCCTGACCTCGGGTGATCCTCCCAAAGTGCTGGGATTTCAAGCATAAGCCACCACGCTCTGGCAGCTGCACACCTCACTGGTGCTGTCCCATAGCCTCCTCCTTACCCCAGGAGCCACCAGGTTTCAGCATCTCGGTAGACACCTGTTCTCCCTGCTCCAGTCAGGACTTTAGGACTCAGTGTCATTTCAGGGCACCCATGCCCCCTCCTCCAGGAAGTCCTCCCTGACCCTCAGGCTCCCACAGCCCCTGGGTTCCCACACCTCACCCCTGCTTGCTCTGGGTCATCCCTGTCTAGGGAGAGATCTGTGTCCCTCACTGGGCTACAAACCCCAGGAGGACAGGAGTGGTGCTGTCTCAGTCACCGCTATGTCCCAGCTCCCAGCACAGGTCAGACATTCAGGGAATGGGTGCTAAACAGGAAATGAAGGAAGGAAAGAGGCAAGACCGTTCCTTGGGTGGGGAGGAGGAGGGTGAGTCAAGCTGGAACGGGTCACAAGGGAGTAGGCCACATAGGGCTTTAAACTCCTTGATAAGGGACAGGCTTCCTCCGGAGGGCACTGCAGAGCCACAGATGGGTGCTTTTTAAAGCAATGAAATACTTCAAACATTCAGAAAAGTACAGAACACAAGCTTAGTAAACACCTCTGTGCCTACGATCCTAGCCACATCTCATGCAACCATTTGCTCTTTCCGTTCCGGTTTTTATTGTTGCTTTTGTCTGTAGAGATAGGGTCTTGCTGTCAACCAGGCTGGAGTGCAGTGGTGTGATCGCGGCTCGCTGCAGCCTCGAACTCCTGGGCTCAAGCGATTCTGCCCCCTCAGCCTCCCAAGCAAGAGGGACACCCTGCTAATTTTATTTTTAAATTTTTTGTTATAGATGGTGCTATGATGCTATATTGCCCAGGCTGGTCTGGAACTCCTCCTGCTCCTGGCCTCAAGCAATCCTCCCTCCTCCGTCTCCTGAAGTGCTAGAATTATAGGCGTGAACCACCGCACACTGGCCTGATTTTTGTTTTAAAGAAAAAGCTGGGTGCGGTGGCTCATGCCTGTAATCCCAGCACTTTGGGAGGCTGAGGCAGGCAGATCACCTGAGGTCGGGAGTTTAAGACCAGGCTGGGAAACATGGGGAAACCCTGTCTCTACTAAAAACACAACAATTAGCTGGGTGTGGTGGTGTGCGCCTGTAGTCCTAGCTACTTGGGAGGCTGAGGTGGGAGAATCGCTTGAACCCAGGAGGTGGAGGCTGTAGTGAGCCGAGATTGCACCACCACACACCAGCCTGGGCAACAGAGCGAAACTCCATCTCAAAAAAAAAAAAAAGAATGAATTACAAATGCATGCCGCCTCCCGCCACCTCTCCTGGTCCCACCCACTCTGGCCCTCTCTTAAGGAATCCAGCATCCAGAATGTGCTGTCTACCCGTCCAAGTAGACTTTTATCCCATTCTCCACAGACTTGTGTCCAGAAATAATACACTGGTTTACGTGGTTTCAAACTCTCTATAAATGGTGTCATACTATATGTGTCTTGCAACTTGCTTTAGAAATTTTTTTTTGGCCGGGCGAAGTGGCTCACGCCTGTAACCCCAGCACTTTGGGAGGCTGAGGCAGGTGGATCACAAGGTCAGGACATCGAGACTATCCTGGCCAACATGATGAAACCCCATCTTTACTGAAAATATACAAAAAATTAGCCGGGCACGGTGGCATCCCTCTGTAGTCCCAGCTACTCGGGAGGCTGAGGCAGGGGAATGGCTTGAACCCGGGAGGCGGAGGTTGCAGTGAGCCAAGATCACGCCACTGCACTCCAGCCTGGTGACAGAGCAGGACTCTGTCTTAAATACATACATATTTTTGCTCTCATTATGAAGTTGGGAGATTTATTTGTCCATGGCTAGCCATATAGCTCCAGTTCATTTAAGTGCCATGTTGGACTAGCACAGCATTGCATAAAGGGTCAGATGTTCACTCTTCTCCTACGGCTGGACCCGTAGTTTGTCACCAGCACAGGGGTTCTGAGCAGGTCGAGACAGGGTCAGGATTCTGCAGACATGTGAGGGTAGATAGGAGGCTTGGGAAGAGGGTGGTGGGAAAAAGGTCTGGGTTCCCTGGCTGCGGGTAAGAGCACTGCTTTTTTTTCTTTTTCTTTTTCTTTTTTTTTTTTTTTTTGAGATGGAGTCTCACTCTGTAGGCCAGGCTGGAGTGCACTGGCACAAACTTCGCTCACTGCAACCTCCACCTCCCGGGTCCAGGTTCAAGCCATTCCCCTGCCTCAGCCTCCCGAGTAGCTGGGATTACGGGTACGCCCAGCTAATTTTTGTATTTTTAGTAGAGACAGGGTTTCACCGTGTTGGCCAGGCTGGTTTTGAACACCTGACCTCGTGATCTGTCCATGTCAGCTTCCCAAAGTGCTGGGATTACAGGTGTGAGCTACCGCGCTGTGCCAAGACCACCCCTTTCCATGGGAGACCCCATTTCAACCCCTGAGCTGCTGCTTCTAGACCCTCCTGTTCCTAGAAACAGGAGGCTGTAACCATGACAACCCCTTGCTGGAGCCCCCATGGCTGTGTGTGCAGTAGACACCCCCCCGCACACACATTTTTGCACACTCATATTCTCTTTTATGTTTTAGACAGTCTCGCTCTGTTGCCCAGGTTGGAGTGCACTGGCTCAGTCTCGGCTCACTGCAACCTCCGCCTCCCAAGCTCAAGCAATCCTCCTACCTCAGTTTCCCAAGTAGCTGGGATTACAGGTGCAAGTCACCACACCCAGCTAATTTTTGTATTTTTAGAAGAGACAAGGTTTCATCGTGTTGCCTAGACTGGTCTCCAACTCGTGAGCTGAATCGATCCACCAGCTTCAGCCTCCCAAAGTGCTGGGATTACGGGCATGAGCCACAGTGCCCGGCCTCGATTTCTCTTTCATCCTCCAAACTGGCATCCACAAACCTCATCCCAAAATGGCTCCATCATCTCCCCCTCCACCCCAAAACATTCTCCATCTCCCTTTCACAATTTCAGGTTCTAATTTCCCTCCAGTGGAAGTCAACCTTGCCCAGACAACATCTGCCATTCATTCCCCCACCTGGCTTCAATATTGCCTCCGCGCTGGATCCGACATCCCCAAACCCAGCTGCGACATTTACCCAAAACTGGCTCCGACGTCTTTCCCCTTCCTGGCTCCAGCACCCCCCTCTGCAAAGTGGCGCTGACATCCTGCCCCTCCAACCCTCCGTCTGCCTCCCAGTGCCCAGCCCCTGACTCACTTCCGAGGCATCCCTCAAGCCCCCAGCCTCTCAGGCCCGCAGGATGTCTTGGCCACCAGAGCTTCCCTCTTTGGGCCCCTCCTCCCCTTCCTCGCTGCCAGCCTTTTCCCTAGAGTCACTAACCCTCTGTAGTGGCCCTGACCTCATCGGTTTGCAGAATCTATCACCTCCAGTGCTCAGCATCTACGTTAAAGAACTGTCTTTCTGCACGGCATGTCCCCAGCCCAACCCCAAATGCACCCCCAATATAGTCCTTGCCCCCAAACACAATCCTGTCATCAGCCCAGCCCACTGCAAGCTCATCCACATCTCCAATTCCAACCTGGTTTCTCCTGCTCCATCTCAGTCCCCACCTGGTTCCCATCTCCCATCTCCAGGCCCCCATCTTTTGGGATGGAGCAAACACTTGATCCTTCCTGGCCTCAGTCTTCCTGCCCGGAATTGCAGGACATTCGACCCAATGCCATCACCTCTCTTCTCCCTTGGTGGCACCAAGGTCTCCAATGCTCCCTTGCACCCTGTCTGGGCCTGTGAGTCCCCAAATTCTCCCCTGCACCTTCCTCCCGTTCTCATTGCCTTTCTGCCTTCTCGCCGGCACTCCCCGGGGATCAGGCCCCAGATTCTCTCTCTGCCCCCAGCCTCTGCTGTGTTCAAGGCACAGGTTCTCATCAGCTCTGGTCCAGTGCAGCTCAGGGCACCTGTTTTCCCAGAGGGGCTCCGGGTGGGAGGGGGACCCCTGCCCCCTGTCCCCAGCACACTCACCTCTGTCCTCATGCCCGTCCTTCTCTTCCTGCTGCTGTCCTGTCCCCAGGCTACTTCAGCCAGGACTGCTGAGAGCTTGGATCTGAGGAGGGGGGGCTCGGAGGAGGACAATTTCCTGTCAGGAAACCCCTCCCTCCCTGGGGCCAGGGGTGGGAAGGACTCATTATCTGTCTGCCCTTTTAGGCCAGGCTGCGGTTGGACTGGGAAGGCCGAGGCCCACAGCCAGGCCCCCACCCTCACTCCCGCTCCAGGCCAGAATCCGCCACCTGCCTGCTCTTCACGCCTCCCAAGGTGACAACACCATCCTGGGCATCCCGGGAAGACAGTCCACGCTGGACACCAGCCCAGAGCTGCTCTCCAGCACTGGGAGGCCTTGAGGCCTTCGAATGAGAACTGGGGAATGGGCGGTGGCTCACACCTGTAATCCCAACACCTTGCGAGGCCAAGGCAGGTAGATCACAAGGTCAGGGGTTCGAGACTGAAGAACCAACATCGTGAAACCCTGCCTCTACAAAAAACACAGGCCAGGTGCAGTGGCTCATGCCTGTAAGCCCAGCACTTTGGGAGGCTGAGGCGGGCAGATCACAAGGTCAGGAATTTGAGACCAGCCTCACCAACATGGTGAAACCCCATCTCTATGAAAAAATACAAAAATTAGCCAGGCGTGGTGGCTTGCGCCTGTAATTCCAGCTACTCAGGAGGCTGAGGCAGAAGAATCGCTTGAACCCAGGAGGCAGAGGTTGCATTGAGCTGAGATAGCACCGCTGCACTCCAGCCTGGGCGACAGAGTGAGACTCTGTCTCAAAACAAACCAGAAAACAAAAATTAGCCAGGCATGGTGGCATGTGCCTATAATTCTTGCTACTCGGGAGGCTGAGACAGAAGAATTGCTTGAACCCAGGAGGCAGAGGTTGCGGTGAGTCAAGATCACACCACTGCACTCCAGCCTGGGTGACAGAGCTAGACTCTGTCTCAAAGAAATACACAAGCCTGACCAACATGGTAAAAACCCTGTCGCTACTAAAAATACAAAAATTAGCCGGGCATGGTGGTGTGTGCCTGTAGTCCCAGCTACTTGGGAGGCTGAGGCAAAAGAATCACTTGAACCCAGGAGGCGGAGGTTGCAGTGAGCCAAGATCATGCCACTGCACTCCAGCCTGGGCAACTGAGCAAGACTCTGTCTCAAAAAAGAAAAAGAAAAGAGTGAGAACTGGGGGGCAGGCCTGCATCTCTCTAGAGTTCCCTGCTATGGGCTGAAGACCAGGAGGAGGAAAGTTTTGGCTGGGGACGGGGACCTACAGAGAGAGGTGCTGGACATGACTTTGGAACTGTGGTTCTCTTTGCTCGGAAGCCCCGCCCCCTAGGTCTCTCCTTTTCATTCCAGTTCCAGCTCCACAGTCTCTTCCTCTGTTCTCCACTGTCCCGTCTCGCAGAGGCGTCACTCTGATTTGTCAATTTCTTTTGCTTTTTTTCTTTTTCCAGAGACAGGGTCTTGCTCTGTCACCCAGGCTGGAGTGCAGTGGCGTACTGATAGCTTACTGCAGCCTGGATCTCCCAGGCTCAGGCGATCCTCCCACCTCAGCCTCCTGAGTAGCTGGGACTACAGGTATGTGCCACCAAGCCAGCTCATTTTTGTATTATTATTATTATTATTTTGTAGAGATGGGAGTCTTGCTAGGTTCCTTAGGATGGTCTTGATCTCCTGGCCTCAAGCTATCCTCTTGCCTCACCTTCCCAAAGTGCTGGGATTACAGGTGTGAGCCACGGTGCCCAGCCTGTCAATTTCTATATCACACCTTCCACAAATCTGAAATTACCAGATGCAGCCACTGGCTTCCTTGCGGATCAACTCAGCAAAGCTGACTTTGTTGATTCTGTTCATCTTTATAAGCCTAACTTCATGCCTGGCCCTCGGTAGTCAAGATTTAAATGGATTTAAGTGAATGCATCGGTGAGGACAGACTGAAGCTGAGGGTTGGAGGTGGGTTTGTGGATGGACTTCCTGCTAGAGTTGGAGATGCCAAGTGAAGTGAGGGCTGGGGCTGGAGCTGGTGCTGGGTGTGGCTGGGTGTGGGAATCAGGTTTTTTTTTGAGAGTCTCACTCTGTTGCCCAGGCTGGAGTGCAGTAGTGTGATCTCAGCTTACTGCAACCTCCGCCTTCTGGGTTCAACTGATTCTTCCTGCCTCAGGCTCCCGAGTAGCTGTGATTACAGGCGCCTGCCACCGCACCTGGTTAATTTTTGTATTTTTAGTGGAGATGGGCTTTCACCATCTTGGCCAGGCTGGTCTTGAACTCCTGACTTCGTGATCTGCTTACCTTGGCTTCCCAGAGTGCTGAGATTACAGGTGTGAGCCACCGTGTCCAGCCTTCACCCCGCCTTTTTAAAAATTATTTTTATTATTTTAATTTAGAGACAGGGTCTCACTATGTTGCCCGGGCTGGTCTCAAACTCCTGAGCTCAAGTAATACTCCTGGTCTGGCCTCCCAAAGTGCTGGGATTACAGGTGTGAGCCACCGCACCTGGATCCTTAAAAAAATTTTTTTTAATTGATATACAATTCACGTACATAAAATTCACCCTTTTCAAGGAGAGTCCGGTAGGTTTTAGTATATTTACAAGGCTACAGCAAGTGTCACCACTATCTAATTCCAGAATATTCTCAACACCCCAAAAAGAAACCTGGTACCCATTGGCAGTGACTTATTCTTCCGCCCCCAACCCCTGGCGACCATTAATCTACTTTCTGTCTATGGATTTGCCAATTCTAATATTTCATACGAATGGAAGCATACAATAAGTGGTCTTTTGAGTCTGATTTCTTTCGCTAAGCATGCTGTTTTCAAGGTTCGTCCACTTTGCAGCCTCCCCCATTGTAAGCCTCAGTTCCTCCCTGCATCTGGGAAACGGGGTGCGGACGCTGCTGGGGAGGGAGGGCAAGGGTGGACCCTGGAGTGTGTGGGGCGCCTGTAGGGAGGTGATCGGCTGCCCCCGAGTGGTGCATGGAAGAACTGCAGCTCTCAGAGCTAGTGCCGGGAAGGGGTTGCCGGCGCTCAGCCCCTCTGGCCCACCCCCAAGACCCCAACTTTCACCCTGCAGCGTCCCTGGGATCACGGTACTTCTAGAACACTACCCTGGAACTCCTCCCTCCCTGCCACCGTCCCTGAGACTCCTCGGGCCTTATTTGCCAAATAGCAATAATAATGTCGCCACATATAAAGTTTGAATCTGAGTCCCTGTGAAGCACTTTATAGATTCTCACAAGTTCTGGAGTTTGGGTGCGCTTGGATTCAAATCGTAGCCCTGCCACTGATTTTCTGTGTGACCTTCATGGTGTCACGTTTCTCCCTTCCTTGGGCCTCTGTTCCCTCATCTGTAAATGGGATTGATAAGGATGCTCCCTACCTCCTGGGCTGGCAGGAAGTAGGAATGCTCAGAACCTGGCACAAAGGCGGCTCCCATGAGTCTACGTAGCTGATAGTACCAAGCAGTGCTGTGCTGGTGACTGTTTCACCACCAGCTCTCGGCCGGGTACCGGGTCATCCCAGCACTTTGGGAGGCCGAAGTGGGAGGATCGCTGGAGCCTGAGAGTTGGTGATCAGCCTGGGCAACATGACTACAAAAAATTAGCTGGGCGTGGTGGTGCACACCTGTAGTCCCAGCTACTTGGTGAGGCTGAGCTGGGAGGATTGCCTGAACCCGGGATGCCCAGGCTGCAGTGAGCCATAATCGCACCACTCCAGCCTGGGTGATGCAGTGAGACCCCGTCTCAAAAACAAAACAAAACAAAAACACCCCAGCTCTGCAGGTGGGGATGGGGAGCCTTCATCTATAGCATTTGCCAATTTCCACGGTATGAATATTCCCACCATTGCTAATTTCAAGCTACCAAGGTGATGTCACAAGGCATTTTTGCCCCCATTACACGGTAATTTTACTGTGCAGCTACCACAGACGTAAGTAACCTCAGGATCACAGATAATAGCAAATGTAGTAAGGTAATTAGGACATGAGGAGTATGTATTACCTTTAATATAATTTATTTAATTGTATGTTTGCATAATTTAATTTTTAATAATGGCTGTGTTTAACAACCATTTCCAAAATTCCTGCGACATAACCATCAGCTCCATCCAGCCAGATCCAGCGCGCTGCTATTTTAGAAAGGGAAACTGAGGCTCGGGAAAGTGGTCAGTCAGGCACAGGACCCTTCCCAAAACCGTGTGATTCCCAGGCCACCACTATGTAATGCCCGTTTTTCTTTCTTCCCACACTGGTCCACAGAGTATGGGTGGTCCCCACAGGGTGTGTGGACTGCGAGAGGCCCTTGCCCTCTTTGGTCTCAGTCTGCCCGCATTGGGAGTGGCCGTGTCCTGCAGGTGAATACCTGCACAGGTTCCTTCACACCTGCTTCAGCCCTGCCCGTGAGCAACACACGGATCCTCCCTCTCACTTTACAGACTGGGAAAGTGAAGCCCAGAAAGGGCGAGCTTGCCCCGGGTCATACAGGTGGACAGAGAGGGTGCCCACACGCCAGCCAGGGTGTAGAGGAGAGGACATTGCAGCCCCAACCTGAGGGTCTGGAGCTATGTGCGTGGGCGGAGGCGGCCTGACTAGAGAGGTCGCTGAGCCCTCCGCAGTGGCCAAGCCCCGCACAGCATCCCCTTTGCCCACCCCACCCTTAGGCCTCCGAGGGGAGAGCTTCTGCCGTCCCCACCCCCGACTGGGGAGAGAATGAGCGGAGGGGGGCGGGGGAGGGACAATGTGGCAGCGCCTCTGGGGGCTTCTCTGGCTCAGTCCCTTTATCTGTCTCTCTTCACAGATCTCTGCATCTCTGTGTGTCTTTGTCTCTCTCTGTGTGTTTGTGTGTGTGTGGGGGGGGTGTCTCGCTGAGTCTTTGTCCCTCTGCGTCGCTGGGTCTCTCTGCCTCGGTCTCCCCGTTCATCTCCTTGCGCCTCTCTCTCTCTCCGCCCTTTTGCAACCCGTCTCTCTCTCTCTTTGTGTCTCTCTGTCTCTCGATCTCTCTCTCTGCGTCTCTGGCGCTCTGCCCCGGACTCTTTCTCCCCTTTTCTCCTCTGCGGTGCGTCTCTCCTCTCGGGCGAGAACCACCTTCCCGCCGGCGCGCCCAGACCCGCCTCCGCCCCCGGAGCCCCCGGAGCCCGGGACCAGCCCGGGCCTGCGCCTTTAAGGGCCGGCGGCGGGGGGCGGGGTCCCGGCGCCCCGCCCTGCCGCCCCTCCCCCTGACGTCCCTTCCTCCCTCCCCGGCCCCTCCACCGCCTCCCTCCGCCGCCGCCTGGGCCGGCTCCGCGCCCCCTCCGCGGCCCCCGCCCGCCTGCCCGCCCGACGCCCCCATGGCGCCCGGGGTCCCCGCTGCACGGGGCTGCTAGGACCCTCGGCGTCCCCTCCCCTCCCCCGCCCTGCCCCCTCTCCCGGGGCGCGGACCCGGGCGTTCTCGGCGCCCAGCTTTTGAGCTCGCGTCCCCAGGCCGGCGGGGGGGGAGGGGAAGAGAGGGGACCCTGGGACCCCCGCCCCCCCCACCCGGCCGCCCCTGCCCCCCCCGGGACCAGGAGAAGATGTCTTCGCGGACGGCGCTGGCCCCGGGCAACGATCGGAACTCGGACACGGTGAGTGGGGCCCGGCCCCTTGGGAAGCCCTGGCTGGGTTCAGCTGCCAAACCTTTCGCCCCGCGAGCCCCTACCCTGCTTTCCAGGGCTCGACCCAGCTCGTCACCTCCCGACCCCTTCCGGACTTCCAGGCCTCTCGGCCCTCCCCACCTTTTCCAGCCCAGCCCGACCCCTGGGGGCGCCGCTCTCTCGGGACCCCTCTCTTGTCCCCGTGCAGACCGCTTCCGCTCGGGTCTCTTCCCTCCAGGAAGCCCCCTCCCCTGCTTCCAGGAGCCCCTCCCTTCTCTCGCGCCTGCTAAGCCCTTTCCCCTCCAGGCCGTCCGCGTCCGACACCTCGCTCCCTCCCGGATTTGCAGGGCCCCTGACCCCTCAAGGCCCGACGCTGGCTCTCACAACAGGGCCTGGCCCAGTCCTGCCTCTGGTTCCGCCTTCCCTGTCTGGGGCTGGGTGCTGGCTCCCCAGCAGTCCCCCTCCTCTCCTTCCCAATCCTCTGCCCCTCCAGGACCCACCCGTGTGCCTGTGGGCAGCCCCTGGCAGGAAGCTGGCTTCCACCTCTCCTGGGCCCCGGCCCTTTTCTGGCTTCTTCAAGGTCTCTCCCTTCCCAGGCCTGGTCCCCATTTTCCCAACAGCCCTATCCCTAGATCCCAGCACCCCGGGGCCCCCAGATGCCACCTGGACCCTTTCTGGTCTCTTCCCCTCCCGGGAAGCCTTGGCCTCCAACTTCCAGGCCCCCACCTCGCCCAGGCTCCTATTTCTAGGCCCTGGACCAGTCTGACTCCAGGCCTCATCTGCCCTCTATCAACTTCTCAGCTTCAGGCAAGCCCCTTCCCCAACCTCCAACCTCTGGACCCTCAGCTAGGACAAACTCAGTCCCTTTCCGCACAAGCCACCATCCTTTCTCCTGCCCCAGCACCTCCCCCTTCCTTACTGGGGGTCTGGCCTCCAAAAGAAGCCCCCTCCCCAGCTTCAGAGGCCTTCCTCAGCCACAGGGCCTGGCCCCAGATCCTTCTTCCAGAAAACTCCTGCACCTGAAGCCTCTCATCTTGCCCTGGCTGCAAGCCCTCTTCCCTTGGGGTCAGTCTGCTGGAAGCCTTCTCCCCAGATTTCTAGGCCCCTTGACCTCCCGCAAAGCTCAGGCTTTATCCTGCTGAGCTGCTCCTTGCCCAAGTACCCCCTACCCCATACTCCCAGCCGCCCCCCCAGACCCTTCTCTAGTTTCAAGGACTGCTCCCAGAAATCCCCTTCTCTGATTCCTAGGAGCTTCCCCAAGACCCAGGGATTGCTGGTCTCTCACTTCCGCTGCCCCCGTGGCCATGTCACTTTCCACCATCCCCAGGCGCCCCCTGCCCCCACGCTGCTTCCCAGACAGTCCCAGAGAGGCCCCTCCCATCTCCTGTATCTGGTCTCTCATCACCCCCAAAGACCTGCCCACCACCAATCCTAGACTTCTCCCCAGCTGGGATCTTCATCCCTTTCTCCAAATCCTTCTGCCAGCTCCCTGCCCCCCTCCCCCCCATTTCCCTCACCTCCAAAAGACTCCCCCCCCCCCCCCCCCGCCATCAGAGAGATTTATGTCTGCCCCTTCCTCATCTTGCAGATTCCTCCCTCACAGAGACCACTCCCCATCATCACTATAGGAGAACTCCAATTTGGAGTCTGATAAAATGCCACCACCCCCATTCCCCAGTCACTCCAATCTCCAGTGAGGGGCCAGGCACTCCGCAGTTGTGAGCTCCAGTGCCAGCCCGGCCAGCTTGTTTGCCTGTGTCCTCAGACAGCTGGTTCTTCCTTTCTGAGCCTCAGTTTCTTGCCCTGGAAAATAGGGGTGACCGCTTGAGTGCCTCCGAGGCTTACTCGATTCGGGCAAAGCCTGGCACCTAGGAAGCACACCACAAATGCCAGCTGCTATTGTGGCTGTGGGTATGAGTCAGACGGCCCGTGGATTCTCGGCTCAGGGCTGTCGTTAGTTGTGGAGTGAGCCTGCAGATTCGCTCCCAGCTTGGAGCCTCAGTTTCCTTGTCTCTACATCGGGTTGATGATGGCCTCTCCCCATTAGGGATGTTTTGCAGGAGCTGATGATATGATGTGACTGAGGCACACAGAGCCTGGCATGTGTCTCGCTGTCGTGGTTATTAGTATTACTTTAATTGTTCAGATAAACTTGGGTTCACATCCTGTTTCTTGGGACACATCCTGTCCCTCCCTAGCTGTGTGACCTCGGGCAAGTAACCTCACCTCTCTGAGCCTTGCTTGCCTTGTCTGTTAAGTGGAACGCCTGATGACGCCTAGCTGTTCACTGGGTTGTTGAGATGTGTGCCTGGTGCGGATTTGAGGACGGCTAATCCCCTTCTCTTCTCCGACTCTTGTCACTAAGATCTGCCTGTCAGCCCTGGTGGGGCTGCCTCTGGAACGGGAGGGGGCAGCTCCCTCTTTGCTACCTGGTTACCATGGCCACAGCCACGTGGGATCATGCTACCCCACCCCAAATTCCAGGGCCCCCCACCAGAGGGCCAGCCTCCCCAGGTTCCCTAGCAACAGGCCTTGGTGTTGGGGTGCCAGCCGGGTGGAAGGGAGCCAGGCAAGCTGGTGGTATGGGACAATTTTAGCTCCCACCCCCGGCCCCCAGGGGCTTTGTCACCCACTGCCCCAGCTGCCCCTCGAAGGGGTCCCTCATCCATGCTGCCTTCAGCGTGGTGACATCCCATCTCCAGCTGGCTGCCT
This sequence comes from Callithrix jacchus, assembly GCF_049354715.1. Taxonomy (NCBI): domain Eukaryota; kingdom Metazoa; phylum Chordata; class Mammalia; order Primates; family Cebidae; genus Callithrix; species Callithrix jacchus. The sequence continues at coordinate 39,436,415 of NC_133523.1, forward strand.
TGGCGCTGCCTGATGGGGGTTCTTCTCCAGGTCCTTATCACAGTGGGGATCCGAGGCCTTATCTCCAGGATCTCCACCTGCCTCCCCGGTCTCCCCTGGGAGGAAGCCTGGGGCAGTGGGGAAGTGCACAGGAGGAGTCAGGAGGCTGGGGTTCGCATCCCAGCGCTGCGCCATCTGCCCTGTGACCTTGGGGGAGGGACTCCCCCTGCCTGAGCCTGAGGATCCCGGGCTGGAGGCTGCAGATCACAACTGGACCCGCACTGGAGGCCAGGGTGAGGGCGAGGCAGGCAGTGGCAGACACATGGTTAGGGCCCCGGCCTCAGTGGTTGGAATTGCCCAGCCATGGGGAGATTGTCTTTCTGCCCCTGTGAATGGACTGTGTGACCTTCACATGGCACCTTCCCTCTCCAAGGCTCAGTTTCTCCCCTGGAGCCTGGAGTTGCTCCCTGGGCTACTGCGGGAATTAAGTATAGGTGAGGAGCCCATTTGCACAGGACATGGCCCATAGCATGAGCTGCTTCATAGAGATGGTTCATGACCCGGCGTGGTAGCTCATACCTCTAATCCCAACACTTTGGGAGACCCAGGCAGGAGGATGGCTTGAGTCCCCGGGAGCTGAAGACCAGCCTGGGCAACATAGCAAGACTCCATCTGTACTGAAAAATAACAAACTTAGCTGTGTGTGGTGGTGCAGTCCTGTGATCCCAGCTACTTGGGAGGCTGAGGTGGGAGGATTCGCTTGAACCCAGGCAGTCGAGGTTGCAGTGAGCCTTGATTGCACCACTGCACTTAGCTTGGGCAACAGAGCAAGACCTGTCTCAAAAAACAAAAAAACAAAAGGTTCAGGTGGGATATTATGACTGTGAAAAGCATCAAGACTAGAGGAAACCATCTGGGTGGGGTGGCTCGCGCCTGTAATCCCAGCATTTTGGGAGGCTGAGGTGGGTGGATGACCTGAGGTCAGGAGTTTGAGTCCAACCTGGCCAACACGGTGAAACCCCATCTCTACTAAAAATATGAAAATTAGCCGCGATGGCGGGCACCTGTAATCCCAGCTACTTGGTAGGCTGAGGCAGGAGAATTGCTTGAACCCGGGCAGCAGAGGTTACGGTGAGCTGAGATCATGCCACTGCACTCCATCCTGGGCAACAAGAGCGAAACTCCGTCTCAAAAAAAAAAAGGTGGTGGAAACTGTCTGGGTTCATATCTTGCGCCTGGGCCTCAGTTTCCCCTCTGTAAAGTGGGAATGATAGTGTGGTAACGGCCTCATATTGCATCAGCGACTCCCATTAATTAAATGTTAATTGTCATTGCCATCAAGTGGCCCAGCAGTGACTCTCTGCTAGACCTGGGCCCCCAGCCCTCAGCCTCCTGGCCTTTCTTCCTCCCCTCCGGTGTTCCTCCTGCTTCCCACTCCAGCCCTGGGAAGGGCACAGGCAGAACTGCCTTGGCAGGGGCCTCAGTCACCCTGAGTCCAGCCCTGAAAGGGAGACACAGTCCCTGGGGCTTCCAATCAGGGCAGGGCAGCTCAGAGCAGGCAGGTGACCTGCAGGGGGAGAGAGGCCAGGGAGGGACAGGACAGTAGGAACAGAACATGGGGAGGAGAGAAGCCGCAGTGTGGGAGACAGCAAGTCAGGGCCTGTTCAAGCCTTGGATGTTTCAGGGGGCGGCAGAAGCAACAATGTTTCCCGTGGAAGGAGGGTAAGGGATGGAACCAGGACTCAGGGCCAGTGAAAGACTTGGTTATGTGGCAGGGCGAGGTGGCTCTTGCCTGTAATCCCAGCACTTTGGGAGACCAAAGTGGATCACCTGAGGTCAGGAGTTCAAGACCGGCCTGACCAACATAGTGAAACCCCATCTCTACTGAAAATACAAATTAGCCAGGCGTGGTGGCACATGCCCTTAATCCTGGCTACTCTGGAGGCTGAGGCAGGAGAATGGCTTGAATCTAGGAGGTGGAGGTTGCAGTGAGCTGAGATCGCACTACTGCACTCCAGCCTGGGCAACAAAAAAAAAGACTTGGTTACAATGTTTAGAGTCTAATCTGGGGCAACAGTAATTGGAAGAAAATGTTAGGGACATTCCACTGGGAATCAAATGTTGACATTTGCTTTGAAGTAGAGTTTGGGGGCTGGAGAGGGGACAGTGGATGGGTGAATACACGTAGGGCCAGTGGCGGTGGAGGAGGAGCCTCGGGTCCAGATTGAGGTCAGCGTTGATTGGGGTTGAGAGCAGCCGCATTTAGAGCAGAATATTGTGGAGGTGATCCAGGCTCCAGGACAGGCACATCCTGCTTTTTCGAGCTTTGCCTTATTGAACTTCACAGATACTGTATTTTCTACAAATTGAAGGTTTCTCATGACCCTGTGTTGAGCAAGCCTGTGGGCTCCGTTTTTCCAGCAGCTGGTGCACAATTCATGTCTCTGGGTCACATTTTGGTAACTGACGCACTATTTCAAACTTTTTCATTATTACGATAATATCTGCTATCATGGTCTGTGATCAGTGATGTTTTTCTATTTCTTTTCTTTTCTTTTTTTGAGGTGGGGAAACAGGGTCTCACTGTTGCCCAGGCTGGAGTGCAGTGGTACAATCGAAGCCCACTGCAGACTCGACCTCCAGGGGCTCAAGCGATCTTCCCATCTCAGCCTCCCCAGTAGCTGGGACTGTAGGCATATGCCACCATGCCTAGCTAATTTTTTATTTTTATTTTTTAATTTCTTCTAGAATCAGGCGTCTCTAGAAAAAACTCAAACTCCCTGGCTTCAGGCGATCCTCCAGCCTCGTCAATGATTTTTTTTTTCCTTCTGAAATGAAGTCTCGCTCTGTCACGCAGGGTAGAGGAGGGTAGTGGTACCATCTTGGCTCACTGCAGCCTCCGCGCCCCTGTTCAAGCAGTTCTCCTGCCTCAGCCTCCCGAGTAGCTGGGATTATAGGTGTGTGCCACCACACCTGGCTAATATTTTTGTATTTTTGGTACAGACAGGATTTCAGCATATTGATCAGGCTGGTCTCAAACTCCTGATCTTGTGATCTGCCTGCCTCAGCCTCCCAAAGTGCTGGGATTACAGGTGTGAGCCACTGCGCCTGGCAATTATTTTTTTTTAATTGTGATTCACTGAAGGTTCGAATGATTGTTAGCAGCTTTTAACAGTAGAGTATTGTAAAATTAAAGTATCTACATTGTTTTGTAGATGCAATGCTATTATTGTATACTCAGTAGACTACAGTGTGCTGTAAACATACTGTTTTTTTGCTGTGAGGCGGAGTCCCACTCCGTAGCACAGGCTGGAGTGCAGTGGTGGGATCTCAGCTCACTGCAACCTCCCCCTTCCCTGGTTTGATTGGTTCTCCTGCCTCAGCCTCCCAAGTAGCTGGGATTACAGCCATGCGTCACCAGGCCCAGCTAATTTTTGTATATTTAGTAGAGATATGGTTTCCCCATGTTGACCAGGCTGGTCTCAAACTCCTGACCTCAGGTGATCCGCCCACCTTGGCCTCCCAAAGTGCTGGGATTACAGGCATGAGCCACCTCGCCTGGCCCATAGTGTTTATATGCACTGAGAATCCAAACAATTCATGTGCCTTGCTTTTCTGCAATATTTGCTGTATTACAGTGGTCTGGAACCAAACTTGCGGTATCTCTGAGATGTGTGTGTATTTAGAAAAGGAGGTGGGAGGCCGGTCCCGGTGGCTCACGCCTGTAAATCCCAGCCCTTTTGGAAGGCGAGGCAGGTGGATCACCTGAGGTCAGGAGTTTGAGACCAACCTAGCCAACATGGTGAAACCGCATCTCTACTAAAAGTACCGAAATTAGCCAGGTGTGATGGTGCATGTCTGTAATCCCAAGCTACTTGGGAGGCTGAGGCAGGAGAATGGCTTGAACCTGGGAAGTGGAGGTTGCAGTCTGCTGAGATTGTGCCCCTGCACTCCAGCTTGGGTGACAGAGTGACACTCTGTACCCCTCCCCAAAAAAAACAAAGACAAGGAAGTTGGGGGTAGTCAGACTGCAGTGAGGGTTGGAGAAGGGGCCTGATGCCTGGGGCCCCAGATGCTGCAGATTTGGGAGGCCCAGGGGTTTTTGTTTTTGGAGGCATCTTTTTGTAGAGAAACATGAAGGATGCAATGATGTCATGGCTCTCGGTGGCCTGAGTTTGAAAAGGGCCACAAAGGGGCTGGGCAAGATGGCTCCTGCCTGTAATCCCAGCACTTTGGGAGGCCAAGGTGGGTGGATCACCTGAGGTCAGGAGTTCCAGACCAGTCTGACCAACATGGAGAAACCCCGTCTCTACTAAAAATACAAAATTAGCCAGGCATGGTGGCGCATGCCTATAATCCCAGCTACTCAGGAGGCTGAGGCAGGAGAATTGCTTGAATCCGGGAGGCACAGGTTGTGGTGAGCTGAGATTGCACCATTGCACTCCAGCCTGGCCAACAAGAGTGAAACTCCATTTTAAAAAAAAGGGCCACAAAGGGGCCGGTGCCAGGCCTCAAGTTAACTGCACCAGCCCATGGGTGCCATGGAAGGTGGGATTGGATAGCTGCTCATGCCCTGTCTCCCCCGCCCAGCATGGCACGTTGGGCAGCGGCCGCTCCTCGGACAAAGGCCCGTCCTGGTCCAGCCGCTCGCTGGGTGCCCGTTGCCGGAACTCCATCGCCTCCTGTCCCGAGGAGCAGCCCCACGTAGGCAACTATCGCCTGCTGAGGACCATCGGGAAGGGCAACTTTGCCAAAGTCAAGCTGGCTCGGCACATCCTCACTGGTCGGGAGGTGAGTATGGGCACGGGGTGGGGCTTGGGGCAGGTTCCTGCGGGACTAGGGCTTCCGGGGAAGTTGATACAGGTCGGGATTGGCCCTGGGTTTGCTTTACAAACTCAGAGAGTCCCTGACTCTTGAGAGGGATCCCAGTATCTCTGATTTTCCCAGAACAACCCCCGTGGGAAAAGAGAACCAATTTCGCGGGGGGCGGTGGCTCATGCCTGTATCTTAGCACTTTGGGAGGCCGAGGCGGGCGGATCACCTGAGGTCAGGAGTTCAAGACCAGCCTGGCCAACATGGTGAAACCTCATCTTTTAAAAAAAAAAAAAAAAAAAAGAGAGAGAATCAATTTCAGATATCCCTGAAATTGCGGAGAAATCTCAGATCACAGGCAGCCCGATATGTTGCATTGCTAAGGATGCATGTGGCTTTTGTAGATAAACCGGATCTATGGCTGGATGCGGTGGCTCACACCTGTAATCCCAGCACTTTGAGAGGCCAAGGTAGGAGGACTGCTTGAGCTCAGGAGTTTGAGACCAGCCCGGGCAACATGGCGAGACTTAGTCGCTACTAAAATATAAATAAAATTTGTAAAAAATTAGCTGGGTGTGGTGATGCATGCCTGTGGTCCCAGCTACTTGGGAGGCTGAGGTGGGAGGATCATTTGAGCTCAGGAGTTCCAGGCTCTGGTGAGCTGTGACCTCACCACTGTACTCCAGCCTGGGTGACAGAGTGAGACCCATCTCAAAAACTAAAAATAAAATCAAAGAGGGCTGGGCATGGTGGCTCACACCTGTAATCCAGTACTTTTAGAGGACGAGGCAGGTGGATTGCTTGATGTCAGGAGCTTGAGATCAGCTTGACCAACATGGTGGGACCCTGTCTCTACTAAAAATACAAAAATTAGCTGATTATAGGCATGGTGGCACAGGCCTATAATCCCAGCTACTCAGGAGGCTGAAGCTGGAGTATCGCTTGAACCCGGGAGGTGGAGGTTGCAGTGAGCAGAGATCATACCACTGCACTCCAGCCTGCCTGACAGAGCAAGACCGTGTCCCAAAAAAAATAAAAAAGGCTGGGCATGGTGGCTTATGCCTGTAATCCCAGCACTTTGGGAGGTCAAGTCAGGCAGATCCCCTGAGGTTGGGAGTTCAAGACCAGCCTGGCCAACACGGTAAAACCCCATCTTTACTAAAAATACAAAAATTAGCTGGGTGTGATGGCAGGCACCTGTAATCCAGCTAATCAGGAGGCTGAGGCAGAAGAATCTCTTGACCCTGGGAGGCAGAGGTTGCAGTGAGCTGAGATCACACCACTGCACTCCAGCCTCCGCAACAAGAGTGAGACTCCATCTCAAAAATAATATTAATAATAATATTTGTTTTAAAAAGTAGGCCGGGTGTGGTGGCTTATGCTTTTAATCCCAGCACTTTGGAAGGCCACGGTGAGTGAGTCACCTGAGGTCAGGAGTTCGAGACCAGCCTGGCCAACATGGTAAAACCCCATCTCTACTAAAAAAAAAAAATACAAAAATTAGCTGGGTGTGGTGGCGCATCCCTCCCAGCTACCTGGGAGGCTGAGGCAGGAAAATCACTGGAACCTGGGAGGCGGAGGCTTCAGTGAGCTGAGATTGTGCCACTGTATTCCAGCCTGGGTCACAGCGCAAGACTCTGTCTCAAAAAATAGTAATAAAAATAAAAAATAAAGTAAAATAAACCTGAACTGCCTCTCTGTTTTAAGGATGGTCTTTGATTCCTTGAAATCTTCCTGTGATCTGGAGAACACAGCAGGTTTATTCATGTTGTGTTCTCAGTACACGCGGCCTCACTCTTCCCTCCTCTTCCAGAGCGGGCATTTGTGCTGAGTATGACGTTATTGCGTGAAGGGCCCACAGAGGCCTTGCAACCTAGATAGGAGGCCTCTAACTCACTTATAGGAAAAAGGATGGTGGGTGATTTCATGATTTCCTCCCCACCCCTCCTTCAACTTCAGAGAAATGATTAGAAGGAATGCTCCTGCCTTGGATGGACTCTCCCCTGCCCTCATGCTGTCCACACCATTCACACAAAAGACACCAGGCCCCGATGGTCTTACAGGCAAATTCTACCAGATGTTCACATTTTATGCCAATTATTCCAGAGGCTAAAGAAAGAACTTCCACTGCCTGACTGGTTTTATGTGCTGGCTTGTCCTTAAGAGCAAAACCAGACAAGAAACAAAATTACAGGCCAATCTGGTGGACATAGGTACAAAAATCTTATGCAAAATATTAACAAATAGAACCTGGCAAATCAATCAAAGAAAGCTGTGTGATGACAAAGCTGGCTTTTTCTCGGGAATGCAAAGTTCTTTTCCCTTTGACAATTTATTCATGTACTTCACCACATTCTGAGACTGAAGGAGAGAAACCATATGATCGTCTCAATACTGGCATAGAAAGTGTTTGACAAAATTTTTTAAAACCCATTCGTGAGAATATGAGGAAAGCTCAGGGGCCCCCTCTTTCATGAAG